>NC_048897.1:51137739-51356369 GCF_011077185.1 Oxyura jamaicensis | reverse complement strand
GGGTAAATATATATATATATGGGTAAATGCAGAGATTCCAGGTATATAGACATGCACACTGTGCATACATATATATGGGATATATATATATATCTATGGGTAAATATAAATATATGGGTAAATATATCACAGAATCACAGAATCACAGAATTTCTAGTTTGGAAGAGACCTCAAGATCATCGAGTCCAACCTCTGACCTAACACTAACAGTCCCCACTAAACCATATCCCTAAGCTCTACATCTAAAAGTCTTTTGAAGACTTCCAGGGATGGTGACTCCACCACCTCCCTGGGCAGCCTGTTCCAATGCCTCGCAAATATATATATATATATATATATATATATATATATATGTGTATATATATATATATATATATAATATATATATTTATGGGTAAATATATATATATATATGTGTAAATATGGGTAAATATATATATATATATAGGTAAATATATATATATATGGGTAAATATATATATATATGGGTAAATGCAGAGATTCCAGGTATTTAGACATGCACACTGTGCATACATATATATGGGAAATACATATATATGGGAAATACATATATGTATGGGTAAATATATATATATAGGTAAATGCAGAGATTCCAGGTACTTAGACAAGCACAGACACTGTGCGTATATATACACACACATACATACCGACACATTTCTCCATGTATACATACATCCATGTGTATTTATCCATACATCCATGATATGTTTATATAGGTGTGTATACAGACGCCGTATTCAGCCATGTACACATACACGCACACTCTCCTGGTGAATGTAAATAAATATGGGTACAGCTACGTGTATATAACCCATATCGTTCCCCACGGGGTGGGACATGACACCGCCGCGTCGCTGCTGGCGCTGACCTCTGAACACCCGGATTCCTTCCGACACGCCACAGCCACTCCTTCAGAGACAATCATGGCAGAAATATGCACGAGCTGAGCTGCTGCCGCCGCTCGTCTCGGGTCGCACAGAAGCGCTGCTGGTTTCTGCTGGGTGACAGGGTCACCGTCCCGGGCGCGGTCTATTTGTTGGGACAGTTTGGAGTGTTTGGGGGTTTTGGAAGCGTAAGTTGGGATTTTAAATGGAAAAGGATGAAAAAATCCGTCTGCCCCTTGAGCCGCTTGAAAAATTCTACTTGGAAGCACAGAGAGACAAATACCCTCTAAAAATCATTACCAGCCTGCCGTAATAAAGCTGCAGCCAGGACAATCTGATGCTCTTGGTGCTCATGAGATTTAATGGGGGTTTTAATCACGTGCCTGTGTGCATTTGAGGCCAGCTATGAAAAGCTCACTGTGCATCAGCTACTCTGCAGCCACCACTTGCGAAAGGGCTTTTACCCGCAGGCGAACGCGGAGCAGCAAAGCTCTACCTTGAATTCTCCCACGTTTACCCCCAGGGGCAGCCACCACCCATGCTACCTTACCCTGCCTGTCTTCGGGAGCACAAATATCACCTGAGCACACCCACGGAGGTGTCAAAACCAGCGCAGACCTGTGCTGGAATTTAAATTTAAGGAAAACATCTCTTGCATGAAGAATAGCTCGACTTGTTAAAAGAAAAAACATCAGGGAAAAAAAAAAAACAGCCGTGAGAGAGCCAGGTGTCAGAGCACGCTGCTCGGTTGCAGATAGCTAGGCGAAAGCAAGGAAAAAGGGAGCAAAAAAAAACCCTGCGAAGGACAACAGGCACGTGGGGATGCGATGCAGAGCGCAGCCGTCCAACGCATCCTTGCTCTGAGTAATTATTGGCTCTGCTTTGCTAATAAGGGAGCGCTTTGCTCTGATGCTGGAAAAAGAAGTGTCCTTTTGTCAGGTTTATAAGTCAGGGCTACAAGGGCAAGCCCACAGCTCGCCGTGGCGTATGTTGACCGATGCACCGATGAGTTGACAACAAAATGCAGCTGTCGGTCCTCCTGCTGCCCAAAAGCCCAGCACCTCCTGGTGAAGCACCCACGAAATGTTAGGTCTCTCGGTGCTCGGCGCTGTTTGCTGGCCCACAAAGGAAAACGGGCACGCGACATGCTCTCTACCAAGTGGTTTTGCAAAACCACGGGGCCAAAGCTCTGAGCCCTTGTCCCCGGCGCACACCTGAGCCCCCGCCAGCACCCCAAGGCGACCGCGCGCAGCCCCGGCCAGCAGCACGGCTGCCGACGAGCGTGAAAGTCGCCTCTGCTCTGAAGTAAACTCTAGGAAGGAAGCTCTTTTCAGCGGTAATAGGATTACTCAGCTAGCACTTGGAAATTTAATTCATTAAGATGCCACGGCACTTGCACTGCTAGCGCCCGGATCCCTCCTCCTCCGGCCCCAGCGGCAGCGATCTCCCTCGCTGCTCACCTGCAGCAGCGACACCCTCCTCACCTCTGCAGCATTTGGGGCCAGCCCACAAAACGTAGAAAGCACGGGCTGGCAGCCCCACCAGCTCTGAGCCGAGCATATGGCACCTGCCCCCGAGGCACACACTCCCATTGTGTTTTTACGCATAAGTTTATGATGCGTACGGGCACGTAAAATAAAATCGGTGTTATTTCTCAGCGTTTGCTGCGGCAGGAGGTCCGTGGGTTTCGCTCACCTGCTCTGTGCAGCCGTACCCAGCCCAGTCTGAACTTGCTGGCCCGAGTTTCGCAGCGATGCTAACCCAGGGGGGACGCCAGGCGATCCCCCAGGGAAGCTGAGCGCTACCCTCAGCACCCCCAGGTACCCTGCACCAGGCGTGCGTGCATCCTGCAGGCTCCCTTAAATCCCCTGCCCCAGTTTGGATTGCTCATTTTTCTCAGGGAGGACATGCAGGAAAGCAAGGATGGATTTTCCTTGTAAAAGATTTTTTAACAGGGTCTTTGCACCCTGATTCAGCAGGGCGCTCTCCCCTCCACTGCACCCCCCTCGCCAAGCACGCCAGCGGGGGCGGCTTTCGCTGCCTGCTCGCCGCGGCGGACGGAGCCACGAGAAATGGAAGCAAACTCGATTAGGGTTTACATGATTCACCCAGCACGAAATAGGAAAGCATCGCATGGAAACAGAGCGGCAGCGGAAGGAAGGAAAACCACTTCGGTGGAGAGCCTCCAGCTCCCCGCGGGGACACAAAGGGACCAGGCGCTCAGGGGGGGCGACGATGCCAGCAGTGCCCAATCCTGACTCAGCCCCCCAGGTGCAATTCCTGCCAGAAAGACGGGAGTGATACCGTGCTCGATACCCGAGCCAGGGGACGTTGCACGGGAGGCATGCACGGGGCAGATAAAGGCGGGCTGAGCAGGCAGCACCAACTCCCTACGCCGTGTTCGAAGGCTCAGCCCCGCTACGATGCTCAGCGCCGGTTATTTGGCGATAACAGCTTCCCCCCCCCGCAAACCGAGCTGTGCAACGGCCACGGCGCATGGCAAAGCGATGGAAGAAACCCCGCCTTCATTTATTACTGTTATTATTTATTTCTGCAGAAGTCATGGTGCCGTTACTCCTCATAACTTCTGCAGAAATATGCGTAGTAACATCTGCAGCAGTATTAGGGATAATCGAATCAGGAGGAATTATTCTGTTTCTTCGTTTCCACGCTGCAGCCTCCTAAAGGGCAACCATCCCTCGAGCCCGTGGCTCCTGCTGGCCACCGGGCGACCCACCTGGAAGGCACCAAAGCCACCAGGTCGCCTGCCCCAGGGTCTGGCTGCTGCCAGCCAAGCTCTGCGTGTTAGTGGCGAGGATGGGAAGCTCGGCGAGATGGCGACATCGCTCTTCCCAGGCGATTTTGGAAAGCGCAGACTTTTCTAATTGAATTGGGAGCTTCGGCGATTAAAGCCTTCCAAAAGCACATATATCTGCAGGGAGGAGGGGGAAATAAAAGAAAACAACCAGCGAGACAGCCCGGGTAATTGGCTGGTCGGAGATTTAAGATGTAATAATTGGCAAGATGAAGTTCAGGTTGCCGTCTGGCTGTTTTGCAAGCTAAAAGCCATCCAGGGTTGTAAAAAATGAAGGTTTATGCAACTGCTCGTGTGCCTGCAGCCCTCCAAATACTGCTCTGGACCTGCTGCCCGCTTTCAGCCCTATTTTTGGAGGAAGTGGAGGGCTGCGGGGTGCCGGGGCCAGCTGAATCTGGAGAGAAGTCGTTTTCGGCAGCGCACCGCCCCCAGGCACGGGTTAATATTTGAAGGGCCACGAGGTGCAACCTGCACTCGGACCTGCTGCGAACGGGGCGAATGCGAGAGAAGTTGAGCGGCATGGTTCTCCAGAACTAAGAACAAGTTGGAAAAGCTTTCCTCTCGCTTGCCGAGCTCTTTCTTCCCCTTTCCCAGCAGTTCTCCCCCACGGAAGCTCCAGCGTGGATAACCCAAACCAGAGTCACGGGCAAGAACCAAGCCTGGCCAAGAAAGAGAGGTTACCGCAACGCGGCTCACGCTCCTCAGTTCCCCGTCAAGCAGGAATTTGGGGATCTCGGTGTTTTTCCAAATTGTAACAAATAGGAACCCTGAAAGCCAGCGAGAACGCTCAGAGCTGAGTCCCGCCAGCTGAGGCCTTTTGGTTCTGCTCCTCTGCTCCTTGCAAGCCATCGGCCACGTCTCAGAAGGAGAGCAAGAAACGCATCTCCTTCCCAGGTGGCAGGAGGGGGCATCTGAGCAGAACGAGGCTTTTCCCCCGCAGCACGTCCAGGCTTGGACCTGGGATAAACTCGGCGTGCCAAGAGCTCCGTGAGCGCTGTAAATCTCCCTCCTTTGCCTTGTCTGTAAGAAAAGCCACCACCAAAAAATAAATCCCCCGAAGGCACAGAACACGGGCTTGCAGCGGCTGTGCAATCGGCGATGTTGAAACGGCCCAAGTTTGCAGCGCAAATACTCCCTCTGCTCTTTCCCAACTTGGCAAACATTCCCCGCACCCAGAAGTTCACGTCGCGGCCTGCACACCTTTTCTCCCCTCCCGTACCCAGAGAACAAGGGTTAAAACCTGCCGTGGTCGCAGGTTACGCCGCGAAACCCCACCTGCATTTCGGCCACGTGCCGCACCGCGGAAATCTGCTCCAGCAGGGGCGCCGGGTGGCAAGGCTGCGTTTGGGGGCACGGATCCCTGCCCTCGTTGTGCCGGGGCCACAGGCACCAGGCATAATCCTTTCTGCCAGGCACCATCCCCTAAAAACCGGCCCGTTCCCCAGCTCCAGCATCATTCCTTGCCCTTCGTCTGCCCCACACGAGGCCCTGCTTTGCCAGGGCGCACGCCTCGAAGACGAGCGCACGCTTAGCGAATGGAGGTTCCTGGTTTGCTTTTCGTAACGTCTCCGAGGGGGACAGATTCAGAAATCCCCGCTGGGGAAACGCATGGAGGCAGTCAGCTTCTGAGTGAAACGTTCGGCTATCTTAAGCGCAATTTATTCGCTTTTTTTGTATGCAGCTGAGGGAGACTCAAGCCAGACGCGAAACGCGAGGCTGCATTAAAAGCCCTGATGGACGAGGGTGGGGAAAAGGGAAGGACGGCCGCAGCGAGAAAAAAAAAAACAACAACCAAAACAACAAAAAAACTAAAAGGAAAGTGTACAAATGTGCCAGTGCTCTCGTTCCAGCTCCATCCGACGTCAGCGCGTCGAGCAGCTCCCCTCGCCAGCTTCCCCCCCGCGTTACGTCAAAGCGAAACCTGACAAAGTGCGGAGAGGAAGCTGCTGATTTGGGCTGGGTCTGAGCGGCGAACCCAACAATTTCCTGTCTGTGGTCGGACAAACCCTGGCACCGCGGGAACGCCGCCGCCGCTTCCCTCTCCGACCGGGCTCCGTAGCGCAAGGCCGGGCTCTTCCCAGCCCGAGAGGGGGTCTGGAAGGGGAAAGGCCCCCCCCGGCATCCCTGGCACGGCGCGAGAATTTTCCACCGCAGCCCCAGGTGGAGGACGGCTGCTTCTCCAGGCGGGCTTCTTTCTTGCTTTTACGCGCCGCTATTTGGACAAAGAACAAACAGACGAGAGAGGAAATTACTGCAAAAATAGATTTTTTTTTTTGTTTTTTTGGCTCCCCGAGAGCCATCGCCACTCGGGGCAGAAACGCTAATCGCCGTGACCGCGGCTCGGAGCTGCGTGCGGCTTTTTACCTACCCCCGCCCCGAATTCCTCCGCTCGCTGGCAGCGCAGACGAATATTCCGCTCACGCTAACAAAGAGGACATTATTTGAGCCACGGTCCTGCGATTTTGTTGTGTGCCTACGTAGAAGCTTCCTGCAGTCGGAAGCTGGATGCAAAGCAAGGAACCTGCCCCGCACGGAGCAACGCGCGCGGCCTCTGATTAACGGGCTGCCTTAACGGCCGCTCGCACGTCTCACACGCCAGGAAAAATGTGTTACCCGAGGGAGGAGGATTCAGCAGAGCTCAATAGTGAAGGTATTAATCATGTAGAGATATGAAAAAGCAGGGCCAGCAGCTCCAGAGGTCTCCTCGAAGATGCTGCTGGAGCGGGAGCATCCCTGCTGGGTACAGCCCGTTGGTGGAGCAGCTCTGTGCCATCCTCCCACCATGTCCCCTCCCAGCTGCTGAGAAGCCCGGGGGGACATTTTCCAGAAGGTGGCTGGTGCTGGGCACTCGAGGAGCACCCCCTGCCCAGCACGAGCTGCCCTCGGCGGTGACCACCAGCACCACCAGCACCTCCTCGCAAGCCTCCCGGCGCGCTAACCAGGACTCACAGCCCTCTGCGAACACCACGCACTTGAAAAGCAAGAGAGGGATGATTTGAGCACTGGTTTGGAAGCTGAACTTCCTCCTCGCCCCGACCGACTGCTGACGGCCAGACGAGCATCCGCAGCCCTCGCGGATGAAGATGCTCAGCTGTCATCCTCGCGGCGCGGCCGAGAAACGCCCCGGCCACGCTGCAGGCACCAGGCACTGATGATCAGATCAGGCTTTTTTTTGGAAAGCGTGGCTGCAAAAAAAAACCCTTTCCTTCATTCTTGTTGGCTTCCAACCGCTCCTCTCACCTCCTTTAGCAGCAAGATGAATGTGCCCACCTATAGCCCTCGCCTGCGGCTCCTTGGAGGATTATTGCGAGGCAAAAGGAGCGAGGCAGCTGCAGGACAGCCCCGCAGGCTCGCCCTGCCTCGTGCCCACAGCAGGACAGCGCGGCGCAGGCACCCTGTAGTTTTTTTTTACACAGCCTTGAGCAGTTTCAGAGAGCCCGTTTCAAGGCAAGCGATTTCCATGGCAGGTCTCACCAGGGCTCGGCGCATTTGTAAGCGCTGCAAAACCTCAGGCACGGATCTCGGAATCGATGATGTTGCGCTCCCTTGGTGGTTTATTCATAGCCCCGTAAGGGTTCCATTAAGGAAGAGTCCTTACGTGGCGAGCGCCCAGATTTTCATTCAGTCTTCCTCCAGAGCGGGGCTGAAGTCATCGGCGAGATAATTCGGGCAGAACCCGAATTATCCAGATTGGGAACAGAGCCCCTGGGCTCCTGATGTATCCCAGACACATCTGCGGGCTGAAAGCAGCGGGAGAAAGAGCTCAGTGTGCTAGGCCAACAACAAAAAACCACACTGAATTTGCATGTGCCAGCTCCCCTGGCAGCCTCCGTGTTCAGGTGAGAGCCGGCCCTGCGCCGTAACGCACCCGGAGAACAGGACAGCAGAGCTGCCAGAGGGGACAGAGAGCCTGGCACGGATCCCCAGGCCTTCACCAGAGACCCGCTTTGCCAAAAAAAATACGGACTTAGAGGCTGCCATCACTGCTGTCAGGTGCTCTGTCGGGGCAAGGGCTTGCTCTGCCACGGATCCCGTGCCGAGGGGTCCCAGGCAGTCCCCTCTGCAGGTCCTCACGGTGCTGTGCAGCTTCGTCCCCAGGCTTTGGCATCCCATCAGTGCACATTTAGGTCATCTGTCTTCCTCCGTTCACCTTCCAGACGTTGTTTGTCCCCCTCCTTGTTTCCTCCAGCTCCTCTTTTACTCCCGCGGCACCCACCCAACGCCAGCCCCCTTTTGCAGTACGTCCCAGAAAGCTCCTCCCAGGCCCGTTCCAAAAAAAAAAAAAAAAAAAAAAAAAGGCAAGTTTTTGGTATGTTTAAAACAGCCTCGAGTTGACAACAACAATAACCTCTGCTCACTTCCTTCCTTCCTCCGCTCGCAGTGATTTTAAGCCGCGTTTTTTTGTTTGGAAGTCAATAGTGGCAGGATTCCTAAAAAACCCCTGGGTGAGCACCACGGGTTCCCAGCACGGAGCCGGCCCCGCGCCCCGGGACGCAGCCTGGTTTGTGATTTTAAGCAGGGAGAAACAGGTTCAAACTCCACCAAATGTCTTCTGCGAAACTGGGAAACTCTAGAGTGAAGCCAGCTCTTAAAACCTTATTAAGTATAAATATATAATAACAATAATAACAATAACAATAATAATAATAACAATAATAATAATAATAATCCGGCCCAGCTTGAGATGCGCTGCACTTTACAATGGCATGGGCAGGATTAATAGCACGCTTCCTACACTGTAACCGGGATTTTACCCCGTCCCTTTATAGGTGACCGATTAAATCCTACTGCTCTTAAAACCTCAGCAGTTTTTGCCTATTTTTCAGAGGTCGACTCTGCCGAACACATGGGACATCTCAATTAACCAAGTGCCTTAATCCGCCAGGGTGATAAATAACAGGGAGCGAGCAGGTCGCTGCAATTCACTTGAGTAACCAGATCCCTGCCTGCTGCCTGGGGTTTTTCCAATCTGCATTAGGGATGGGTTTTAATTGTAAACTCCCCAAATTGCAGGCTCTGTGCTGCCAAGGACTGAATGCACAGGAGTCACTGATAGCCGGCGCCTAAAGCCACCACCCTACACCTCTGCCAGCACCCTGCTGCGGGGCCAGTCTGCTCACGATCCCCAGCGACGCCCTAAATTTCAGCAAGACTCCCCCAGATCGTCTTGCCCTGCCCCACAGGCAGCAGGGAACCCCCAGGAGCCTCATCCCAAAGGACGGAGCAGGCAAAGCCATGCCCGCGGCACCGATCCCCCATCCATCTGCCACGGGGGATCCCGGAGCTGCGGGAAACACCGCTTTTAGGAAGTTTCCCTAAAACCCACAGGGTGAAAAATACGACCTTTGGAAACCCATTTTTAAATGCTGGGAGGTGTTAAAAAAAAACTAAAAGAGGAGCGGCGGGGAGCGAGGGACGGGTTGAAAGCGCAGGGCGAGGGGTCTGACATGGCAGAGATGCAGGATGAGCGCATCTGGAGGAGAAAGGGCGCAGGGGGGCGAGGGGACAGCATCCATCCTGCTCCCTGGGAACCACCCCGATCAAGTGGCCGGCCTCCACAGCACAGCAACACAAATAAGGGAGGTGACCGCACGCGGGGAGGGCGAGGGGAGAGGGAAAGGGGCAGCCTGAGCAGCGCGACAGCCCAACGCACAGCTCCCGCGCGGGGCCGAGGGCCAGCATTCCTTCCCCATAATACAATGCCTAATTTAACGGGAGGAGAGGAGCCTGGCGAGCTCTTCGCGGGGGGACGCCTTGCGTCAGGAGCTAATTTAAGCCCTTCGCTGGGCTTCGTCCCCCTGCACGCGCCGAGCCCCCGCGCGCCAGGCGTCCCCTCGGCGCGACGTCAGCCCCGAGCAGCAGAGCCTGGGGGGCAGCACTTATCCATCCGGGGGACGATTTTTACCATTTCTAGAAAGCCAGTGACTTTTTTTTTTTTTTTTTTTTTTTTTTTTTTGTGCTTCCCCCCAGCGCTCGGCCCAGCTTCGGCGGATCTTTCTGCAGCCCCAGCACTGAAATAACAAAAATAAATGAGTTTTCGGAGTCAAGGCTGTCTCGAGCACGAGACCCTTTGATGCGAGGGGTTGCTTCCTTTTCAAACGAGCACATTTATGTCTGCCTCCTGCTTCCTTTAGCCCCGGATAATTGATAAATCGGAGCCCGAGCACGGTGCAAGATGGTGTTTTTAAAGCCAGGCAAACGCTTCGCATGTAAGCAGGACCTGCAGCTGACAGCGCCGCTACTCCCACAGCCACAGGCATGCGCCGGCAACTCGAAATTAATATTTTATTTGAGCAATTACGGTAATCAGCCCGAAGGACGCTGCTGGGTAAACACAGGCAAGCCATAAGGAGCCAATACAAAGAGGAGCCGCTACGAGGCTGCCCTGGGACCGAGGGCTGGGGACAGCACCGAGTGGCTTTTGGGGACGCCGGGCCGCGAAGGCACCCACGGAGAGCGCACAAAAGCTCGCAGCCGGCCGGCCCCGCCGCCTTCAGATGTTGGTTTTCACATGCCCCAGACAAACGGGCTCTTTGTCCAGGTGTGAGCTCAAGGCCACCGGACACCGCGGGGCTCCCGGCCCCCTCCGTGGCCCCAAAAGCCAGGCAGCCCCAAATCAGCTCAAAGGCGCTTTCCTCGCCCAAAGCGGCACCGCGCGTGGAGCAGGGCCAGCTTTTCCAGTGCTGACCGTGCAAACGCGCTGCCCAGCTCGGCTCTGTGCTGGCTTTCCAAATTAAATCTTTTTTTTTTGGTCAGCCGGAGAAGGCGCACTCGCACAAAACCCACCCATAAATGACGATGTCTCCCGGCCCCACGCAAAGTCCCCTTTGCGGAGCAGCTCAAAGCACCGGCCCCGGGGCGGAACGGGGCAGAGCGTGGGTGCTGCCGGGCACCCCTCGGGGCCCCAGGGGGCTGGGTGGTGCTCAGGGGGGTCTCTGGGGAGAGGGGCACCCCGGGGCACTCGGAGGGATGGGATGGGGTGCTGGGATGTGGGGCAGGCAGGGGGCTGGGGTCTGGGGCAGGGTGCTGAGGCAGGATGCTAGGTGTGGGCAGGGTATTGGGTGCTGGACATAGGCAGGGTGCTGGGCATCGGATATAGGGTAGGTATTGGGTGCTGGATGTAGGATGGGTGCTGGAAATAGGCTGGGTGCTAGACATAGGCAGGGTGCTGGGTGCTGGATATAGGATGGGTGCTGGACACAGGCAGGGTGCTGGGTGCCGGACACGGTGCTGGGTGCTAAAGCACAGCACTGTAGTAGAGCCCTGGGAGCTAAGACAGGGTGCTGGGGTGCTGGACATAGGGTGCGGGACATAGGCAGGGTGCTGGGTGCCGGGCACGGGCAGGGTGCTGGGTGCTAAAGCACAGCACTGTGGCAGAGTCCCAGGCTCTGGGGCAGGGTGCTGGGTGCTGGGGCAGGGTGCTGGGGCAGGGCACTGGGGCAGGGTGCCGGGATCTGGGGCAGGGTGCTGGGCACTGGGGCAGGGTGCCGGGATCTGGGGCAGGGTGCTGGGTGCTGGGGCAGGGTGCTGGGGCAGGGTGCCGGGATCTGGGGCAGGGGGCCGCCCCCAACTGGGGGGGGGGGGGGGGGGGGGGGGGGGGGCACACACTCACTCACCGAGCTTCTCGACGAGGCGCAGCATGACGCCGCCGATGTGGATCTCGCCGGTGACCCGCAGGGTGACATCGCGGCCCAGGTCGGTGACATGGACGCTCAGCTCCCACGTCCCGTCCGCGTAGCAGCCGTCCGGCATGCGGATCCCGTCCAGCGCCATGGCCCCGGCCTCCTGCGCCGCCAGCCAGCCCCGCTCAGCCCCGGCACGGCTCGGATCGGCTCGGCTCGGATCGGCGGGGAGGGAGCTGGGGGAGCCGGGGGTGGGGGGGGGGGGGGGCGGTGGGGGCCGAGCCGCTGCCTGCGGGGCCGCCCGGGAGGAGAAGGGGCGGGCAGGGGGAGAGGGGCGGGAGGAGGAGGAGGAGGAGGAGGAGGAGGAGGAGGAGGAGGGGGATAATAATTAAAGGAAAAACGCGCCCCGCGCTGCCGGGCCCCTTTGGCCTTTTATGGAAGCGAAGGACAGAGCGCGGGGGGGCCCCGCTCCAACATCCGGGACTCGGCACGGCTCGGATCGGCTCGGATCGGCGCGGCGTGGCTCAGCGCGGCACGGCTCGGATCGGCACGGCACGGCTCGGCATGGCACGGCTCGGCATGGCACAGCACGGCCTGGCACGGCACGGCTCGGCATGGCACAGCTCGGCATGGCACAGCGCGGCTCGGCATGGCACAGCACGGCTCGGCATGGCACAGCACGGCTCGGCACGGCGCGGCACGGCTCACCATGGCATTGCACAACACGGCACGGCACGGCACGGCTCAGCACGGATGCTCAGCGCGCCCCTCCAAGCACACACCCCACCGCCACCCCTACCCCGGGGGTTTCCCCCGCTGTTCCAAGCCCCCAGCCCCGCAGCAGAGCCGTCTGGCACCGAACCGCCTGGCCCCGTGCCGAGCCGTACCTTGGCATCGCCGCCTTCGGCCCGCGCCGTGCCCGGCGCCGCGCTGCCTCCTTCCATCCTCGGCGGCTGCGAGCCTCGGGGATGGGAGCTGTGGGTAAAGGAGAGCCCGGAGAGGCACGAACTCCGAAGAAAAAAGTGATTATCCGCTTCCTGTGGCTCTCCACCCAGTGATACATACGTCCCGCCACGGCAGCCGGGCTTCCTGAGAAGGTGGAGGAGCGGAGACGCGAGGCCCACGGTGGGCAGGATGCGTCCCACGGTGGGCGCTGGACATCCCCGTCCCGCTGACCCCAGCCCCTCGCAGCGGCCTCTGCCCTCTGTTTCCACGTGTGCTGCTCCCGTGTCCCACGCCACGAACGGCAGCCGGGGCTTTGTTGTGGTGGTGGGCACTAAAAGCTCACGGTTTCGATGATGGGGACTCCCCAGCTCCCCCCTCTTGCTGTTTTCATGGAGATACTTATCAAGGGGTGCTCCTCTGCTTTCCTATAAGCTTTAATAAAGGCTTTCCTGAGACAGGTTTTGCACACAAAGAGCGTGGAGGATTTAAGATAACGTGGCCAACGCCACTGGAGGGGACTTGGGCAACAGTGGCCTGCCCCCAAATCCTCCCGGGACCTTGATCCCTGCCAGCGTAACCCCATTTCTTCCCCCCGAGCCTGGAAGCTGAGCACACTCTGCATGGGGCCAGCCTGGGAAGGCAGGGCAAAGCCATCCCGTAACAGCAGGGCTCGTATCTCGGCGTTACTCCTCTGTCAAACCATCGGGCAATAAATAGAAAGGGTTACTCTCCGCTCCGCCGTTCTGGCCGAGCTCCCCAGCTGATGCAACGCAACACGGGCCCCGGTGAAGCCGCATCACTTCAGTCCAGCCGACTGCACTGGTTCCTCCTGCCCCCCAAAAACCCTTCCCGGAGTTTATTTCCCCCACCTCGGTGGCAGGGGGACGCCGTCCCCCGGGGGCTCCCCTTCCCACTGGGGGGGGTGTGCACAGAGGCAGGCGGGATCATCGCCGATGCTCGGCCGAGCCGCGAAGCAAGGTCAAAAATGCACCCGCGAGGCTCTTGCGTCAGAGGCAGCCAAGCATCCCGGGGCTCTTCCCACTGTTTGCAGGAGCTCGGCGCTTCCTACGAGCAGCAGCAATAGCCAAATAAGGTGCCGCGGCGCGCGGCCGCTCCGCCGGGGCAGGGATGATGCCCACCAGACCTGCCCGCGCACGGCTCCCAGCCCGCTGCCCCTTCTGCCCCCGCTCCCCGCAAGCGGGATGCTGTTCCCATGAAATGACTCAACAAGCAGGGCAGCTCTGAGGTAGCTCGGTGGAGCCGAGCGGCTCCTTCCCTGCCTTTATGAGGCTCATTTTGCCCTTTATTTTTGGTTGTTTTATTTATTTATTTATTTTTACTGATTATTTTGATTTTTAACTGTGCGTGGTTGTGGAAGCCAGCTGGATTTAATACCTTGCTGCTTCGGGGCTGCGTGCGAGCCGGTCAGACTGGCTTTCTCCAGGGTGACCGAAATGTGTCCTGCACGTTCGGGTGCCTTGGCTGGGTGCTGGGAGCAGGAAAAGCAGCAGGATCCAGGCACGGGAGCAGAGAAATTCCCCGAAGCCAAGCGTGAAGACAAACCTCCCGCAGCGCAGCGCGACCAGGCACAAGGCACTCGACCCCGTCACCCCGACAGCTTGCCCACGTCCCCACACTCCCCGTCCCCAGCTTCTTCTTGAACAAGGGTGAAATTTAAAAAGAAAACCCTGGAAAGGAGAAAGGCAGAAGCATTTTTTTTTCCCTGGTTCTTTTTGCGGCTCCAGCACCTCCCTGGCTCTGTGCCCCCGTTGATGCCGCTCCGTGCCGCGCTGTGCTTGCGAGCCCGCTGTGCCCTTACTCAGCACCTTCTCTTAGAGATGGGGACGTGGAGCAAGGCTTGGAAGGATGCTCTACGAGAAATAAAATCCCAGGCAAGAGCAAGCCACGGGCCCACAGGCAGGCAGGGCTGGGCAGCAGCACAAATCGCTCCTCATGCTCTTGTTTCTCTGCTGGCGAGAGCTGTCCGAACCGTCTGTGCGGTTTTCCCCGCGTGTCTCCATCTCCTCCCGGCTCCCAGCGCCCTCAGGACATGGCCAAGGTTTTGCTTTTCGCCACTGGCCATTTCCTAGCAGAGGGAAGGTCACGCTCCTGGCAGAGGAAATGTGCTGGTAACTCCGCTTCCTTGTTTATTCCCGGCCACATTCATTCTTCCCCGACTCTGACATTTCGGAAACGTCCGTGTGATGGCTTTTTTCTTTTTCTGAAGAAATACAGGCCGAGTAACGGAGTTGTGCCACGGCTTCGCCCTGTAGGAACAGAGCAGAGGTGCGCCCAGGGATGCGTGCACAGGGTTATTCAGCATCCCTGCAATAAAAGGATGGGCGAGTTTTGAGTTTAGAAGAATGGAAGAAGCACTGGGGAATGGAGGTTCAGGCTTTCCAGACTGTGGTAATTCCCTCTGGTGACCTTGCAAAGACAATTAGGCATCCCCATGGCCTGCTACCAGCAGTACAACAGTATTTCCTCACGTCCCTGAGGACACAACTCCACTGGTGCAATCCCACAGCTTTGCTCACGCGCAGCCTTCTGCCAGGCTCATCATCTCAACCCCAAATTGTTTGGTCCCAGATGAAAGAAGTCGGAAAAAATCCCAAGGATCCCCCAGTCCTCCCTTGGCGAAGGAGGATGTGGTGCCCAGGGCCGGACACACGAGGCAGCATCGCATCTCTTCCCAGCCTGCGAGGGCCAGGAGGGACGGGCAGGTCTGCAGGCTCAGGTCCTTGTGTCTTCAGGATGAGCCACTTCTCACCAGAAGGGAAAAGCAGCCGGGGGTTTTGGGGGAAAGGCTCCTGGTGCCACGGTGGGCATCCCTACAGACAGCAAGAGCTGCCCTCCGGGTGGCCAAGGACACGTGGGACAAAGCCAGGGAGCAAGACCTGAGGCTGTCACAGCCATCTGGCACGGTCCTTTGTGCCCAAAGGTTACGAAACATCCCCCTGAGGCTGGAATAAATCCTGGCTTGCAAGAGATAGCTACCCTCCGATAAGAGACACTGAGCCAGAGCGAGCCACCTCCTCCCTTGATAAGCTGAGCCAAGGGTTCATCACCCTGCAGCTCCTCCGTGCTGCGTGTGCCTAGCGTCACGCCGGGCCCCCGAGCCCATCACACGCACACGGCAGGACCAAAAACCCACTGCAGGGCTCTTCATCCGCTCAATCTCTTTCTTTCCAGGAACTGGAGACACCCAAGCTGCCGAAGCCCCAGGCTGGGAGGTTTTTCTCCCCAGCCTCGTCCTCCACAATCAGCTCCGCACAACAAACAACCCCCCGGGCTCTCCTTCCCCGACCCGCGTCAGGCTTTGGTTTCCTGTTGACATTAATCCCTCTGCTGCCGTTTATCTTCTGGGCTTTCTCTATCACACGGCCGTGTCCTTCCGATGTTCCAGCTGCCAGGGGCGGCCCCCACGGTGTGAGGTTCCCAGAAAGGAGGCAAAGTGCCCCAAATCAGGGTCCTCGGACGCCGCGTGTCCCTGGAAGGTCCCGGAGCACCCCCTGGACATCTGCCTTAGCCAGAGGGAGCTGTTGGCTTGGATCCACGTGATGGACAATTTGGGTAAATCCTGCTAAATTCTCCCCAAAGTTAACTCATCCCAGGGCTGAAAAGTGTCCCCCAGCTCCTCAGCCTCACAACCGCCGTGCCCAGGACCCCGCTCTCATCACGGATCTGCCTCTGCCTTGCCATGGTCAGACCCCAGCCCGCACCTCTTTATTAGGGGCTCCTACACCAGGTGGGCCACTGGACAAAGGGCCTTCTGCCTGGACATTGCCAAATTTTGCAGCTTTTCCAGCAAATGTACCTTTCCCTGCCCGTTTGCACCAAATTTCAGCCAGTGTTATCCTCTGGGTGCTTTGCAAGGTGCTGTAACTTTGCAGGGGTCGGTGTAACTCATTTTGATAGAAGCCTGTCATGGAAGATCCCGTGTTTTGATGAGGAAAACCCAGAAATCAATCAGTTTATAGGGATTTTGGCTAAAAGTGACCGCACGGGGTGCTTTACTGCCGTACTGGTTTGCACTTGCCCAAGAGAAGGGGTCACTCCAGCCCAAATGTCCAAATATCTCCCCCCCCCCCCTCCTCTCCCATAATATATAACACATTAAACCACTTTCTATTGTCCATCAGATTTTTGGAGCCTTTGTCACTCCCGTCCTGGCTTGTCTCCACCTCCAGAAGGCCTCCCATTCATTTACTGGTACAAAGTACTGCCTGGGAGGCTGAATTTATCTGGGGGAGCTGAGGCTCCGAGCAAACCCAAACGTCACGCAAGGCTCCATCAGCAGCCCCGGAGCTGGCGACTCTGGGGGGCCAGAAGAAACACCCAGCATCTGGTCCTCGCTGCTGGTCAAGAACAAATGAAAATCCCCAATAATTCATCCGATGGCTCCCACACCGTCATCCTCAGAGCTGCCCGGAGAGCGGAAAGCTTGGACGTGATTGACTGGGACGCAGCGAGGGGGAAAAAAAATCCCCGAATCACACCACCGATCATTCCCAGCTGCTTTCGGGGACTTTTCAGGGCAGCTGCTGTGTCGGGAAGCGGGGCTGCGGGAAAAGCCACCCCACACCCTGCCCGGCCCCATCCTGGGTATGTGCAAGCTGCAGCCCCGCAGCCGGCGGCACCGTGTGCGCCCTGCCCCGGCGCTTCCCCTTATCTCCGCGGCCCCGGCTCTCCCCTCCCCAACGGTCCGGGGAGGCTGGCTCCCCGCCCGTGGGTTTTCCCTCCGTGGGTGCAGGGAGCAGCAAGGCCAAGCCCTGTCCTGTTATTCTGTGTTTGGGGATCCACAGCCGGAGATGTGCCCGACCGTTCCCACCTGCATGGGTGCGCTTTGGAGCGGGTGCGGATTGATGGGAGACAGGGACAAAGCCCAGCGAGAGCAGCCCCATCTCCTGCCCCATCCTGGGGTTTCACCACATTGTTTTTTCTTTGCTTGAATCCCCCCCAACCCCGTGCAAATTTTGCAATGAGTTTCCCAGGGCACGGTTTGACCCCGTGGCATTGCGAAAATCCCCAAATTGTGCAGTAGGACAGCAAATCCAGCCCTGGGAAGTGGCTGCCTGGTGGTGCTCCAGGGATGCGAGGATGGGGATTCACGGGGATGATTTTCCCATTGCAGAAACCTCAGCCTGAGCCACCCGCCTCCTCTGTCCAGTACTGGGCTGCTCGGTGCTGGCTGCAGCTCCAGCCTGCCTTGTGCCAGTGTCCCGGTCCCCACCCTACAGCCCCAAAAAGATGCTCTGGAGATGGGTTTATGCTTCCTCCCCCATCACGCGGGGGAACAACGGCAGCCTGGGGCGGGTGGATAGGGAAACCCAGACCCCCTGCTGATGCTGAGAGCAAACATCCATCACCCGAGCCCCGAATCATTCAAAACCTCAGGAATTAAGGACTCGGAGCCAGCCGTGCCGCAGCGGCACAGGGAGTTCCCCAGCGCTGCAAAGCCCCAAAGGCTGAACAAGCAGAGCAGCAGGCCCATAAATCCCACCCGTCCTATAAATCACACCCTCCCCATAAATCCCACCCCTGCCCGGGAAGCTCTGCAAAGCCGGCTGCGAAGGCTGGCGGGGGAAGGAGGGCGCCGAGGACGGATCCGATGGGGTTTGGCCGCCCTTGCTCCCGGAGAACAAAAAGCTCCCGGCCGAGTGCTTTTATCAGCACGCGCGTCACGGAGCTGCGGAATCGGGGCTGATAACGGGCACGTGAGCAAAGACACAGGCGCCGTGCGGGCACCGGGGCGTTTGTGCCGCGGAGCAGTCGGCTGACGGAGCCATCGTGCGGCTCTGCCCTGTGGGAATCACCCAAATCTGCCCCCGAACCCGTGCTCTGGGTACAGGGGGAGCAACCCGGCATTGTCCCATGTGACTGCTTCACTTGGGCACTCCAGCGTCCCCCAGATTGCTTTTCTGCCTGGTTTTTAACCCAGCACATCCTGGTGGGTTTGGGGTGTTTGGGAAGAGCCTCCCCGGGCACGGGGTGCCGACATCCCCTGGCTAAGTCTGGGCGCAAACGCTGCAGGCAAGGAAACCGCAGGGATTTCCCCCATTTTACAGACGGGAAAACTGAGGCTGGAGGCATCCACGGCTGGGAGGGTTTGGAATGGTAGAAAATAACAAAGGTGCTAGATTGGGGTAATGGTAACTGCTTCCAAACTGCTTCCTTTTGCAGGGAATCGAATAGAAAACCCACACACCTTATAAGAGGATTATTGCGGGGTCCTTTCACTCGCCTCCCGGCCACCCCAGGTGCCCGGAGTGGCCGCAGCGAGCTCCAGGGATGGGTGATGCCGAGGCAGCCGGCTGGCTTCGTGCTTGCTGGCTTCGTTCCTCGCCAGAAAGGTCAGCAGCGAGCGGGGCGGTAATGCGGTTAGCGCTGGAAAAATAGAGACAGAGCCGACCAGGGCGGTTTAATAAGGTGGGAGTTATCGAATCAGCGGGGCAGGATGAACTTCACCTCCCGGCAGCGCATCTGAAGCACCGGCAAACCCTCGCCGAGGGAGCTGTGGAGGGGCGGCGTTTCCATGAGGTTTCTGGCACAGCCTCGAGAACCCGGGACACGGGGGGGACCTGCGCTGCTGGCTCGTCGGTGGTCGTGCCGAGACGGGAGGGGGACCAAAGGTTGGAGGAATTCAGGCTGTTTGGCCCAGAGAAAGAGAGCCTCGGTAATATCTTCAGGCAGATAAAAGAGGGATTCCCTAAGGGAGGAGGGAGGAAATGCTCGGTTCCCTTTTCCACAACGGAGAGGCAAAAAGAGAGGGGAAGGCGCCCAGAGAGAGATTCAGGTGAGGTCCTGGGGGAGTCTGTTTGGTGAATAGGGGGGTGAAGGACTGCGGGGGCAGGGGGAGTCACCGTCATCAGAGGTTTTTGAATCTAAGCCAGAAACCAGGTGTTTAGCCTGGCCCAGGCAGCAGCTCTGTGCTGATGGGGCTCTCCCACCCCAGCCCCTTTTCAGACCAGTAAGTGCTCCCCAGTGGCCCCCTGCTGAAATAGGAGGGTGCCAGATCTGTCCAAGCTCCTGAAAGCAACAGCTTCACCTTCTCCAAAGACAGTCTCAAAACCGCGCCCCGCACAGGTAAACCTCTGTGCCGAATCCAGCGCTGAGGAGGCAGCACAAAGCCTTGTGGCCTCAGGATGCAGAGCAAGGCGCTGCTAAAAAACTAAGCCCGGGGCCACCCAAGACACCTGGGAGGGAGCAGAGCTACAACAAGTGCTCGGGGGCCTGGAGACTTGGTCGTGCCACGGGGAGCAGCTCTGGGAATGCTCCCGATGCCACTGGGATGGGTGGTGACGGCAGGAGGGTGGCCGCGTCCTGCTCTGCTGCTCCCCGGGGAACGGAGAGGCCGAGGGGGGATTGCACCACACGCTGCAGCCTGCTGAAACCTGCAGCTCCCGTACAGCAGGCAGAGACCTCGGTGCAGAGTCAAGCGTGGTCACTGCAGGAAAGGGCAGAAACCAGCTGGGTGCTGGAAAAAGGAAAAAAAAAAAAAAAGCCACCAGGAAATCAGGTCAGGCTCTGGAGGTGGCTCAGCAGGCTGCGGGGAAGCTGTTGGGAAGGAGAACAGCACAACGCCGTTGGGTGAGAGGTGTCCCTGGGTTTGGGGTTCCCCTGTGATGGACATCATGATTTCAAGTAGGTCTGCGGTGCAGAGATGCCCCGAAACAGCCCAGAAAAGCATTTATCCCTCCTCCAGCTCCCCAGGGCTCCCCACACCAAGCCCCAGCTGCGGTTGGGAAGCCCCAGCTGCATTCAAGAGCCCAGATCCCAGAGCCTGGACTCAGCTGCTCCGTCCCCGTCCCCATCACCGGTGGCTGCTCGGGCAGGGACGGGCAGGTCCCAAACCCGGCCCCACAGCCTGGGCAGGGGACGAGCGGGTGCAGTGGCGCTGCCCCACAGAAGCGCTGCAGCGGCGTGCCGGGATGCGCAGCGGCAACAAGCTATTCCCAGGACCTCGCTTGTTTTCCCATCTACACACAAACACGGAAACGGAGAGGAGGAGAGACCTATTTTGGCTGTCTGCTCTGCTTTTCCTCCCCGAGGGGTTTTAACCAAGGTCCTGTGAAGCCAATGCTGTTTATCCCTTGCAGCCTCTAGCCCTTTATTTTGCTCATTTTTAAATAACACAAACGTTGGGCTCCATCGGCTCCTCTGGGACACGTTTTTTTTTTTTATTATTTTATTATTTTTTATTTTTTTCCTTAAAGGCTGAGTCCAGGAGATCTGGCTGCCAGAGGACTGATTTTAACTTTTGTTTCCAAGCACAGAGGCCCCTTGCCTCCCTCCAGGGCTGTGGTGTGGCCAGGGTCTGCTCAGATCATTCCCACTTACTTGGGGTGCCGGGGATGCTGCCGGCTGCGCAGGCAGGTCGCTGCAGCATCAGTTCCCTGCAGGGAAGCACCGCTGCCCGCCCTCACCTCCCGAATGATGACACGGAAGGATGACAGTGCCCAGCCAGGAAGAACAGTGATAGCAGCACTGGAAAGAACAAGGGAAAGGAAAATCACAGCGAGAACCCAAAGCTCAGCAAATCCCATGGAAAGGAGGCAGTGCCTTGCGGGAGCCACGGCAGGATGCCAAAGGACAGGTCGCCAGCACCATGCGGACGACCAGCCTGCAGAGGGGTGGCCATAAATGACGTGTCCTCCCCAGAAGGGACCCGACACGGACACGGAACCCCCTGTCAAATGGAGACGGGGGGATCCCTTCCTATGAGATCCTGGGTCCCGGGAGCAGGGCTCGCATCTCAGCTGGCACAGGGCCACCGCCTTCTGTGCCCAAACTGCCCAGGGGCAGAGTCACAGAGCCACAGGAGCTGGGAGAGCTCCCTGCCCGGGTCAGCCCGGAGTTAACTTTCCAGGCGAAGCTCTAGGAAAGAAGAAATGCTGAAAAGGAAAGCGCAAAGGCTGGCGTGGTGCTGCTCTGCTCCATCCCAGAAAGCCAAACAGATGGGGCTTGTCCTGCCAGGCAGAGCGGTGTGGGGGGAAATATAAAGGAGAGGGAGATGCCTCCCTGCAGAATAGTTCCAGAGAACGTGGGTGACATTTCCAGCAGGGCAAGGCATGCTCCATGGTCATGTCCCAGCTAATACAAGGAAGATACGGGCTCGTTTCCAAGCGCTCTGGCTTTGGGCCAGCCGCTTAACTCTTGGCATCTCAGCTCCTCGGCTGAAAAGCAGGCGAGCTGTTCTGCCTGGCCTCTGCCTCGTCCCCTGGGATTTTGGGGCTCAAAGGGGTGAGGATGGGAGGTACACCTATGGCCCCACCACAGCCAGCTGGCCAGAGCAGGGCCTGCTGGACATGGCTGTGACACAAGCATTAGACAACAGCCCCGGCTGGCTGTCAGAAACCCCATCCCATGCTCGCAGGTGCTACAAGCCTGATTTAGGTGAGGCCAGGTTCAGGAAGCATCATCTGGGTGATTTATGTTCGCTTTCCGGGGAGCTGTTTCCTCCTGCTCATCCAGCCCTGGGGACTCCCCAGTGCTCAGGGTGCTGGGCTTGGGGGCTCGGACACAACCCCATGCTCCTGACGCACCTTCTCCAAGGGAATTTGGTGTCAGCAGTGAAGGGGATAGCACTGAAAGCTCCCTGGGACAGCAGGAGGATGCCTCAGGGAGCTCTCCCTTCTGGGTCAGGTGAACAGGCAAAATGCCAAATTGACCACAGGTGGGATGCGAAGTGCCCTGCTGGACGTGGGAGGGGACCACGAGCTCCTGGGCAGGCAGGAGAGCTGCCAGGCACAGCGGGAGGTGACGTGCAGGTGGGCAACCTGCCACCCACAGCATGTCCCCTGCCCTCCTCGACCCCATCCTACCAGGGTCAGGGGATTCGGGGGGCTCACGGAGGCAAATCCGACAGCAAAACGCAAAACCTTATGTCAGGAAGAAGTCCCAAGGCATCCTAAACCAGAAGCATATTTGGGGAGTGAGTCAGTGGAGGGGGGAAGCGAACAGAGAGTTGCACCCTTGGACTTGATGAAAAAAGCATATGGCAACAGCCAAGATCGCGAACAACACCCCCTGCTCCGGCAGCCGAGCCAGAAAGCAGCATCATGACTCAACCATCGGGTTTGATCCAAATCTAAAGGAAAAGCTCGTTCAGGAGGGGTATCTGCAGGGAGAGCCGGCGGGAACCTATTTAGCAGGTTCATTAACTAAATTGTTTGGAGGGAGTAAAATGATTTTGCAGACGCTTTCAGGCTCGTTTTAAAGCCCTGCTTTAAAACACGGCTTCCGCTGTGGGGAAACAAGTGCATGCATAGTGCACGGAGTGCATTTCCCCGCGTTTTTACCCTCACATGCTTTTTCCAGGTACCGCCAACTCCACTCGCGAGGACCTCGGCGCTTTCCCCAGACACAGCTTGCAGCCAGAGCTCCCGCTCCCCCCCAGAAGTGTTCCGCAGAAGGCTACGAACACACGTCACCGTAAATCACAAGTGCGAGGAGGCTGTGGATGGAGGCTGCGGATGCCATCGTGATGACGACACGCAACCAAAAAAATTGGCGAGACGCTCGCTGCAACATCCGTGCGCTCTTGCTTCTCCTTGGGCAGCTGGATGCTGCCCTAAAGCTGGTTAAAGGAAAAGGAAGCGCTGCAGAATATGGGGATAACGGGACCGCGCCTGCAGATGTTTTCAGGCACCGTCACTTGGCTCGGGCCGGTCGGAGCCAAACCTCACTGCAGGGAGGGCAGCGCGGGGCGGCGAGTCCTCAGCGCTTCTTTCCCAAGCCCTGGTGGATGCAGATGTCAAAAGCGCGGCTCGCGGTCAGCCCAGCGACTTGGGGAGGGAAGGGAAGCGATCCCTAGAAAGCAGCCCCGCGGTGCCAGGTGGGAAGCTGGCGGGACGCAGCGGTCCCTCCCCGCTTCAGCCATCAGCATCCCGATTTATGCAGCTCTGGAGAAGGAAGAGACGCTTGTGTGCTGCAGGATGGCAGCTCCACCGCTCCCCTTGGGAAGGGGCTGTGCACCGGGTAACCACCAGGACGGGCTGAGAAGGATGCTTAGGGTCCCTGGGGATGCCCGTGGACCCCGCTGGCTGCCTGCTCCAGGCCTGGGACTGCACCCCCCTGGTCGGGCAGCTCGGCAGCTCCCTTCCCTCCACCTTGCGCCCACGGCTCCTGCCGGGAGCATCAAGCTGCGACGTGCTCAGCACGTGCCGGCTGATAGGCATCAGGCTGCTGCCAAGCCCTGCCTTGATTTCATCGCTGCCGCTCCTGCCCGCTGCTTCTCCCGCCTGCCTTCCCCCGCCGGCTGCAGACGGGTCCCTCCCCGGCACGAGGAGGTGGCAGATTTCTTCCAGGACAGCAGAGCAAGCATCTTCAGAGGGAGCATCTCTGCCCTCTTCCCTTTTCTACAGCCACCACAACGCAGCCCCCGTCTCCTTCCCTCAACGCGCTCGGGTAAGACGGCGGCGGGGAGATGAGCAGTGTTTGTTTTGGAAGCGCCCCGTCCTCCTTTGCAGCTAGGTCTAACCATTTCCGTCCTGAAAGCACGTCTAGCAAGGCTGAAAGTACTTTCAAGGTTATTTTTAATCGCAAGCATCAGTTAAAAATAATTACAGTTGTGAAAATCGTTTCTGACGGGTCCCACAGTATTTAATATTCTGGGAAGTTAGCACAGGAGGATGCAGGCTGGAAACGTGCATGCTCCTCGTCCAGCCCTTTAGCACAGGGATAAAAGGTGGAAGAACAAAACATTTTCACGTTTCAGAGGGCTCATTTCCATCTTGCAGAGCTTTTTGCCATTTTCGGGGATTCTCAGTGGGAAACGCGCCCACGTGTGCAGCCGACGTGCCGGAGATGTTTATTCCACCACCTAACACGACGTTGGGCACTCACCCAGAACAGGTACGGGGACTCGGAACAGGATCCCCAACGTCACCAAGCCCGAGGGCAGCTCTTCGTTTCGGCAGGGCTGGGAGCTGGCTGGCGGGGACGGAGCAGGGCCAGGACCACGCGGGCTGCTTGAGGTGGTCTGCCACGTTACTGGTGATGCATCAGAGAGGAGAAATCTGGATTCGTAAGGCACTCGGTAAAATTAAGTCATTTCTACTTGAAAGAGCTTTTACAGATTCAAAGCCCAAGCTGAAGGAGACTTCTTATAAACTGCAGAAAGCAGCTGAACCCCCAAAATTGAGATGTTCTGGTGCAGAAACGCACTGGAAAAGACAGTTTTAAGCTGGAAGCCAAAGACCTCCTTACCAAGGGGTACAGCAAAACATCAAAACTCTACGTACAAAGCATGGTACTGCTCTGAGATGAGGTGCTGACTTCCAAAGAGAAACTGAAAGAGCCCTAAAACCAGCAGGAACACATCAGACGTGGGGTCAGGAGTTGTGTGGTCACGGCTGCAGCCTGCTGAGAAGTTTGTGCATCCCCTCTCCCTTCTCCCACGTCCACGCTTACGGTCGATGAGGCACCAGGGACGGGCAGAGTAGCTGCAAGGAATGGCATTTTATTTAAGAAGCAGGTTTATAACACATAAAAGGGTAGGTTTAATATCCTTATATGCCTTATGCGTCTTATATGTCCTTATGTCCTTAATATATAAGGACATATTTAAGGAGCAGATCTGCAGCAGGTGCCCACAGAACCATCAAAGGAGAACCCTCTGGGTAAGCCACTGAAGGTTGCAAACCCACCAGGTGCCTCCTGGGCTTTGCTGGGGACCCAGGGACTTTGTGGAAAGAAAGGACTGCAGCAGCAGCCCGGCAGGGCAGTGCAGTGGAAACGGCTGGCGTTGGAAATTGCTTTCTAAAGGGCCCAGAGAGCACTGGCCTCCAGGACGAGCCGAAAGCTTGCCAGCCAGGCGTTTCTGCCCATATGTTAAGACGTCTCCTCTTATTCCTGGGAAGAGGAGGCCGTGTCAAGGCACTGTCAGCATCAGAAGCCTCGCATGCCTTTCTAAGTGGTTCTGTAACGGCACGCGGAGCAACACGAAACTGTGGCATCTGCACAGCAAAACGGGGGCCTCAAGGGGGAAAGGGGAGTCCCACCGAGCCTGGGGAACCCCTCTTTGGAGAGGCCAGCCCCGACGTGCAGCTCACTGGTGATGCTCTGAGGACAAATGCTGTCAGGCCCCGAGCAAAGCTGACTGATGGCAGCGACAAACAGTGAGGGAGAGCACGCACGGCCATCCTGAGAGCTAAGCACGTCCACCTGGGCTCTGCTGACGCTCGGCTTTCAGAGAAGTCTCCCAGATCACGACAGCAATACGCGCCCCTGGGATCTCAAGTGTGTTGCAAAGCTTCCACGGCACTTTTAGGTCCTGAGGATGCACAGGCCATGCCGAGACGAGCACCGTCTCTTCAATTCCAGGGGACCAGAATCGAAGCAGAAAGGGAAATGGGAGGCGTCTGAAGGAGCTTCAAAGCAATGGGTAGGAGACAAGCTGTACTAAAAAACAAAAAACAGAACAACCAAAAAAATGTGGAAGAGGGAGGGAAAAAATACACCAGGAGAAAGCTTGCTTTTGTGGGAAATAATTATTAAATTTAGCCCAAATGCAGAGTATGAGAAGAATGCCAGACTGAAGTCCAGCCAATAAATCACAAAATAATCGCCACACAGGTGACATGTGGAAGATTTTTAGGCTTTTCGCAAGGTCAGCAAAGACAACAGATGTGGACTCCTGGTGAAATAATCAAAAGTGGTTACTACGATAGCAGATGAAGAGCAGCCAGTAAGATAATGCTTGGAAAAGTGAAAATCGTGTATGGAAGCGTGCTGCTGGGTCTTGTAAAAGGTTTCTGAAGCCCTCACCGTCGCTGAAGGTGCATGGTGAGGAGCAGGGACGTGGCCCCGTCTGATCCCACCGCCGCTTGGTTCCAGCCCGAGCAGAAAAATGTGGAGGCAGAAACCTCAGCTCCAAGCTAACAAGAGAAAAATGGGAAATAGAATGAAATCTGAAATAAATCCCCTAGGCAGAGGATGCATTAATATCCATTAACTATTTAACTGCAAAGAGTTGTCAGGGATTAATGAACTAAAGGGCTGCAGGCGGCCAAATAAAATGGGAAAATAAAACAAAGGGCCCCTAGCACCAGAAACACTGCCAACCAAAGAAAAAGGGGGGCAGCACGGGGGATGTGAAGTTAGGGCACAGCCACAGCAGAAGAGTTAGGAGGAAAGGGATGGAGTCGAGTATTAAAAAATAATAAAAAAAGTGCTGACCATCTGCAAAAATGACCTCGCAGCAAAAAATCCCCTCCAAGTGTCAAATTTGGACAAAGACCTCAAGGACACTTTTCGGAAAACAGCTCAGTATCTGTCAGAAGATGGACAACAGCGCAGTGCGTTAACCTTATCTTAGTTTCTCAAGAAAAAGCACCAGTCAACACAGCTTGTAAAGCTAAACATCGTTCTTGCAAATGAAAACAAGTCAGTAATTGGAAGCCAGGACATTCCAGCTCTATATTATGCTGCGGACCATCTGACCAGAAAGCTTTAAGCATGAAATCCCGACTCCAGCATGCAGAGACGTGACTCTACTTGAATCTGCGTTGCACCGCAGAAGAGAAACGGGGCAACCCTTTTCCTAACGACTTCAAAATTCAATTACCATACGGCATTTCATCTCAGCAAGAGCGTAAGAGATGTTTTCTTGAGAATTAAAAGATGAAAGTCTCCCTACAGCACGCTTAATGTGTTTGCATGCACTTTAGAACAGATTCCCATTTATTCTTTAGGTATGCTTTCTCTTTGTAATTAAGCTTAGAGATTAGCAGATGCTTCATGAAGTCACAAGTTGGAACAGAGTCATCACCCACTAAACCAGAAAAAAATGCAACGCCATGAGCAGGTCCTGGTCCTTCCTCTGCCTTCTCGCAGCAGCTCGTGGGGGACTTTGGGGGGCTTCTCCCTGCTCTGCCCAGAGGTGCGCAGCAGGCACGCAGGGATCTCACCCCTTCTAGGGAGAGCAGTCAGCAAGCACCAGCATGTCCTGATGCGGGGGAAACTGCTATCCCATAAATCTGCAACACGTTCTGGACAACGGCAGAGTTCGCACAGACCACAAGAATTACAGGAATTAAGCCCCTTTTGTTTACAGCATTGAAAAGGAGATCTAACGTCGACGCAGCGCTATAAGGGGATAGCGCAGCAGTGACATTATCCAACTCGAAGTACTCGAAGCACAGACTGTACACATTTGGAAATGTTTTGCACGCTCTAAATATAAAAGGAGATTCTCCTTTTATGTTCGAGCTCTCCTATTTAGGAAGAGTCAATTAAACAACTTATCTGGAAAACCAGTAATGTAAACAAAAGCCTGCTTTCTGGAGCGGAGGTGTCAATCTTCCCTCTCTGAAAGGGCTGATTTTAATTTTTAATGATCGTTCATCAACCAAGGTAAACGTGCCAGACGCTAAAAGAGTTACAATTCACTGAGGCCAAAAGGATTTCTTTCCAGAGTTCCACACTGATGCTTTGTCCTTTACAGCACCCACCCACCTTTGTTCAGTATTATTTCACTGCTTTTATGGTAGTGCTGTTTCCATCACCTTCTCCTCCCCTTCCCCTCCCCTTTTAGTTTTTATCTCTTCATAATTATTCCT
Organism: Oxyura jamaicensis; assembly: GCF_011077185.1. NCBI lineage: Eukaryota > Metazoa > Chordata > Aves > Anseriformes > Anatidae > Oxyura > Oxyura jamaicensis. Next base: position 51,328,519 of record NC_048897.1, on the reverse strand, counting down.
AAATCCATACCTCCAACACACAGGCCTAATTCCTTCCCTGCTGCACCATGGCCTGGGGCAGCAAACAGCCCGAGCAGTGTTATTTGGGAGAACAGCCGCCCTCTCCCTCCTGGATTTCAGGAAGGGAAGCCTGGGTGGTTTCCACATCTCTTAACCGCTGGCTGCTGTTTTGGGCTGATGTTAGCACATCTGTTTACATTGAGAACACAGCTATTCACCAACACCACGGCCTCATTTTTTTTTTAAACATTAGTTTAGATTCTGCAGCTTCTTAATGTGCCATACAGATCATAAATACCTCAGCCAGAGGCAGCGCTGAGGCCATATATCTGACACTTCTTCTCCAGAGCCTCGCATGTTTTTACAATCTCAGCAACGACCTTTTAGTGTTTCATTTGGAGATTATTTCCTTTCATCGCGACACTTCTCCCTTCACAACTCCTGAATTAGTTTCAGATACAAATCTAATCTAAGTTCTGGTATTCTCAGGCCTCACCAAGTTTATTTTATGCTGCTCTCTTTCCTCTCGATAGGTTCCTTGTACATATACACACACATGCGTACAACTTTATACAAACACACACATATATACATTTAATAACGGCAGGCAAAAGGCAGCTGGATCCTCTGCACACCAAGGCTAATGTGAGGTCAAAACCTTCATATATTCTGGAAAAAACGCTTGGAGCCTAAAAAGCAAAGGCCTAGCAAAGCAGTTACTTACCTTTGAGAAGAAGGTGACTAATGTCATTTGTGTGAAACCACAAATATTTATTTTAATGAAAAAATACTTAAAGTGTGCCACAGTGTCCATATATTCATTTGAATAGTAGTACAAAGATATGTATTTCTGAGAAAAAGTCTTAACACTGTAGAAAATAAATGTGGTTCTTAAATTATGTCAAAAGAAACCAGTAAAAAAGTAATGTTTTATACACTGGAATAAAATGAAACAGTTAGAGATAATAAATTATAATTACAGTATTTCAAATATTTGCTTCATGCTTTTTCAGCATTAGTTTCTAAATGTGTCACGTACAATATGCCCTCAGAAGCCAGCAGTCAGAATGGTCTTTCAATGGTAACGCGGACAATAGGATGTGGAGCTGAATAAAGTCCTAGAAAAATGACACCACCGTTTGTTATTTACTGATACATAAAACATCAGAACATGGCAGTTTTAGGTTTGTAAGGAACATATATTTTGTTAATGGAAATTAATTTAGTTTTTTAATCAACTAATCTCTTATACTTTAATGAACTAAACAGCAATTATGGTCATTAACAAGTATGTCACCCAAGCACACTGCACAACTGTGCTTACGTGATGCTACACATTGTATCAGCTCTTTATACAGTCAAAGTTAACAAGAATTTGGAATAATTTCAGGTCTAATTAAGCACTGCAAAATGTTTAAAACTATAAAGTGCTTTTAAATACAAATCATTTTTGCTCTTTAGAAACAGGAAAAAATCCAAACATGCACTTAAACCTGAAACCTCCATGCCATACATACTGCAGTTTAACAGTAAGACATCAGTTTTGTGCCATTTGTTTTAAAATTTCCTTTCCCATCCCTCCCCATCCCCAGTCAAAAATTCAAATAGAATCTAGATTGGATTTGTCGGTATCGTCTTGGTCGTGCTTGTACATGAAGGTTAGAAGGAAAAGAGCAATATCCAGAGATGACCAATAGGCAGTGTGTGATGTGACTGCAGACCAGTATCTGCTCTCCACGAGACCTTCCCTGAGCTCGAAATCAATCCTGTGCTCCAGTTCCACTAGAAATTGAACGAGAAACAGAAATGTCGTTAGAATTGGATGTCAGTGGAAGAAACCCTTGCATATTCTTCTCTCAGGTTCTGGTTTTGCTTGCTGTATATCAAATGCACACAACCCCTGTGCTCACATTTAACAGGACGCTCGTATAAATCAGCTGCAGTTTTTAAAAACATGTACATACATTTTAACGTACATGCATGTAGCACAAACCTGACCTATGAGTGGTGCTTAGTTCAGGAAAAAAACAAAACAAAACAAAGAAGAAAACAGAAACCAAACCAAAAGTCTGGAAAAATCCGGTGTTTTTTTTTTTTAAGTGTCTGTTTTCCACATAGTAATGATGGAAATACATTTATTTAGGCTCCTTAGGATAACTACACTGAAGTATCCAGGAAATGTTGAGACCCTCTTGGGAAACTTTGTCAGAATGGGTATAGCTCAGAATTATCGGCAATAAACAATTTTTCTGCATCTCTAACAGCTGTACAGGAGATGACACACAACACTACATGCCCTTTCTGAAAACGAGCAGTTCCTACATCGCGCTAGCCCTTTTAATTTCCAGATTATTCCAAATACATTTCAGCAATTATCCTTTCATTTCAATGGCTGCTTTGATTAATAACACATTCAAAGTAATTTTCACTGCGTGTTTAACTGGGCCAATGGCTAACCTATCGTGAAGGCACTTGAGTGGTTAGAAAAATCTCTACAAGGAGCAATAGAATGAAAAGGACAAAACTAAAAGCCTGCTTAGCTACAAAAGCCAAAATCCCATATTGAGTAAAAAATGTAGCTATTTATCAAAGCCAATTTCAAGGAATTTGAATTCTTGGCTCCAAGACCGCATAAATGGAGCATCACACAAGCGCTGCCTCCGCAGTCGTGGCACAGCAGCATCGGGGAATGACAGGCCTTCATATTTTCACAGCAGCATTTCACTGCCTTCCAAACGCAGCATGGAGAGGGAGTCGGAGCCTTTGCATACCAGGAGACGACCACAGTCATTTCCACTAACATGCGTGTATTCAAAATCAGTCTCTCTGCAGAAAAAACACCCCGACCAACCCCGTCTCCATTACAGAAGCTTGGGAGGAAGCCAAACCCCACTGCAAGCCGTGCGGCTGCTCTCTCCGAAGCGAACACTTTGGCTGCGGATTGCATCATTCTGCTTGCAGCCTCGCTGGCCTCTGCTCCACGTTCTCCTTCTATGGAGCAGGGATGGGGTTGCAGCAGAGAGGGATGCAGGAACCGTGCAGAAGGCCCTGAAGTGCCACCCCGGCAGAAGGGCCTCATCAACAGCTCCACAGTACTCGCTGTCATGTCGGTCTGCTTTCCTTAAGTTTAAAATAAAAGTTTCTGTCCTCGATACCGACTCAGGAAGGTTATCTGTTGAAAGTAGCAGCAGATCAACAGGCTGCAATGTATCATGTGAATGCTATCACAAGATACAACAGTGCTAATACTTGTGACTGCTTAGATTGCAAAAAGCCCCGCCTTGCAATGAGAAGTTTAAAAATAAAATCAAGTCTGAATGTCTGTAAAGGAAGTACCTATATTTTTCCAAAAAAATGCATCTGCTAAAATTGCTCGCTATGTTCCGGGTGGTTCAGACTAGGACAAGGACAGCCTCTGTTTCCAGTCATAAATGCCTTTAAATATAGATCGCTTCAGAATTGCAAATATATGGGCAAGCTTAAATAAAATCCATTTCACGATACATGGTAAGTGGGATTCTCTGCAGGAATTCTTTTGCTTTCCCTAGTGATAGTCTAGGAACTATTGATGTACAGATCTCATCAGCTGTAGCTCATACACACATATGTGTGTGTATACACAGACACAAATACATAAACCTCTTTTAAGAGGAAAAAAGATAACAGGGAGAACAAAGTCAGTCCTTGGACAGCCTTCACAGAATCGCAGCATGGCTGAGGCTGACAGCGTTCATCTGGTGCAACCCCAGCCCCAGCAGGGCCCCCCTGAGCAGGGTGCCCAGCCCCACGGCCAGGCCGCTGCTGGTGATGTCCCCAAGGAGTCCCCAGCCCCTCTGGGCAGCCTGTGCCAGGTCTCTGGCATCCACCCAGCCCAGCAGTGCTGCCTGAGGGGCAGAGGGAGCCGCCGGGGCTCTGCGCTGGGCCCAAGGCCTCTTGGTTCCCTCCTACATGTGGTCATGGACATGGATGGGATCCCCCTGAGCCTCCTCCTCTCCAGGCTAAGCAGCCCCAGCTACCTCAGCCTCTCCTCACAAGGATATGCTCCAGGCACCTCAGCACCTCTAAGACCATACCATAGTCTCTCTCCAGCATGCCTGGGTCCCTCTTGTACTGGGGGGCCCAGAACCAGACCCAGCACTCCAGGTGGTGGGCATGGGGCAAAGATTGCTTCTTCTGACCTGCTGGCGATGCTTTGCCTCATGCAGCCAAGAAGCCATTGCCCTTCTTAGCAAAGGCACGCTGCTGTCTTAAGAGATTCAAAACGAAGAGACTTAATTTTTGATTTAGAGCAAACCAACACAATTAAATAGAGTCTTATGTTATGGCATTTCCAACCTCCCACAACACACACACGTGGCCCACTGAAGGCCTTGTTCCCACAGGGTATGTAAGGGGGACCAGTCACTAACATGTGGGTTCGAGAAAGCCTGAGCTGCTTTGAGAGAAAGGCGGCGTTCCAACAGCAGTGGCCCTCTTGTCGTCCCCCTCTGCTCCATCTTTGCCAGCCTCAGGCGTCTGCGAGGTGGTTGTACTAGATCGGCCAAATCTTGAAAAAAGCATCCCTCCAAGGCCCTTCCCAATGCTCGCAGCTCCTGCATTCAGCACAGAAAGAGAAAAAACAAAAAACAAAAAACACAAAAACAAACACAAGACAAGAGCAGCTAAATCAAACTGCAAATTAAAGTCACTGTAGCACCCATCTATTAGAGTTGAATGACGGAAAACACTATTCATGCTTTTCTAGGGTGGGAACAGCTTATCTGACTTAACTGCTTACCATGAGACTCATCTAGCGTACAAGCAAAGGCTATAATTTGGAAACTGTAGTTAAGGGAACAAAAATACAAAATAACACTTCTGAACTTTTTAAGGATGTGTTGTAATTCCTCTTTCATCAAAAGTTGAAGACTAAGACAAAAATGTTTTATAACAACGGTAGTACTTTCTGAACATAAGGATCCCATTGGGACATTTAAGACACTCCTTTCGTTAAGGGTTCTTATGTTGACATAAGCCTTGCAGAGATTTAGAAACGCTGTATCATCCTTCAAAAGGACTATTTTGGTTGCTCAGGAAGAAGGGTATAAAAGTTAAGAACAAATCTGTGTTGTTTTGTCCTGACTTTGCTGCCACCTTATGGACAAGACATTAAAGTTACTATAGTAAAACAGCAAAAAGCAGCGAGAGAACACTGCTTTGGAACACTGTGTGTTTTTACTTAAGGACTAAACTGCTTTTATACACTCTATTTATTAGATTGGAAAGATTCCTTGCACTAGGTCATGTTAACCTTCTTCCAAATCTCACATAGAGAGCTAAAGAAAGTCCTTGAGTCAACAAAAACTGCAAGTGCATGCTCAAATATAAGCTCCAGTGAAAGTGAATTTAATCTCAACTAAATCAGAGCTTATTTTGAATCAGAAAGCCAGAAAGGGACAGACTTCATAACTAAGCAGCCTGAATTTCCCTTGGTAAAATGATGAATTAAAAGGAACTGTGATACTTTATATGGAGTGATTTTTCTCCTATTTGTCAATAGCAGAACATGTAGTCACAAAACAAGCTTTAAAACATTTTTCCATGAAGTACAGTGGAAACTATTAAACCCCCAGGATGTTACCTCAATGAGCCAGACAACAATAAGGCGGCAATAGCATAAACTCCCTGACCCACATCCTCTCCCTGCAAGACTTGACTCCAGTGTATTATGTAAACTATCTTTACTTCAAAGTAAATGTTAGTTTGGATTAAAACAAGCAATACACCTACACAGAACACACACTAAAAATAGCCAGGAATAGCTTGCTGACAGTTGCACCTTAAACACCCCACCACAGAGCAGTGAAGCTATACAAGAGGATGCTATATAAAAAAAGGACATAAAAAGCAATTACCCAATATACTGGCTTTGCCTATGTTTGTTATAGACTCCCCATAGTGGCGTCGAACCATGACTGGTGAAGTAGTTGGGCTTGGTGCAGTTGAAGCACTTTCGCCGTCAGTTACTGAGGTAGGTTCTTTTGTTGGGTTGAGAAAACTTGGCTTCATGTGCTCGTAAGGTAGAGGGTTTGCAGTGTTGTACCAGTGGATCTGGACAGGTGAAATGTTGCTGTAGTGTTTCAGAATTAAAGGTTCTAACCTATAGGCCTGCGAGAATAATTCAGAAAAGAAAATACTGAGAGAAAATACTGAAGAAAATTCCCATACAGAGTCTTCTCCAACCTCAAATCCAAAATATCTGTAACAAGTGAAGCCTAGAAAATGACAGAATAATGGCATTATATTCTGGTTCACTTATTTTCACCGCCTGGGAGATACATTAGCTGCCCAGTTGCTTAAACACACACATTTGCATATTTTTCTGCAACAGCTTTACTACCCATTCCTCTTACCGACACAGAAGCTGCTATTAACAGATGTTTGTCATTATGCTTGGGAAGACCTAACTTTACACAAGTTGAACTGATTTTGCACAGTGAAACTGAGTGGAAAACCAACTATGTGAACATTTTGTTTGATAAATCTTCACTGATCCCTGAGCAAACCGTGAACTGGAAGGGCATCTGTATGTCTATTATAAAGTCACTTTCTATCGATTCTTTATTTTTCTTGTTTACTTAGCTATAGACAAGGGTTCTGCATTTATTTATCTTAGAACTAAGCAGAGTTACTACTTGCTTACTGTAGCCTGACCAGTCATCCTAGGTGTCCCAGGAAAATTCTGTTCTTGGAGTCGCTAGAGCTGTAGATGATCAGATGAACAAGAACCAGCATGTTTGGAGCCAAAAGATACCAAGCTTCAGGTAGAGTTTAAAACCAAAAGCACCCCCAAATTACTATTCTACACTAAGTATGAAACTCCCAAATCAGACTTCCATCAAAGAAGTTGCCGAGGCAACACAGATCAGAAGCCCAACATCCTGCCTTTGATAACAGCGAATACTGTCTGCCTATGGACTTAAGAGCTTAAGGACAGGGCAAAGCTATACCAATACTTCCTTCCCAAAGCCTATCCCACCCTCTAACAATCTGTTGTTATTCAAGGACCCTTTGGGAAAACAGTCTTTGATTTTCTGCAGTATCTTGTAAACTGCTTGTGTGCGTTTCTTTTAACAGCTGTAGTCTCTTTGGACATATGACGTTTAATAGAAGTCAGTAAGTTAAATAAATGCTGGAACTAGAGTGAGAAATTTCATGTCTTTGCAAAAAAAAGTTGAATATTCTCACATCTTGAAAATATGAAAAGAGAAGTATCAATTATTTGTAGAAAATACTAAACAGTTATACAATAATCATTAAGACAGTCCTGTGCTCTAACATACTTGCGTTGATGCACATATTTTGAAGATCACATATTATCACACAGCTGATGCTTAAAAACACTCAAGGCAAAAGCTTGCAACTGCAATTACAACTCACCACTGGATCTGTTGGATGAAAAATATTTAGTAAGCGGTTACAAATTGTTCTGGGCAGAATATGATCTTGACTACCGCTGTTTCCTGGACGGATGCCACGCAATGCCAAAAACACTGCTAATGGAGATCCCATACAGAAGAAATTCTCAACCTAAGGAGAGATTTCATCTACGTTAATAAGGGAAGTAATGCTTTCTAACATGGCTGGATTTGATCTCTCTGTTTCACAACCAAGAAACTTGTACAGTATTAGTAACTCAAAACAGGGAAGAGCACTATAACATACATAGCGTGACATAACAGGTGAAGTTTCCCGTTTCCCTTTGCTGTCAGAAGAGAGTTATTACATGTTGTGGTGCTGCATAGTTCAAAAAACTGAAAAACAAGCTGGATAATTGAACTGAAATGAGTCTACCAACACTGGAAGGGGTAAAGTGAGAAGAATTTGGAAGACAGTAAGGAAATGTGATGAGTTTCACGAGACTGACGTCTGATTTCTCTTTCCAAAGTCTACCACAGCTCCTTAATCTCACCCTCACCAAGTATGCCAGGACACATTTTGCTGTGTACATCATCAAGGAAGTAGAAATGCAAGCTAAACCAAGCATTAAAGACAACACACAGAATTCTCATGGTAGTCACACACACATACACAGGCTGGTACAACCTCTTAAAAATAGCTGGTGTTCAGTGAACAGAACGGTGCTTGTCAAAAGTGCCACCACATCACGTGTTAGGAACCAGTACCTACATACAGCACGCCGAGCTACCCTGCAGGCTACTCCCTTGTTGTCCAAAGCTACTGTGACTTTGCTCTGAAAGGACTGCCTTTAGCAAGCTGAGTGAATCTGGACTGCAACCACTAACCCATCTGACAAAGGTCACTGAACGTGCATCAGTGGTAACGACTTTTGGTCACTACCAACCTGGGCTGGGATTCAACAGTGACCTAGAGGTGAATGGCTTCGTATCCCTTTACCAATCCTCAGACATCGTCTCCTAGAAACATCAAACGTAAAACTCTGTAGTCAAAAGTATTTTCAAAAGTCAAAGATACTTTTTTAACCTTTAGAATATTTTCTTATATGAGAGATTAATTTTACCATTATCAGAGCTTCGCTGTAACTTCCCCAACGGTGCCAGTTTGCAAGGCGCTACAACCAAGCAACTATCAATGCACTGCTGCTGAACTGGCGAGAGAAATCACTTCATTCCTGCTAAGCGCACGTGGAGAATGCTTGGATTCCCACACGCCTTCACTGTATGTCAGCACATGGAGCGAGGGTGTGGAAATAATGGTCTGTTTCATCTATCAGATTCCAGCCCTGAACAAAACATTCTTCCTCCTCTTACTTGGCACTGGTACTCCACCTCTTCCATCCAAAAGAACGCGCAAGTCCCAGTTCAATGGAAAAAGAAATCTAGGTCTTCAGCAAAGCTATTCAATGTCATATGCTGCAAAGCACTGCTCGCTGTCATCTCTATTATTACTCCAGCCCAGTTCAAAGCAGCTCTTCTTTCTTTTAATTAAACTTTACAAAGAGCCTTACATTTTTGCCGTTTGGACAAAAAGCTTTCTCATCTTTAAACACAATAGGAGCAGGCATTCACTGTGTAATCCTTTAAACTGAGTAAGTAACTTCTAACCCCGTCCATCTGATATGCCTGTATACCGCATCTGGAGTACGCGATTACGGTCTTTCTGCTTCAGAAAGAAATCAGAAAGTGACTGCCACCTTAATGCTTGCTAGGAGATAGCTTAAAGATGGTTTCATGAATTCACCTTAGGCAAGTACAGACTAGGTGAGAATCTCAAAAGGTAAATATTTGCAGTGGTTACAAGGTATATGGCTTTTATTCCATTGTTTCTACTGGTAAACAGAAGATCAACAGCACCCACAGACAGATGACATTTTCTTGGACCACAGTGTTCTTTCCTATGTATTTTCTTACATGTGCAAGCCTTTCAACGTGACCTTCCAGCTCTCTCATTTCCTCTGGAAATGTTTACAAAGACAAAAGTACCAAACGGAGGGTACTTTAAGGGGTGGCAACAGATCAATACCAAAGCAGCACACACTAAAAATCGAAAGTAAGTCTTCCAAAAATAAGGTCCTTTAAATTGCAGCCATTAAACTCTTAGCACTGTTGCCAAGTGGCTGAAGACTACCATCTGATGAAACCTGCTGGGAACAGAGGACTAAAATCTTTCTAGGCAGCATCTATTAATTTTGATGTTTCTCCGTGAAGCAGGAGGGAGGCACTTCACATATACTTCATGGTAAATGTTTAAGAGCAGAGAAGCAATTTTTAAGAACATGACCTTTCAGAATAGCACTGTTCTGCTGGTTATGATTCATAAGCAGAAGTCATAATTAATTATTTTTTACGTTAAGCAGAAGCTGAGCCAAATAGTCATCCATTCAACTTAAGACTGATGTTTTTTCAGAATGAAAAGAAAAATAAAATAGCTGAATGAGACAACAGAAGCGAGACAGCGCAGCCCTTTTGTGCATAAATGAGTGTGGTGGATAAATGAACATGTTTAGTGGTGAAGTTAAAACAGAAGAGACAGAAGGCAATTCCAGTTTACATTTATGTGCTGCCTTTCAGCCTGGAGGATCCCAAATTTCCTCCCACAGAGAGGAAATATAGACCTCTCCAGCAGCCTCTACCCATTCCTTTGCCCAGGAACATTCTGCAGCCTTAACAAAGAGATCAGAATTCCATCAGTATTACATGGGGAATTTAACTGTACGGTTATGTGTTGAACTACTCTGGCACATTTTTGTATTCAGTTTAAAGTCTTCCTCCTCTCCGATAAGGCTGCACATCAGCATCCTATTAAACACTCATAATTCTTGTACATGTGGTAGAACACTAGTATCTTACATAAATTTGTGATTGTTTTCGTCAACACTAACATCACTGTCAGATGATGCTACACACAAACCACAGGGTGAAGTACAAGCTGGAGCTTCTTCTGGGAGAGCTTCTGTAACCACAGGTGAATTGGAGGTGCTAAGGAGTCATGCAGCACTTTGGGCCAGCACATTAATAAGTCCAGATTTAAATTCATTTCCATCTCAGTACTAGGGAGCAACTGAGGTCCATTCTGCTCTCCCCTTCCATATTGTGATTGAAAATCACCTCACAACACTGTTTTTCTCATGAACCACAGAGTCATAAAGAGGTAGGCGTCACACCATTCCCCACGTATTCATTTTCTGGCTAATCCTTTTCATTACAACTGTACGTACCCATTTGGTTGTGCAACACAGCCTAAGGAGATCAGGGACCAAAGAATCCAGTTGCCTGCATTGCCCAGACCAAAGTCATTTGTAGATCAAGCATTTGCACTGAATAGTAGTAACTCATGGCCATCTAGAGCTCGGGTCTGGCACAGAAGAGCCAAGGTGCTTACTAGTCAGTACCTCCAAAGCAGTTACTTCTCTTTCAACAAGCTAGTCACCCTCAGATAGCTGGACTGGCTTGCTCATGAGCAATCATTTTTCAATGTCAACCTGTTGAAATCCTTCCTTGGCAGAGGCCCCTTGCCATCGGATTCATAGAAAGCCTCCTTCTTCCCCTGGAGGTCTCCTCGCCTCCCCTTGAGGTCTGTTTCCATCACAGTACTCAAGCAATGGGAGTCACCAGCGTAAAGCACTGCTTTATACTAGGAGCACTAGCATAAAGAAGTCAAATGTCTTTCTTTTAGTAAGGGTAAGAAAAAGGATGCTTAGCATTGGAAAAATGCCTAGCAGCAATTTGGATTGATACAGTCCTCTCTTCTTCCACCTTTCTTTTCCCCTCCCTTCCTGCTCCCTCTAAAAAGCATCTGTTCAAAGAAGTCTTCAGTTTAAGCAGAGCTGAGTGAAGACTCATCTTTGCACAGAGCTAAAGGAGTATCAGTCTGGCTCCAGCTTCTTTGATGGTAGAGATAATGGCACAACATGTGTTTTTAAGCCGTGATAAAAATGAGAAGGCTATGACAAATTGAATTATGGTTAGTTTCCTCTTTTTCATGGCTCAGGATTGACCTTGGCTTCTGGAAGTGCTTCTGAACTCAGAAGGAAAGCAAAATGGCAAGTTAAGTACAATTATCTATTTTCTTCTCATCTATCATGTCACATTTTTATCACTTAATATTTTAGGTATAGTAGAGCAAATATAAAGTGTTGCATATCCCACGAAGAGGCTAGAAAAGGCCTTTTCCCAGTGTCAAGAAATCCTAGCAATTTACAGAGCCGAGTAGGAAGCAATCTGTTTCATGGGACTAAAAGTAACTTGTCCTCTAACTGTCAGACCAGAGTAATTTGGAAGGAACATCCACTGCTGGAGGAAATTCAATCAGATTTGCTCAGAGGTGTGACATGTTAGAAGTAGTCCCCAAAGAAAATGGATTAGTTGACAAAATAGAAGTGAAAATTTTTAAGATATGTGATTGGTGTAATCTGCCAAATGGCTTTTACCTTCCCACATGGTCGAGCGTGTGTGTAATGTAACAATCTATACGTTGGCTTATTTACATATAAACATGTATATTTGTAATAAAAAGTAATATATGAATATAGTAACATGTTTACACACATCCATACACATTCAAAGTCTTCTACCAACATTATGTCTATGGACATGGAAAAAAAAAAAGGTAGAATAACTCAAGTGCACTTTTACCACAAGCAGAACGTTTAGTAAAAACCTAGACATACCTACCTTAAATTTTAAGACAGGTGTTTTCGATATGGTGGATGCCTTTAAGCCTTGTAACCTCTCCTCTATTTCTCTCAACCTAGAAAATAAGGAGATCTTTCTGAGATACAAAAAATAATATAAAATAAAAAATAGCATTAACTTCTCTGATCCAAACAGGCATTCCTGGAGGGTCCAACAGTTTTGTCTGTTAGGAAGAGAGTGACCGTGCTGTTTTAATTTTCCTTTGAGGCAGTCCAGTCGATTAAGATCAATGCTTCTGAAATCCTGTTTCTCTGACAATAGGAGGAATCAATCAAGACATGACAGTTTCCTTGTTCAACACCCCAGGAACCTGGCTATTTGCCTTCCTCAGGAGCAGGTGTCTCATGTCCTTCTTCCTTGGTGGTTTTGCACCCTAATCAGCTGGTTTTTGTTTGCTTCCTTTAACCAGAGCCACAGGAAACCCCATGGCCCAAGCATTATGGAGCTCTATATTGTGGTGGAGTATCTGGAGGACAGCGTCCCACATTTTCAATTATCATGTAAAAAGGTCATTTACTTGTTCTTCTAGTCAGCATAAATTCAATAATAATAAAAAGGAGCAGTTATAATATAAAACGTCTCCTATATAGGTAGAGCATTATGCCCTCTTCAGAGCAGGAAAAAAAACCTCTTCAAGTTCTCCTACAGTATTTTACAAGCAAAAATGTTAAGCTTAACCTCTGTCATCCTGATTAAGAAGAAATAAGTCTGGAGCTAAAGCTTTCTGAAAAGTGGTACTCTCTAAAAAAGTTTGTATGCTTTAATGAATGTGTCTTAAAAAAGAAAATATGTGGAATTCTCAACTCCTGTCAGAGGGTTCCAATAAATAAACTCGCATTACTCTACAACGCAGAATATTTATACATGCTGTCACACACCCTACTCAGGCCTAAGTATTTCCAGAAATCCACTACGTATTTGACACCCTTACAACACTAGAAATCCAGGAAAAAGCAAATGTAAAACCTGGCATCCTGTAGCATTTAAGATTGCATGACACTAAGGTGGTTCATGGACAGGAGAGCCACTCTTATCTATTACAGAAGTGCCTGTGTGAAATGGTACTTGAATTACCACGGATGAAACCTGAAACACTTCAGTGAATGCCTAAGGAGCTGTAAGTGTGAAAATGGTGATTTTTCACTACTCACATGCCAGTAATATGCCTGAAAGCTTGTTTTACCACTAGGCAAGATTATTTGGCCTCTTACTTCCCTCCTCGCAGAAAGGTTGCACTTTATCCAGCCTTGCAGCTGTTAAGAGATGTTCTGTACCAATCCCTAATTACACGCATACTGATTTCAAGCACTGCAAGAGATCTGATGCTATATTAATGCTTCCCAAGTGCCACCGGTACTAAGATAGGTTTCTAGAAGGCACCAAAAAGAACCGTGACCATGATTTATCCTCGCCTTCCCACTGAAAGACCGAAGTTCAAGCTCCTATTATTAGATTTTCTATTTACAGGGGTCTCATAGCACCTTGAAATCCAGGGAACAAGGAAGGGACCATAACACTGTGGAGACACCATGATGATCTACAACATCCCCTAATATTGAGAATCCCTACAAACACTTGTAAGGCACCAAAACCAAGATCCAGTCTGCCACAATGGGCAGTGCTGCTTTGCATGCAGAAGTGCATTAACCTTTCTAAATGGCAGCATGCAGAAACTGGTGAATGATCTGCAGCAGAGCAGTAATCCCCTAAACCCAATCACAGAATCACAACATCTGTAATCCAGCTGGTGGAGCTCAGTTTCCAAGCTGAGCTTTCCTTGGAGAAAACTTCTAATTTTTCTCTAGAAACTTAGGAATTTCACTACTCATGTTCTGAGTATTTTAGCTCACTGTCCACCTGCGAGCTACTTTGCTTTGTTTCTCAGGTCTCTTGAGGGCTAATGGCCAGACCTTCTCCTTTCCTTCCTGGCTAGGAGAAGCTCCCAGTGCATGCAGGCAGTAATCAGCAGCTACTTGTTTGGTTTCTGTACAGCCCATAGGGTACGGGTTCAGAGCTCTTATTAGCAGTGCCAGCTACCTCTGATTGCTTAGTCCTGTGTTTAGCATTGACCATTGCCATTCAGCATCACCAGAGGAACAGCAGCCACAAAAGGTATCAGCCATGGTGTTATGTCCCAAATAACAGCCACAAAAGATAACAGCCGTGGGTGATGTCCCAGAGGACATCATCTAGGAGTGTTTTTTTTTTTTTTTTTCCTTTCATCATCAGAAGTGGATGCATTACCGTTGTTTGGTTACGTAAAGTTCTTCAAGTAAACGTTGCTCCTCGTAACTCATCCAACTCTCTTCGAGCTCCTCCTCCTCCTTCTGCAGCAACTGCTCGTAAAGCCTAACAGGGTTCCAGCCGGTCATGATGTCATAGGTGATGACACAGCCCAGCGAGTGGGACACGATCGAGACTTTCCCTCCTTTCTCCTCAAACTCTGGATTCCGAGAGCAGAAAAGCGTGTAGAGCCGGTTCAGCTCCTGCTGCAGCCCCTTGACAAGCTGTTTGAAGACAGTAGGGGAAGAAAGTTTAACAACATCTTATCACTCCTGGTTGTGCATGTTCATGCACTACAAAGACCAGCTTCTTAAGCATGCGTATATGACAAACACTATGGTCTGTTTTCATGGGCTCAGGAGGTGAACAAAGCCTTACGGTTGCTTCAACTCTTTTGCTGTTCTAGAAACTGCCCTCAAAATGCCCACCTGCAGAACAGAACAAAGGAACCTAAAGGACACTGAGTTTCTGATGGCAGCAACAGTGTGGATGACTGTCACTGACTCCAGTTGTTCACCTCTCCCCTCTGGGCCCACCAGACCATGTGGCAATCCTAAAACTGCTGCACTGCACAGCCCGAGGCATGATATCAAAATAACCCCGCAAACAAGTAACAGCCGTGCTTAAATTACTCAGCAACATCTCACGGGGTAAGCAACAGGTCTCTGTTTTCACTAGCAGTCCATTAGCAAGCAGTGACTACTAACCCACCTATATTTCCCTCATTGCTCGTTTCTCCCCCCGTGTCTTCTTCCTCTCAGCACTGTTTCTCCTCTGTCAGAGGTTCAGCTCCTTTTCTAACTAAGGAGGCTGGAAGGAGCCTGGGCCACACAATCTGGAACCAACCCACATCTCCGCGACAAGCCCTGCACGAAACCCTAGACCCACGCTCCTTTCTCTATTCATCAAAACGAAATATCAGCATTCCTACCTCCCTGCAAGGGACTGGGAAGATAAATCCACTAAAACTGATATGCTCAGACACTAAAGTGACAGCCTAAATGGGTTCTGGGAACATATCCCGACCTGCTTTTGGATCTTTGTAAAGCATACTTGATCGCATTCAGCCTTCCATTATCCTATCTACAAGTAGGCTTTCTATCCTACTTCCATTCCTACCATACCCAACCAACGTATTTTTTCCAAAGAAATCAGAATGAAATAACGCCGATAAAGAACAAAAAGCCTCATCCCAGGCAAAGGAAGATAGGGGAGGAGAAAGAGCATAAATGAGACAGGCAAAGCTGGAATTTGAACATTTGATATAAACAATGCTAAGAAACGGAGTAGGTATTTACTGGTTAGAGGTTTCTGCGAGATTTTGGAGGAAAAATAGGAATGTGACGTAGTTCTCAGACATCGTAAGCGAATCCTACGATACTACTGAAATAAATACATATTGGCCCTCAGTTAATTGAGTCTCCCAGAGGTTTATCTGCTTCAAGTCCTATACTCGTGTACATATGCATAAAAATGTTAAGATTCACAGAAAAAAATTTTAAAGAGAAATGTAGAAAGCCACGAGATTTAGAAATGTGACAAGACAAAAAAGGCAGCTTTACTTGTGCTATTCAACACGGTAACTGAGCAGTGCTTCCCGGCTGTGGCACAGGGGAGGACAAACAAGAAATTGCAAATCATTTCCTTGTTAGCAACAGGAAATTAGAGCTATAGAACATGTAATTTGAGCATGATTTTTCAAGTGCCTGAATCATTACCGAATATAAATATGAATGGCACTAGGACTGTCAGCCTGATGCACTCTTTACTGAGATAGAAACCACACAAGCCCTATCCCTCAAAGCGCTGTGAAATGATTAACAAAGCCTTGCGACAGCTCAGAGAGGAAAATATCAACATTCCCATTTTCAAGTCTTTTTACTGTGATGCGTTTGGCACTATGCAGACTTTGGGTGCTGCTTTCACACATGAACGAACAGGCAGAGGTTTTTTAGCAAGAGCTGAAAATAGAAACCAGGACGAGCTTTGGCTGGCTGGCATTTTCTCCATTTAAAAAAAGGTTTTGATTACAATCCAGAACAAAATAACAGATCTGTTGAAACCAAAACGGTTCAGGATTGTTGCCAGGAGCTCAGAGATAAGAGGCAATGCTGCTCTCCAGTGTCTGTGGCTGGCTGTTGTGGTACCCTCCATGGGAGCCGACACACTTTGTCCTGCCATCGGGGACATCAGCAGGGAGCCCAGGACCCCCAGCCACGCAGCAGGTCATCTGGCTGGAGTATGGGCTCCTGGGTTCAGAGCAGGCAGCACAGAAATGCCAAGCAGACTGCTGCTGGACTCATAGTGACTTTCAGGCACTCTGTCAGTATAGGGGGAGACGACTAATGCCATCTCATTGTAAAAATCCTAAACCACCTAAACCTGAAAATCCTAAGCAATACATGCCAACATCTGCAACTTTTTTTTTTTTCTCTGATGGGAAGTTAAAAATAACAACTCAACTACCTCCCTGTGTTGCTTGTTGCATAAAAGCTATTGCTCCCAGCGCGCTGCCCAGCTTACTCAATAGTCCTGTACCCTCCTCTCCTCTACCGCAGTCTTATTTCGGAGGAAAAGCAGAGACCTTCCAGGAAGGATCTTCTGTCAGCCTGCCCACAGCCCATCGGCACAGAGCGGATAAGTAACCTTCTGGCATCATGGCATTTCTTTATAAAGGCTTTGTTCTCTTGCCATTTTGGGGCGTAATACAGCAAATTCCTGGAAAGTCCTGGTCGGACACAATATCTAACCTTGATTTTGACCGTCCTGCTCCTTAAAAACATGCCGTTACTGAGGCAAAAACATGGACAGCAATGAAGAAACTGTTTGTGGGTTTCCAAATAGCAGTACATTTAAGTCTGCAAACCAGAATACAATATATTTAATTCAAACTAGATCATCTGACAGATATTGTTTGTGAACTCCAAATCTCCGGTTACCTGACTTTGTTTGTAGATCTGCTGTAGTAAAGCCTCCAGGTTTTGAAGCACTACGAATGGTTAATTTTTTTGCTATGACCAAACCAACTCTGATCAGACAACTGATCCTTTTGATATACAGTAAGGAAAAAAAAAAAAAAAAAAAAAAAGGAAAAGAAAAAGCAAATTCGTTTTAAGTCCCAGCTACAAAACTATTTGGTTAAGCAGTCCATAAAGCTAAGATATTATTTAATCTTGATTTGCTTTCTTAGTCTTAAAAAGCACACAATATCCTGACCTGTAAAACAAAAGCTTCTTTTGAAAAGGGTTTTAGCCTGGCAAGTATACCATGAAGTGCTTTCAGATCTGTTTTGTAGTTACAGCCTGACACATATCCTAACCCACCAGTAAAAATGATTTCTATAAATATCAATTGTCCTTATCAAAATCAACATTTCCTTGTAATTAAACACGAACTGAGCCATCTATCAAATTTTCTCTCCTAAATTGCATCATTGTAAAGCTGACTTCCTCCCCAAATTTACAGCTTGTCATGTTTATTTTTCCTCCCTTTAAATGGTTTATGGGAATCTGTTTAATGAAAAAAGAAAAAAGAACAACAAAACAGGTCCCCTTTTACCTAGCCCCCCCCCAAAGCACACCACCCGAGTGGATGCTGCATTGTCTATACCCTGCTGTCAGGTTGTGAGCGGACGGCGCATCGTCCAGAGCCTGGTCTCCTGCTGGCAGAACTTCTCCTGCTCACACCTGAGCTATAACCCATGGCTTCCCAACAAGGAAGCCCTTTGCCCTCTGCCTTCCCCTGTGCTTCTGCCAACCCCAAGCCTCACTGCCTGCTGCTCCATGGATCCATTACGTGCTTAGGAAACACCTGCTGTTTCTGCCTGAAAACAGGAAAGTAGGAATCATCCAGGAAAAAAAAAAAAAGGTGAATAGTGGAATGCAGCATGAACCGACCCCTCTCTGTTTCCATCTCCTCTCTTGCCTCCTCCCTCCCTGTTCCCACCTTATTTTGGTGATCAGTGAGTCTGAGCATTGACAAAGAGCCATTTCTGCAGCCCTTGCAGTACTGCTGTTCTTTGCCAGCCGCCCCCGAAGGGCTTTTAGCAAAGCTTTCCCCACAAAAAGGCTAGAGTTTCCTTGAGTTTTTGCCCAACCCATATCACCATCTCCTAAAGGCTTCTTGCACAGACTAAACAAGCTCAAATATCTCACACAAAAGGATAAATGTGGCAGCAGTCAAGTGAGTCAATTTTTTTTTCCACACAGCTGCTCCCACAAACCGTGCTTGCTGCTCTGACTGCTAATCTGCTGGCTGCTAAGCTCTGTGTTACCCTCAGCCCTTCCAGGAGGGACCAGTGAAATGCAGCAGGCTTACGTGTCTGCTATGAGCAGATCAAACCATTGTAACAACGGGAACACTTCGTATTTCCTCAGGAACAGCCACATCAAATCCCTTCATCCCCGCTGAACCTTCCACCACAACACCAGTTTAGTATCAGCCCGAGGACACTGAAATATTTGAAAGAAAGGAACAGAAAATCTTCCAACGTTCCTATTATCCCTTCCAGAAAAGTCCTTTCCTTTTGTTCTGATTTCTGGGGAAGGAAAACCTGAGCACATTTTGCAGACTGATTGTTTCAGTGCAGATTGGTGCAGGATTAAAACGCAATGAGCCTTGCAGATTCACCACCGCAAATGCTCACGTATAACCAGAGAAAATAAAACATGAATATAGAAGGACTTTACAACACCTGAAGCCTTTTAATAGTCAAATTTCAAAGGTAGATTTTATAGCCGGTCATAATCAGGCAAATTAAGCAAGCCACAATCCTCAGACCTGGTAGAGCACCCTGATGTGCCATTACATTTTCAGACCTGCAAAAATAAAGACACTGGAGACACAGCCTGTGACACAGTTTGACACAGCAGTATCCAAGCCATGGATACATATCCTAGATGTTTTATTCTGGTCCCAAAAGGCAAGAGAGAGACCTGATTTCCAGTGGCTGAAGATTTCAGTAACACAGGGTGAATGGAGAATAACACCACAGGACGACTGAGCAGATGCCGCATGATGCTACTGCTCTGCAAGGCTCTTTTGGGAAACTATTTTATTTTTTGCTTTGTGAAAAGCAGATTGATTATTAGCTGCCTGGAGCTCCCTTCATCAGCTGAACTCGTGCCAGCACATCTTCCATGTAGGAAACTTAAGCTGACAGGATCAAGTTGCTCAGAAGCCATCGGTTTATACGCTGACAAACTGAGGTTAAGTGCTCTACGCCCTTTGCAAACTTAATTAAAAGCTGAGCAAAGAATGGTCTCTTTGCATAGGTGTTGAGAGGCAGAGTGACAGTCATGCAATCTGAGGGGAAGACAAAGCTGAGACTGACAATCCAGGCAGGGAATGGGTCACTGGGCCTGCTCTGATCTGGCCATAAATCCCCTCTGCTTCTCTGCTTTCCAATTACATGCCTGTCCGGCATATCACTTCCAACACGTAAACCTAAAGCAAACCCAAACAACCCTTCAGGAGTCCTGGTGGCAAGGGCATGTGCTTGTGAACACAAGATGGGAGCCTTGGCCAGACGAGACACACCACTGCCATCCCGGCAGAGGAAGGAGCTGTGGCAAGACTGATCATGTGGGCACAGGGATCACGCCTCTAATCGCCTCTTGGATGCCTGGGTATGCCTGCACTGCTGAAGCATGAAGGGCAGTAAGTAAATGTGTAGGCAGGGAGATCTGCAGAGCTGCTGTCTGTCTCAGCTGAAGCCCCCCTGTGAAGGGCATTATGAGCGTCTTGGGCTGAGTTGGAAAAAACCAAGCCTCTAAATCCCCATCACCAGCATCCAAAACAGCTGTTCATTCCTCTTCTGATGGAAAAAAAAAAAGCCTTGTGAGACACAAGTGTAGATAAGCATGCCGATTTCTTGCAAAGCAGAAGGAAGTCGGCTATGTGTGTGGCAGACAAAGGCCTGGACCACACCGAGGAGGCAGCAGGAAGAACTTCACCTCCCTGCATGCCCTGGTGGGCAGATTGCTGAGGTAAAAGTGGGCTTTTCAGCACATTCTGAAAATACCAGGGTAGAAAACAACACTTCCCTCAATATCCAGGAAATGATTTATTTTTTTTTTTTCAAGAGAACAAGGAGTACAAAACCCCTGCTGGCACCCTGAGCACAGAAGTGACACAGAGATTGCGCTGCTCTTACTCAAATCCCCAATGACCTGCTCGTGGCTGAAAATTGAATATAGCACTCTAATCTCAACCTCTCTGATCTGGCAAAGCCAACAACAACAACAAAAAACCTCTTCTTGTGGGCTCTACCGATTGTCCTCTTCTGGCACTGCTCTCAGCTCTGAGCACCCCCTTGTGAAAATTTCGGAGTGCCTTACTGTCCTCTCCGCGGGACCCTCACCACTGGACATCTTCTCACACGAACAGCTTGAAGCCCAAGGGAAAAAAAAAAAAAAGCACAACAAACAACAATAACAGATAACTACATATTAAAAGGGAGTGCAGGAAACCTGACCTCTGCACCATTCCAGCTTGAACAGCATGAATGTTTTTGTAGGCTTCGTGGGAAAAGAATCTGAAGGAGATCTGAGAACTGTGAGCTCTGCAAGCAGCTCCCTCCAAATGTCAAGAGAGCTTCAGGAAGAAAGTGCAAATTTGTACAAAATTCAGCAAACAGGCAATAAGAAAGCATGTGGGCCAACTGAAGATGGAAGAAGGTCTTCAAAAGCCAGTGAAAACCTGCAGCTCAAGGACATTGTAAAGGAGCACAAAAACAAAAGCGGGGAGCATTTGCTTCACATGAAGCAGAGCATGCCAGTACATACTGCAGAGGTGGGGAGGCTGCCGACCCTCCAGGATACAGGAGTTGTCACGCTGCCTGACGGCATCACGGATGGATGCCAGAAGAGTGTCACAACAACAGATGAGAGGCCAGAATGAGACTTAACTGTGTGAAAAGACAGGAATGGCTTCGTGTCTTAGCGACATTACAGATAAAGGATCCACAGATCTGCCCAGACCTCAGTCTCTTTCCCCCTACCCCTCTTTTTGTTGAAAAGCTGAGCATAACCCATTTCTAGCCAAGTCACTGTAGTCAAGGCTAAGTTTAGGTTCTGGCAGATCCAGTAACCTACCACTTTATGAAGCTGACAAACAAATGAATTAAGCAAGCCGTGAAAGTGCTGGCAAGCAGCTCCCTATTAGGTTCAAGGGAATAAGCAAAACCAGTGTTGAAATAGTCCCAGTTAAAAATCTCCTGCCTCACATCACTCTCCTTTTGAAACACATAAAACAATTGCTTTTTATTACTGAGAGGAGTGAACCAGAGAACAACATTTTGATTACAAAACCTCTTATCAAAGAGGGATGA
The DNA here is from genome assembly GCF_011077185.1 of Oxyura jamaicensis. NCBI lineage: Eukaryota > Metazoa > Chordata > Aves > Anseriformes > Anatidae > Oxyura > Oxyura jamaicensis. The sequence continues at coordinate 51,306,751 of NC_048897.1, read as the reverse complement.
AATTTCTAGTAAAAATTAATACTAGTTCTATCTTTCAAGAGTACAGTCATTAATCCCCTTTCCTTTGTATGTGTGTAAGAGCAAAGTGACAAGCCACTTCAAGGTGAACAGTGCAGCCTGCCCGGGGGAGCAATGCTAGGTTGGCTGCATGTCACTGCATCCCCTGGTCTCCTAAAGCCTATAACACTCCTCCACGTCCCTGACCCTTCATTTCCTCTCGCCAGCTGGTGAGAAACATCCAATGCCCACTGCATTCATTCCCCTGCACGTCGGCTGTGGCGGAAGTAATCCATAAACACCTACTGATCTTCTGAGGCTATTGCAATATTTGAACTAACGTTTTAAAGGTTTTTCAGTGACGGATGCAGATAATATGAAGCCTGTATTGCAGGCACTTTCTGCCAAGACATATCAATAATTCACAGCATTACAATTAGCCTGGAAGTAAGCACAGTGGAGATGAGTAAAATAAGCACTTAACAATATAATGAAGGTGACAACACAAAATTCGCTATGCATCAATTAGGCTTTTTAAACCCTGTCAGAACCATTTATTATTAAAGAAACACAGAACTACAGCAGCACGGATGCGACACAGTCACCCACTGGACATGCTAACAGCCCATATTACGTTACCATAAATAGCACCAGCAAGGTCAGAATCAGTGTGAAATGACTGTTCATTTCGAAATAGGCATGTGTGCATCAAAATATCAGCTTAGTTTCTTTTGTTATTACATCTGTAATGTTTAAAAAAGGATTCTGCTTTCCTCATCACGGAGCACCACAGATGAGGAGCTGCGTAGCACAGTTCACTTGCAGCCTCACACAAATGCCACAACCAAATGGTCTGGCTGCAAACATCCCCCACACTGAACTCTGAGACCAGGCTGTCTGAGATGTTCACTGAATTATTGATATGTGTCTAGTATCACATTACATGTCGAAAATCCAAAAGGTGCTTCTGACGTTTTCCTACCATGCTGCAGAAGAAACAATACCTGCAATCAGAGAGGGGGTTATCCACCAGGTTCCCGTAATGCCTCACTGAACAATCCAGCTGCATCTGAAGCAGCTGTCTGCTGTCTCATATGAAAGCTGATATGACAAGGCTTCTCCTTTTTTTCCTTTTCTTCAGTGATTACCCACTCGAATATCCCTTAACAAGAGGTTTAAAGAGTGGTCAAAGGCTTTAAAGCAATGGCTACATTGCTTTTAAGATGTGGGAAAAAATCATTTGAATTAGAAATAAAATTAGTATCAAGTTATAGTTAAGTGTTGTCAGGTGGATAACAGCTTTTGTTCTTCTCCATCACTCCTTGTCCTATCACTACACCCCCTGACAGAGTCCTCCTTAGACACTGGCAGGCTGCTGTGAGGTCTCCCCGGGCCTTCCCTTCTCCAGGCTGAACACCCCCAGCTTCCCCAGCCTGTCCCCACAGCAGAGGGGCTCCAGCCTCTGAGCAGCCTCAGGGCCTCCTCTGGTCTTGCTCTAGTCTGTCCGTGTCCTTCTTGTGCTGGGGGCCCAGAGCTGGGTGCAGGGCTCCAGGTGGGGTCTCATGAGAGCAGAGCAGAGGGGGACAATCTCCTCCCTCACCCTGCTGCCCACACTGCTGTTGGTGTAGCCCAGGACACGGGTGGCTTTCTGGGCGGCAAGCACACATTGCCGGCTGGTGGCAAGTTTCTACCAACACCTTCTCTCCTCAGGGCTGCTCAATCCATTCTCCACCCAGCATGTGCTTATCCTTGGGATTGCCCTGGCCAAGCTGCAGGACCTTGCCCTTGGCCTTGTTGAACCTCACAAGGTTCTCACAGGCCCACCCCTCAGGCCTGCCCAGGTCCCTCTGGATAGCATCCCTTCCCTCTGGCACCACACAGCTTGGTGTCGTCAACAAACATGCTGAGGGTGCACTTGATCCTACTGTCCATGTCATTAATAAAGATATTAAACAGTACAGGTCCCCGTACAGACCCCTGAAGAATGCCACTTGTCCTTGGTCTCCACTTAGACATCGACCCACTGACTGTAAGTCTTTGAGTGTGACCATGCAGCCAATTCCTTATGGGTTATAGGGTTATGTTTCCCCTCTTCCAGTCACTGGGGAATTCACTGGACTGCCACGACTTCTCAAATATGAAGGATAATGGCTTAACAACTTCATCTGCCAGTTCTTTTGGGACCTGTGGATGCATCTCATCAGATCCCATGGACTTGTGCACCTTCAGGTTCCTTAGAGGGTCTTGAACCTGATCTTCTCCTACAGAGAGTGGTCCTTCACTTTCCAAAAATTCACTTGATTTAGTGAAGAAAACAACTTTTCTGATCAGATCTAAGTATAGCCACAGCACACTTATTTGTCAATTCTCATACCTGAGGGATGGTAATATACCTGCAAAACTACAGCTCTTCTGGGCAATGAATTCAATTTTTCATGCATTGTTGGCCAGCATACTTAACCTTTACTTGCTAATCCATTTCCCATAAGATGTCAATAGGCATGCCAAGCCTCTAATGCACTTTAAAAATCTATTTCTGAGCTGCCAGGGAAGTTTTCTTCACTTGCCACAGAGGTTCACACTGGTCTCAGCTCCACAACAGGCAAGGAAACCTGATACACAGCTGAGAACCCAAGAGCCCTGAACAATGAACTTTGCATTACCAAGCAACGGGAGAGCACAGCTTTCAGTACACTTATTTCTAGTGTTGGAAGCTTAAAAGGCTCATAGCAATTTCAAAACCAGTGCTGCTGTTAGGAAAGTTATTATTATTAGGAAGTTTAGGTTTTACAATTACGTTGACAGTCTAAAGTACTTAAATGTATTTAATTTTAATGAAAGGTAGCATCAGGTCCTCTGGTAAGCTTCGAAAATACCTTCCACAACCCCTAGTTTAACCATGCAGACTGAGCATGAAAGCTGCAAAAACATTACCATTGCTCCACATATAATGCAGTCAATAAAGAAAAACCTAGAATTCCTATACAAAGTAATCCTAAAACCTCCCTACAGGGCTTTTCCAGGATGTGTGGCAAACAAAGGATGCTGTTGGGGTGATGCACTGAACACGTTTTACAGGGTACTTCGTCATTTGTTCAAGGCTTTTCCATTTGATGAATGGGAAAACCTAGTATCCCTAATTTTTCAGAATTAAAGCCTCATGTCTTTCAGGAGACGTTAATGCTGCTGATTACTCCTCAATGACATTAAAAACCACCCTAAAATATTATAGGCTTGCACACATGGTAATAGTTCTTATTTTCTGCTGTAGAATGACAAGACATTTCTATTGCTCCTCTGAAATAGATGCCTGCCTGCTCCTGTCTCAAATCCTAGGACGAACTCTGCCAAATCCAGGTTATCTTCTCACAGATAGCTCCCAGCAGGAAAACACACCTGAATTTTGCCCACTCCTTGGATACAAAGCCAGCATTGAACTGTAAGCTTTTCCTGTCTCAGATATAAGAAATGAGGAGTGTCAGGGGTACAGAAGGAAGATCCCAGAGAGCTGCACTTGCTGCCCACGCAATACCAGCAACTACAGATGATCATTATATACTTGCAAAGCTTTAGTATTCTTTATTCAGGGTCTCAGGAAAACAAACAAAACAGCAAACACTTACTTCATCCCTATAAAGAGGACTTGTGTAGTACATGATATCCATCGCACTGCTGTTCAGCATGTCCCTTAAACCTCGTACTTTATCTGGAGTAATGGAGTCCACAGTGTCTGAAAGAAAAGAGACTTGAGTTACATGCAGGAGAATGATAAAATCCAAACAAGGCACATGCAGAGAACACAGCATGAAACTTTTGGGGACAATTATGTAGACTGCAGCTACTGGAATGACAAAAGAATCAAGTAATGTACCTCCATCCAGGGTAAGTTTTGACCTCCATTCAACCGGAAGAAATTCAACGTGGGTTGCAAGATTGGAAAAATACTTTTCTTCTATTTTTCTTGCGGTATCTCGCATCCTTACAAAAAAAAAAAAAAGGAACATGTTCCTGTTAAGACTACTGTTGGTGCTGTTATCAAATAAAGTCAGTGCATCCACTCATTTCTCACATTACTACTTTTACTATAATGCATGTTTATTAACGTAGGTGAAATAAAATTGTGAGGTGAAGCAATTCAAGTACTTAAATTACCTGATAATGGAAAATTATGTGCATTACATGCTCAAAAGAACTTATGAACTTTAAATGTATTTTACTATGAGCCTAATAAACTGTCCAAATTCAATTGAAAGACATCTGTTAATGCTGGCTGGTTTGGGCTAGAATGTGATCTAAAAATTAAGAATTCTATCACTGCCTTGAAATCCTGAATCCACTGGAATCAACCATTTAGTCCATTACGTAAGGAAGACAATTCAGTGCTTTTGAGCACAACAAGAACTATTAAAAATATTGCTTGAAAAGTCAGTTTTAATTTCTCATATCAAATTGGAGGGCTTGAGAGTTCTCAGAGTGAGAAATAGGATCATTTATTAGTATTTCAACTTACAGTAGCAGATGCAGAGACTGTGCTTTTAAATGACTTCTCATTTTTATAAGATGTCTGAACATGAACATTGGTGGACGCATCTCTCTGAAGGGATATAAGAAACTTAAACATGCGTCAAAACAAAATATATCTGAACCTCTCTGCTGCCTGGGGGAGAAGGGGAATACTGGCATATTATATTCCTTTAAAAATGCTACTTTACTACTGAGGCATGAAAGACCCATCAGCAAGGGATGAAAAATGGCATGAAATTCTAGAAGAAGATCGTAAAAAAACATGCATTCTATCAAAGACATTTAACAACCAGAGGAAGTGTTGTATTTTCCCTTCTTTCCTTTATGCTATACTTAGGTCCCAATGACATTTCTGAAGATGAGCACAACGAACTAAATCTGACTGAGGGGCAGCAATGCTGCGTTTCCGGCACCCAGTTTCCAGTTACAAGCATCAGAATTTTGTTTTGAGGCACAGCCCAGAGTTCCAACATGTTTTATTCTATTTTCAAAGCAAACCCCCTTCTAATGATTGCTGCAACCAAATGCACGACGACATTAATCTCTTATCAGTACTTCTACAAATCCAAATGTGCTTCAGGTAAGTTTACCCCCCCCCCCCCCCAGCTGAGACACGTTCCTTGAATATATGAGTGCTCCTGTTCTGCTTCAGTAGAAATGCAGCAGTTCAGCCTAAATCACTACCAGCACCTGAGACAGTAATTGCTTCAGTTTGATGGGCCAAACTGCACTGAAACGGTGTCAGCACTATGTAGGGATCCTGTACGGACAACTCGTGTCAAATTCCCATCTTGAGTTTAAATCCATCTTTAAAATAAAGCCAGCAGTACACAGCAGGTAACTGAGACACGAAGTCGAGAGCTGCTGAAATCTCTTCCACGAGGTTGCCACAGGAGGTGACAATTCAGATAAAGAGGAAGAAGCACTGACAGAAGTCATTCTTAATTTCCCTCTGTAGCTGTTGCCCCACACGGATCCGGCTCACTAACAGGATTTATGTCGTGCAGGAAAGCTGAAGGTGGATGTGGCCAGAGGAATGGATATGGAGAGGAATTTCAGCTCCTACCAGCAGCTCGTGAGGGCTGCAGAGGAATGTCACGGTGGCTTTGGGCAAAACACCTACTTTTTTACTTTAGCCTCATCAGCCTCACAGTGTGGGAGCACACGCTTCACTGAGGAAGGGCTATGAAAGCCAATGGCTTGCAAAAAACATTTTCTACCCAAAATATATATATTTTTTCTTTTTTTTTTTTTTTTTTTCTTTTTTCTCCTCAGGATAAGGAAAAGCACATTAGGCTAAGAAAAGGCAGGTCTGTGATATACCATTTTTTTAATTGAAGAGGGCAGTCAAAAACATTTTCCCATCAAAAAGTAGGCGTTGGTTATGAAAGAAGGGAAAAAAAAGGGGAGTATCCTTTGACACACTGTGTTTCAAAATAGTTACTGATGGTGTGACCAAGCAGTCAAGAAATGCAACTAATCAACATCTCTATTATTAAAGTCTGGTTTGATTGCACTCCTAATCTCCTAGTCTCTAGTCCAATGAGATGGCAAAGGACACAGAATGTCCTTCCCATATGACGGGGAAAAAAAAAAAATCAGCAAGAGGAGCTGCTTAAATCAGGGCTCATGAACCTCTTTGCTTAGGGCTATAATATTTTTTGCATGTCATGTGTAAAGAAAGTAAACAATAAATAAATAATATATATACACACACACGCGCAGTGGTGATTATGTATATCAGATGAAAGACAAACCTCACCTAGGGGAGCAGATCCTAAAAGAGACGAAGGAACAGCGTTGCTTTGCCCTAAACAGAGCTTTCAGCACTCCTCATGAGCACTAATTCCTGCACAATGCCTTACAAGCAGTGTTTGTACAGGGAGAGTGACTGGTACTGGCTTAGGAAGGGAATTGTTAACATTTCTGCGCAGGTGTGTGCGGACTACACAGGCACAAAGTGACCCAGCCCTGCAAAGTGCAGTCCAAGCTGCCCCACCACCACGCACACAGCACGCCTTTGAGGACACTTTCTTGAGAGCCTAACTTCAGCTGCACAGATTATCAATAGGATAAAAATTCAGTAAATACATTATATATATATATATATATATATTAACATTCGTGGAGTTCCTGTGTAACCAAAAAAGAAAAACACACCATTCTGAACAAAATCAGATAGTTGCTTGTACAAGGAAACTTAGGGACCTAAAATCCAAAAGAGAAGTATTTGGCAATGCTGTCAGTTCTTTAGCATTGCTAAATCTGCTAAATTTTCTGTGCAAGAAGGATAGTGGCCAGCTAACATGAATTCAGAAATAGCAAGTTTAACGGTAGATCATCAAATCAGCAGCAACCTAAAGCTGCTAGACTTAACAGCAGTAAAAGCACAGAAACTTTATACAAATAAAGCACAGATTTCTACAAAGCAACAATTACTCTGAATGAAAGAACTTCTGTGCAACTCAGTCCTAAAAGTTCAGGGAAAAACATCTAAACAGTTTACCCATTAGTAGCTGCTATAAACATTATGAAGAAATAGCTATTAGAGCTATTTACAATCCCTGCTTCAAATACCATGGCCTCCTTTTATCCTGCTGGTTATTAATCTGCTGATTTGATGGTTTTGTTTTTAAACACAGATGGGCGCCTGTTAGGTTTTTAACCCCTAAACCTCAGAAGGTTACAGGATGGCACAAGTCACCATCAAGCTGTGTCATGTCCGAAGCAAGGAGGGGGGCAAACTGGAACCTGCTGTCAGGAAACAATATGTTCCCTGGAGCTCTTTGCCATGGAGTTTCTTCCTGTTCCAAAGGGCTCAGGTCTTACTAAAGCTATTCACAGGAAAACTGATGGAGGATTTTTAACTGAAAGTCTTGATTCTAAAGCTAGATATAAGAGTAGAAACAATGCAGCTAAGAAATTCTGCCAGAGCTTTTGGGAAAGCTTCAGGTCTCCCCTCCTAAAAACTGGGCCAGTTTTGTGTCCTTTAGCAAAATACAAAATGCAATTTTAATTTTGACCCTCCCACATCTTGATGCTCCCCCCCCATCAGCTGTGGTTGCCCAGACATGGTGCATCCTTTGGCAGCAGAGCTCCAAACTTTGGCTAAAAGAGATCATGGACAAACACTCAAATGCACGTGGGCTAGAAAATCACAAGGCAACTCCGTATGCATCTTCCTCCTGTCTTACAGAACACATTCTAGCAGCAGAGCACAGGTGGTCTATTCCAACAGACTTCTGTTAGCTGCCACGTCACTGATGTCAGACCAGCAATTCCATCTCAGCGCTGGTTCAGGTGTGCTCCTCCACTACGGCACACCACACTGCGTGATAGCCTTAAGAAGCTGGTTAATACTACAAAGTGCCGACTGTTTTCAGATTATAAACTATATAGTTATTAATATATATATATATGTATATTTTTGCCTTCCACTAAAAATTCCTATGCCATCCAATTCAGCATTACTGGCCAAATACTGTCAGAAAGAGGTGCAATTATTCTCTCTCCCATTATTTTACAGCAGCATTATCACACCCATCTCCTGATCCCAAGAGTCACAGAGGCATTAAAACACATTAGCAGGACAATTCCCAGTGCAGCACATCTCATTTGCAGTGAATGGCACTAGACGGCATCTCCCACTGATTTTCATCAAGAGTTTTATATTTCAGATTTGGACCAAAACTATGGAGTAATTGCCAAACAGTGTGGCTGTGCTCATGTACAAGACACCAGAATATACACCTGCTGTGTACATGCACATCTGTTTTGCTATTAAGTGCCTTTTTTTAAAAAAAAATCTTCTTCTGGATTTAAAAAAGAATAAAAAATCAGCTATTTTATTAGATGGCAAGTCCCTCCAGCCACTTGCTAAATTAACACTAACTGAAGTGATAAAACCCCATCTGAACAGGAAGAGAATAATCCCCCTCTCCAATACAAAATGAAGTTGAAATATTGACCCCAGAGCAACAATTACTTAAATATACACATCCAAATGCATGGTAACAACTAAAATTTATGATTTTTCTAAGAGAAAAACCATCCGAGCACAGATGCAGTGCATGCCTTAGAAAGCTCTATGACCTATTGCTATTTCGCATGCAGGAAGTAACAGCCTGAAAATACTTTGAGACTCCTGATAAATAAAATGTGTTTGGCTGCCTATCTCTGATTAAAGCAATGTAATAAGACTCCCATATTGTCAAAGGTATGCATCCTTGCATGAGTATACACCAAGGGTGAACTAACATGTTTACAATTATTGCCTTGTTTTGTTTTTAACTCTTACGCTACTCATTGTACTGTTCTGTAGCATTCAAATGGTAGGTAAGAAATTGAAATTGGAGTTAGCTTCATCCAATTCACAAAGTTTATAAAATCACCTTGATAGCTGGGAACAGAGAAAAATAGCTGAAGGGTTGAAAGTCTTACTCATTTTATTTCCAAGTCATCTTTGCAGGCTCTCTTCAGGCAGACAATCCACAATCAAGAATGTGTGAATGCTCCTGAATTCAAGAAGCTTACACCAGCCAGCTTCTTGCTCTGAACTCTTGATTTAGGAGCTAGGGCAATGGGGCAAATGGCTGGGAACAAGAATACTTTCAACAGTTTTATTTCCTCTTCTCAATGCGAAGGAAATCATGCTCTAAATGCATGTACTCAAAGTAAAGTGGGAATAATACATAATTGTATACATACTTTTACGAAAACTTAAAAAAAAAAAAAAAAAAAACAAAACACAAAACACAACAAACTTTTTTCCCTGAACACTACACTTTGCATTTTTTGTTCATCCACGGTAGAAATCCACTTAAAGTCTCTCTATTTGTTCTGCTGCTAACCTAGAAACAAAGCAAACCGAAGCCATTCTTGGGTCACACACCTGGTAAATTACGCTCAAAAGCCTTCCCATACTGGTTTCATTACTCTGGAGCTCAGCACAACAGAGCACAGCACTCCCTGCGTCTTTGAGGAAATAATACCACAAGTTTTTGAGGACACTCGGGGCTGGGTTGAACTAAATTTGGTAAGTCAAAGCGAGTAAGTGGGCTTGAGTAATAAAAAGTGAGTTTTGCTCAAGCCAGAGGAAATGAAAGGGACGCTGTGTTCAAAAGCTGAGCCGTGTCTCAGAAATGCAAACTCGAGTTTTATTCAAGGCAGATTTCAAAGAGCAACTGCAAGACACGTGTTGTCCTCTGCCCCTGTCCGTCAGGGATTCATCTGCTCTCAGGCCTTAACTTATTCAGACCGCTGCTCTAGGATATACGGAGACTCATTTTACTTCAGAGGAGAGATGAAAATGCTAGGAGGCAACCCGAATGAACATAGCTGTGATTCACACTTCGTGCTCTTCAAGAATAATGGGACTCCGCATGACCAAAGGAACCCAACCTTCTTGGTTACGACTACGGGATCCCCAGAACAAGACTGCGGAGATGTGCCTAAGTCCTAAGCAGGCTATTGTACCTTTGGTCCAATATGCAGTCATGTCAGATAATTAATAAATATACACAGAACAAGCTCTTACATGATTATTAATACCCTAACCATCACCTTTTACCTCTTGGGCTGAACTCATTTACCTTCCAAAGAAAGCTCAAGTTGAAACCTGTACAATTGTTACCACCTGCATGCTTAACTTCAGAGGAACGTGCAATTATTGCCAGCACCAAAGAATGGAAGACAAACACGTAATATGTATGTAATGAAATGCTAGCCTTTAAATGGAAAATAAGCACAACTACCAAATAAGTGAAAAGCTAAAAACGTAGAAGTCGTTTTACTATGAAATTTTGATTTACGATTCAAGCAGCAAATATTTAATGCATTGAAAGGCCTCTGAGGGGCTCTGCAAGGGCTTGCACACCACTGGAAATGTACCAAAACTGCTATTCTGAAGTAATTATAATGATAATCCACAATTAAAAAGCTTTCTAATGGGGCTTGCAATAAAAATGTAATTGGTGATTATGAAACGCCAAGACGATGTGCTGGTGCAGACAGCAATTTTTGGGCTACGAGCAGCAGCACAGGCAAATACAAATTTTGAATCAAAACAGAAGATTCAGACAGAGGCAGACAGATACCAGGGTTGGAGAAAGAGCAGCCAAGAAGCAACACAACATCACAGCTATTATGGAAATACACAGAACAGTTACTCCATTCCATTTTTAAGCATAGGAGTTTATAAAATTGAGAGGGTCAGCTTCTGGTAAAACAAGAGGATTTTCTTTTTAAAGGAGGTTGGAAACATGGATAGTAACATTCCTAAATTCTACTTAGTATATTTAAGGACACCCCTCTCAACACACACAACCTTAAAGCACAACTTCAACAAAACGAGAGACCTGGCTTCAGTGCAAAAATATTCCATTAAGTGTTAAAGTATGTACAATTATAAGATTATCTTCAAATTATCATCTTTTTAAAGTTAACGTTGTACCATACCAGAAATCTAGTGTCAGAATACTGCATCTGATGGCAAATCAAAAAAACAAAACCTTTTTATATTACACATAAATACAGAATATATCTTCTTCCGTTAAAAAAAATAGTAATTCCTTTTCTTCTGGAGCATCTCACAGAGCATTATTCTGTCCATGTTAGCTCAGCTGAATCATTGATCCAGCCTGGAGGAGGTACTGTCTCTTCTCAAGACGAGTTCTGCTGTTAATATCAGCATTGACAGGAGCAGCTTGTTGTACCAGCTGCTGTGCTACATTTAGATAATAAATGTGTTTAACTTTACTGTGAAGAAACCAAATCATGTCACATCTTTTAAAGACCTGTTCATTCAAACATTGATAAAACGCGTCTTTTCCATTTACCTACTTAGAGGACGTCCTGCAACCCTAGCATCGAACCACATTAATGAGCAGACTAAACTCCATTTCTTAATGAAATTAGTGCATGCAATTTTAAATTACCCCGGAAGCAGGGTTCTGTTTTCAAGTCTGTGACCAACAGTATCTGCCTAATGATGCAGATATATCATGAGCTGTACCAGCTTCATCTGGAGGCAGTAATCTGAGGTCAGCATGTCAAGTGAGCTCTGGTAGGGTCTCTCAACCCACCTGGGTTACAGAGAGAGTATTCCACGTCCGGGTTATAAGCTGCACTTTTGCATTTCTCTTTTTTTTTCTCCTTCTTTTAATACCACTTGTTCAAGTGTGACTAAGGTTTTATGCTATGAACTGAAGCGTTGCTCTCACACCAGCTGAAATAAATACAGAAGTTTTACACCAGGGTAGATCGAACCAAAAAGAAGCAACAATGTATGTACGTGGCAAAGATGAAATGCAGAAGAGAGGTTTTTAAGGATGGGAGAAAAGGAAGGCACCTGAACAAACATCCCCTTCTGGAGATCCCGCAGTCCCTCCAAGCCCCATACCAAAAAAATGCAAGGCATTGTGGAGTTTGCCTCTTCTTTCTATCCACCAGACTATTGGAATAACAGTTTACAGCAGGCTCTACATTTACTTGCTTATCAAAGACACCAGACAGACTAGAAAAAGCAGCTTTCTATTTCTAAGGGACACACAACGCCTACCCCAGGGTTCCCACACAGGTAACATCCATTTCTCAAGTGACATACAAAGCTGAGTGCAGCCCAAGACAGTGATGAGCTCTGGGGGCTGCTACTGCTTTCTGCCACTGCTGGTGGTACCCAGGTATTGGTGAAGGAAGAAAGGAGGGATGGTGACACTGATGGGCAGACCTAAGGCTTAAGTTCCAGATTTAGCACGGCTGCAACTACAGGCTTCCCATGAAAGCTTGCCTACTTGAAAGGAAACAACACTGAATTATTTTCTCTTTAGATTCTACTTTAAAGGGTCAAAAAATATTTCTGCCTGTCCTTCTTATCCTTTCTCAAAAGGCAACATTTGACTTCTCGTGCCCCTAATGCAAAAGAACAGTAAAAAAAAAAATGTTAAAAAGAAAAATACACACACACATCACAGATGAAAGTGCTAACAGAAAGTGTTAGTATGGCTTGTGAGAACTGCCACTGTGTTGGCCTGGCAGACATTTCCTCTAAAATCTCTTCCTAGAACATATGGGATCTTCTCTACTGCTAAGTTTTTAAGCTATTAGAAAAAAAAGAGATTTCAATCTTACACGATGCTTTCATTTGCAGATTTTGTACAGACTACACAATTTATGCCAATAATTAGCATTTTAAAAGAATATGCAGTGCCGTCTGATATTTCTTGAGGGTATCTGAGACCAGAGTGAAATTTACTGAAGCACGAAGAGTCTTGCTTCCCTTTTAGATAAAATATGCCATAGAACGAGCTGCCAATTAAAGTGGGTCTTCTTACGGGATGGACACCTATGCACTGTGTCTTGAGCTGAAATTAATCCACACATGCAAATCCTGAATGCCTTTCAATGCAAAATGGGGTAGGAAGAAAGAAAAAGACAAAAATCTTAATGACTCCAAGGTGGAAGTTTTATTTCTGGTAGCTGTTAAAACAACAACTTATATTTAGGATGTTTGCAAGCAGTGCAATTGGCTCCTACAAAAATGTAAGTTTTTACATTTATCTTGGTGACTAGTTTCAGATTTTTATCAAAAAGTGTTTCACTCTCAGGTTTTGCTTGCTTGCTCTTAAACACCACAGATGTACGAGAAGCGAAGTGCTACATAAGGACAGTAGGGAGTAGCAGGTTGTTGCTTTGAGATGACAAATGACACAGCAGTGAAACCGAGAGGCCCAATCTACTGTACCAGAGGACACTGGAGTGGAACAAGGAGCTGAATGAACACAAGAGCCTGCTGACACGACGGCACACACTAGAGCGATGGCACCTCTGTCACTCACATGAGTACTGACCTACGTAGGTGTTAATTTGCCACAAAACCAGCAATCCTAGCTCTACACGTGCCTTACTATTGCTGTTGACTTGGAAGGAAAGTGGAACTCTTTGGGGGACACGTACTAAACCATCCACACAACAGAGATCTGCAGTTAACACTTCTAGCCTCCTCTTTCAGCTAATGAAGCATTCATTAACACCACCTTGTCCCCATGGTGCTGTCATCAAGACTTTACAACTCCTTCTAATATTCAACAAAGGTATTTTCAGGGACAGCAGTCTCAGTAACTTGGGAGTTTCTCTTCCTATTCACCAGCACTCTGAGTGGCCTTCTGAATTAGCTCGGATGTCAAATCAAAAAACATTTGCAAACAAGCTTTACAAAAGACTTTTAATGAAAAGATCCCGTAAGCATTTAATTATGTTGTACTTTTCATCAGACTTCTGTGTTCAGAACTCAGTGAGTAAACTCTCAGCAGGAGCTTCCCACTGTATTAAGTAACTCGGCACTAGCAGGAACGCCAACATTCGTTCTAGCTCCTCATTTTCCCTCTTACGAGTACGCATTTCACTTGCTTGCTGGTCTGACAACCAGCAGGAGCAATGGAGATTCCACTTCATTTTGATCAAATGAAAATCTCACCTCACCCAGTTGGCAAAGTCACTGAGCACCAGTACTAGAAATTTACTGACCAGTCCTCGGAAAGTTGGTCATGAAAACTGGATATATCTTTTCATTGGTCATGAAAACTGGATATATCTTTGCTCTTCTGGCTTGCAGCTACTCTCACTAGGCCCATACAGTTGAACTGACATAGGAAGTAGTGCACCCACAACAGAAAGACTAATGACTGAAGGGAAGAGCAGGGAAAGGAAACAGGAAGAGATGCAGCTTAAACCGAAGAGTCTGCTGTCATTTATAATGTCAGCATTTCATTCAGGCTAGAGTTGCTACTGCAAATAGTATGAAGGACTCACATAGCTGTATTTTTGATGATCCTTCCTTGGTCCATTTTCTGCCCAATACCATGCACAACAAACACAATGTGACTAGTTTGTGGTGGCTTGTCTTCTAACGTAGCTTCTTCTACATAGCCTCTATGTAGCCTTGTCCCACTACTTGAAGCTGTAGAAAAAACATTATCCTAGATCAGTTACATTCTGTGAAGTGCAATGGTCTTACAAGTTGACAGATGCTTCATTTGTCTCAGACCAATACATTAAAGTATTCTGAAAATGCAGTTATACATAAAGAATTAGAATGTACTTTTTAATAATCTGCAGTTTTACACTCCTGAGAGATTTGAGCAACTAGGTGCAATTAACTGTATCAATTGATGCATTAGTAGGCGATTTCCACTGTAAAGACAACCAGTTTCAGAGCTGTTTTGAAAAAAAGCTTTTGGAAAACATTTGTATAATAGTCCATCCACTTTTACAACACAATGCTCTTCTTCTATGTACCTCAACCATTAAACTTCCTTGTATTTCCACCTTACTTCTACAGCATGAAGTGATCATTGAAATGTCTTGCCAGACAATCGATCTGCATTGTCACTCTGTCTCTGACCCCATTAAGAGAATGGGCTGAAAAGCTTTGCAATTTTTCACTCTGACAGGCAAAACCTACATTTTATTCCAAGCCCATCCTCAGGTTTCCTCGCTCATTCCCCAGTTCAGTGGCCAAACCAAAAATCAATTATGCTGGCAGATATGGGCATCCTCTCACTGTCCTACTGGTGGATTGTGAAACCCACTGGCACAGCGTGGCTTCATCCCCCTCTAGTGACAGACCCATATAGAAGGCAACAGCCTCATATGAATGCTGGCTGTGCAACGGGAGAGAAGTATGAATCCAGCAAGCCCTGCAGATGGCTATACAGAGGAAGAGAGCACCATTCCTCACGTGAAAATCTGCAACAAACAACTTGCTTTTCTTTTAAGGAGGAGGAAAACACAACAAAAATGCTAAGGGCGGTTTTTGCACAGGACAGATTTATCAAGTGGGCTTCTATTTGGTACTTCTTACCCCAAACTGCTTAGGACAGAGGTTGTTTATTATTTATTACACGCTGCCCAAATCGTGTTCTGGATACAGACTATTTCATTTCTTCTGTAATTTTGTGCAACTGCATTGAATTATATTATTTCTTGGCAAACATTAATTAAGTATCCACCCAAGAGCCCTGTGGGTTAAGAGGGCATTAATTACAGAACAGAGGCATGAGATTAAAGCCATACCTATTACTTGATTTTGTCTCTTCAGAGACCAAGGAAGAAAACAAAAGGATTGTGTGTATTTTCTTGTTTTTGTAGCTGTCCAGCACTGCACAGGAACGCTATTGCAGAGAGGACAAGTTCCAGACTGGCAACAATCTGCCTTTCCTTTGAGGGGCAACATCTTCTCTTCCAAGCTTCTCAGTCTCACTGGCTTTAAAACTGGTAATTTTGAGCTTAAATGAGCTTGGATTTGTACTGAAAACACTTTCTGTCTAGGTGTAACTGCTTCACCCCTCCTTGCAGTTCATAGGTCTGTCTAATGAACTGAAAAGGCAAGAGCTGGCACGAGGGGAAGGTATGATCATGTATTTACGGAATGCATCACAGTATGCAAGTATCTAATGACAAAGTTAAGGTTGCAAAGGGAACTGTGATTCTTATATTGTGTCTGCTAGTCACTGCCGCTGTTGTATTATGGTAGTAAGCATATGAGAACTGCTGCTTCTAAAATAATAGTAAGAAACGTAATACAAATATGCCGTGAGACATATGAGACAGATATATTCATGTATAATTATAATTATTCACAACCCAAGGCACCTATTGCACCCTTCTGCGAAACTCCAACAGCAAAAATGGGCCAGTCACATATTATAACTTCGAAATTGAAGTCTTCTCCTTCTAGTCTTAAAGTAACAATCTTAAAATACTGGTATTTTTAAAATTCTTTACAAACTCTGAGAAATATTACCTTTGGAAAACCCCAACTTTTGTGTAACAGTTCTTGCAATTTTAGATGTTGTTGCATCACTGTAAAGATACACTTCATCCACACTGTGCCAGTCCACATGGTTGCGACTCAACTTTAGACTATGAATAGCTGCAGCAAAAAGGAACAATATTTAATTTAGACGGACAAAGGGAAAACAAAAGCCCATTCAAACACAGAAAGAAGGGTAATTCACACACACACTTTAAAATCTAGAGCTCTATTACGCCTACATCCACACTACTTCTTACCTTGAAAAGTTTTTACATTTCAGATTAATCTCACCAAGACAAACAGCAATTTGGAGACCCGCTCTGAGGACATTTCACATTATTTTCCTGCCACCCTCACTTTGGGCTTCCAAAATATATCCTTAACTGAAAAGGAAGAATAGGGGGGACAGGGAGATGCATCCCAAAAATACTGCTGGCTGCTGTGATGGCCTGGTAGCTGCTCCATGCCCTCTTGCTGGAAAATCTCAGCTGCACTCGTATTTTCTGTCCTGTGACTGCTCAGTGGGATCCCTGGTTTTGACCAAGGCTACAGCAACACAGCGGCTTTCAAGGCTCTGTTACTAGAAGGCTCTGCTGCATCTGCTAGCCTTTCAGAAACGGCTAGGAGATGGAAATGCAGTTCAATGAGAAAGCCTCTGAATGAGTAATTTCTGGCACCGAACAGAACCTAGCTCTTTCAAAGGCCACTAAGAGCTCTATAGAGCATTTGTGCAGTTCCTGTGTTTTCCAGATTTGGAACTGATTGAACTCTGGGACCAACCTCATGACACTGCCCGATTGTTGGATTAGGCACAGCAGGCGTGTTATAATGCAAGGCAGAAACTCTCAGCTGAGCTTGGAGCTTGAGTGAGCAAAACCATATCACAGTTCTCCTACTAGTACTGCAGACCTCACCTAGGTTTGGAAATCTGCTGCTTAGGTCTCATCTAATGTGGGATATGCAATACTTGGAAAGCTGACAACTCACAGCAATAGACCTCTGACAAGAAAGTGTTATTTAACTATGTCATTGGTCTTGCTAAAAAGCCCAAAGCCATGGAAAACACCCAGAGGGATTTTGTTTTATTTTTTTCCATAACAAGTGGAGCTCTAGCCTGTCCCCTACTTGAAGTCACATATATTTTTTGTACTCTAAAAACATTCTGAGAAAACTTGAGCCACCACGGTTTCATATTTTAACTCTTGCAGCACAAACCAGCCACATTAAACTAAATGTTGTGACCTTTCTCCTATAGTATTTTTCTTTGCCTAGGCAGACAGAACTAACAGTCTGATGAAAAACTAAATCAAGTCTCTAAGGAACAAGGGGATTAGAAAAGGATGACCCCTTTTGCCACAGAAAAAAAATGATACACAACAAGTAACTAGAACTACATGGCTGTTTGACACTGGCAGAGCAAAGAAGAGGAAGGGAAGGCAGCCTGGCTTTGCAGAGCAGACACGTCAGCTCAGCCTGATGACTGGCCTGAGCAAGAAGCAATCCGGTGAGAACTCAGTGAATGAGCAAGCTGCTTCCTAAACACCCCTACAGGCAAAGGGATGAGTCCATGTCCAGAAATCTTAGTTTAGAACCGGAAAAGAAATTCCCAACAGAACTTCCTCTTTCAGGCTTGGAGTCAATGCAGTCTGTGATGCCCCGAGAGGCAGGGAGTCCCGTGGCAGAGTGACTTCCTTGCAGATCTGTCTGCAAACTCCTCTACCCCCAGATCCGTGATGGCTACAGACTTCTTACACATCATCCAGCAGGTCTTTAACAAGCTTGTTCCACTCACGTTCTATGAAATCACTCAGTATGTTCCTGGGGAAGCTGACAGAGGGCTGGAAGCATGATGCCTTTGGACATCAGTGCTCAAGGTCCAAACCATGTCCAACAAGAAGCAGAGAAGCCTGTGACTGAATTGCTTCTTACCACCACTGGAAAGGCGGTGGTTTGGGGAGGATTGATCCTTAAATGCTGTCTGCAATCAGGGGTGGGTTTTTTTATTTTCCTTTTTTTTTCTTTTCTTTTCTTTTTTTTTTTTTTTACAGCACTTGGACTATGTATCCTTCCTTTCCATCTAACACCAAAAATAACATTTTAAAAGGTGCTTTGTCTTGAAAAAATCAGATTATTAGGAAAATAATGATTCTTAAAAAAAAGGAAAAAAGAATAAAGATGCAAACCATGCTTCCCAGGTAAGGGCTGCCATTGCTATTTTGAACCTGAACATGGGTAAGACAGAATTCTTTTTCTGAAGATGAAATAACATGATTTACATTTTGTTTTCAGACACAAAGGCTGACTGCGATGTAGCCTCCTGCATGTTGCAGAGGTAGTCAGTAACAACTCTGGAGCTGTTCACACCAAGAAGTGACACAGAGTGTCAGGAAGTCACCAAGGCATGCCACAGTTTGCCTGAGGGTATCAAGCTGCAAAATTCAGATTAGGCAGTGGGTACAGCACAAGGGAATGCTCTTCATGCTCATTCCTCTGCCTTCTGGTCCTCCAGCAGCATCCTCGCTGTGTCTGTGGCTTCATCCCAGGGCACCAGGTTCGGATGTCGCTGAGCTTCACTGAAATCTGACTGTAGCTATGGCTCCCCTGAAAGGCAGGCGCAGAAGATGAAGATCTCCTCGTAAAACCACGGGACAGGAACCTCCCTCTGGATCTGACTTCTTGCAGCTTTGTTTTCACATGAGCTACTTCGCTGACACTAAGAAGATGCTCAGCTTCCTTGGCTGGAGTTGCTGTAGATGCACCTTCCCCAGCTGGCAAAACCCCTGAGCAATCTGCACACAGCTCAGTTTTCTGGTTTGGTACCAAGACCAAATCCATGGAAATGAGACCAAGTTTTGGTTTCCTCTGTAGCCAGAAATAAAACTTCTTTTTCAGGAATACCAACCCAGACAGACACCTAGAGTATGAATACACAGAAGGCACGGCCCCTCTGCAGATGAAAGACACACTGATGCTAGACAGAGAGAAGCAAAGGTGAAGTGAGATGAATCAAGAAAGGCCTTCTCCCAGCTGAAAATATCACTGTTTTCTATCATACAAATCTCCAGTTTCACCAAGACAGATGAACACAGACGGAAAAATCCTTCTACAAAGTCTAAATATGAAAATGGAGAAACAAACGAAAAAATAAAACACAAAGTACATATTCCTACAGCCTTGAAGAACCTGGTCTCAATTAGACAGCAGAAACTCATCTGGAGCCAAAATAACAGGAGAATAACTGAGGAGCAGGAAGCTTGCACTGTTTTTTTCATGCCAATAGCACAAAATCCATGGAGAAGCTGGGGACGTGTACGCCGCACGTGCACTGCCAGTGCAAACAGCCACCTGGCTGCAGTGCTCGAGGAGCTGAAGGCTTCCAGCAGAAAGCACTGGCAGAGAGGCACTAGAAGATAGCATTTCACAGAGCCAAGAGTTTTAAATTAAATATCTTTTAAGGTAAGCAGCTGGTTGTCACTCGGTGCTTTAATCTAACTGCCAAGACCAAAGCACGGGGTGATTCTTTTCTACCAGTTTCTATGCTCACATCAAAATCAATAGAGGAAAGCATCTTTGAAGTGCTAAGAGCTCCACAAAGGCACTGTCACTCCAGTTAGGGCTAAGGACCAGAGAAGGGAGGCACACTGTCTGAAATCCCTTCCTGCCTTCCCTCCTCCTCCAAATTTATTTTTAAATAGATCTGTGTTGCAATCAGCCTCAGTTTCTGCACAAAAACTGCCCAGCTCATACACATAGCTGAAGGCACCATTTGGCCACTGTTGTTCTTTTTTAAACAACTTTGAAGTTCTGCTATGTAAACCTGAGGTACAGTTGTGGACTTTAAATCATTCTTTTTCATTTAATACACAAAAGCACATGAAAAAGGCTGTGGCTTTTAATGAAATGGGGCTGTTTCACATTGATGTCCTTTTTCTATGGCACTTTACCACCTCTTAATTCATGAATGTCACTAATTGCTCTAAAAGCAACTTTAATTCAACCCCATCCTACAATAGAACTGAACATGATTTGGTGAAAAATACATAGAATAAGTAGAACAAAATGAAAAGAAGTCTTTTCTTACTGTTTAAGACAGAAGTTACGCTTTTCACCTTTAACAGATCCAAGTTCCATGTGTGAGAAGAGGCAGGAAAAAGTTGTCTATGCACCGTTTGGATTTCAGGCATTTGCATTTGGACTTAGTTACCAAAAAAATATCATTATAGGAAGTCAAAAGGCAAATATTTATGTATGCCAAAGTTCTCACCCTTCAAAATATTCATAGGAACTAAAAGAATATATGGTATGACAAGAGTATTTCTAAACCTACCATGTGCATTCACATTTTAAATCGAAGGTGCAGTTTTCAGAAGTCTACTTCCACAGTCACTAAGAGTTTAATCACTACCATGCTTTAACGGTGCCGGAGAAAGATCAGTGACAGGTACTTTTGAGCCTTCTGCAATCATTAATGGCTCCTGTAAAATCTACTCCCACCTTCTGAAACAAATTTGCACATCAGCTGCTGCCAAGTTTACAGTTCTGTGACACAGCAGCCTTGATCATGTATCCTGTACAGCCTCCCTTTTTTATATCACGTGTCCAAAGTCTTATTTCATTTCAGTATACAGAAGCTGCAGTAAGAATAATTTACAACACAAAATTAAAGACGCATGCATTATCCAAAAAGTGGCAAACAAAATATTATCTAGTATAAAACTTTATTCAATTCAATCCTCCATTCCTTCTCTGACATAATTTATCTTAACACCAGGCCCGTAGAGATTCTAAAGAAAGTTGCCTGTAGGTTATTGAAAAAGCCAAACCACATATGAGGAGCATAACAAAGGTTTATAGTTTTTATCAATCACAAGCAATTATAATAAAGATTACAGCATCACACTGCTAGCATCTACTTTCTCTAAGACTCACAACGCTACTACTTTTCTTCTAAGATTCACGATGCTTTTTCCTTCCTTTTTGAAGGAAATGGCACGAGCACAGCTCAAGACATTGAAGCATGTAATTCTAACACATTTCACTGGTATGAGCAAACTAGAATTTAAAGGTTCCTAAAGCAGGAGTACTACAAGAAAAAAAAATAAAAATCTACGATTACTGTACCTTGGGAACGCTTTCGCTTAAGACATGCAGCATCTGAATTCTCCTTATATCCTCTCCATTTGAACAAAGAAGGGAGGGAGAAGGGAGGGAGGTAGTAGAGAACTAAAAGTAAAAACACTGAGCTTCAAAGTAAAATTTTTAAAAGGGGTGTCATTTTTTTCATCAGTATTACCATTTTTAGAAAAAAAAAGTTGGCATATTTATTGAAAAAGTATATACATTTAAACTGGTTTTGTAGCAAAATTGTCAGGTCACATTAGCCAAATTCAATTTTGTCACTCTTCAGAAGTGGTTAAAACATCACAACAAAGCTAAAGGCATTAGTAAAGGAAAGCTGTGACACAGCACAAGCAGTCTCCCTGAGTGCCTTTGCATTAACGTGTACGAAAGCATAAACACACTATTTGGTGTAGGGTAGAACACAGAAACCCCTCATTATACTCGAAGCATTTAAAACCAAAACAAAAACAACTCAATTTTAAGCACGGCTCTATTATTTTCCCCAAAGAGTGTAAGAGGGTCATTAAAAGTTAGACAAAAAAAATATTCTACTGTCCCTGTTTTGTAAGTCCTCAAGAAGCTGCCTTCAGCACTGAAATGCAACAGCATGCACTTTGCCTCTGACAGCCCTCCCGTCTGCGAACAGGAGCTTCCCCTTGATGGTAAGGCAAGTCCATGACTTTTATTAGACTTTTAATTGTCTTATTTCACTAAGAACACTGAAATATTGCATAGCAGGCCAGAAGATTCTTTTGCATGGACTTACCTTCACACCGGTGCTGTGTGATTATGGAAGAAATAGTTTAATGTAAGTGAAAGCTGCTGCTGAGCAAGTAAAACGATGTGGTCAGGAAGCTGCTGCTTTTGGCACTTACATAACAGGAGAAAAGTACTCAGTTAAACTCCGTTATAACAGATACTTTTTACATCTTGGGGCTTCCTGAGCAAAGCTGACGGTGAGGTGCTACAAATCTAACTCTTCTGTGCTAGTGCTCTGGGGGTCCTCCTACAAATAGCCTTACATCGTAAGCAAACCAAATAGTTTCCAAATGTTCTAGCCTCAAAAACCTAATGTAGTCAAGAGGGTGTGCTTAAATCCAATGAGAAATTAGGGTTTCCCGTTGGGCTTCTGAATCCATGAAGTCCCTAAAGCTGCAACGATCGGAAATCAGTCAGCCTGCTGGAGAATAAGGAAATTGTAGCTAAAATAACATCTTCCCTTACAAACACCGGGAGTAATTAGTACTCTATAGCCCAGCAGCTTTCACCAGTGCCCGTGGGTAATATTCCACGCTCGTGTCAAGGGCTTCTCACGCTTCTTCCTACCCTCAGCTAACAGCTCCGTCAGCAGATGACTTACTACGGATGCAGGTTAAGTATATTGCTGTTGCACATCTGTTTTCTACAGGAGAAGAACATTAGGCTCACAGTTACTGCACTTGGGACCTGATGGAATAATTTAGTCTACAGAGTATTTTACTTGCTGTGGCAATACAGCTCACAAGAGGAATATACACAGGAAATTCAAGTCAAGTAGGAGATTTTTTAACGGTGACAGTGGAAAAACAAATGGTACAGACTGCCCAGAGTTTCCTTGATGATCAAAACCCCACTGGAAACACTCTGAGCAGCCTGCCCTCCTCGGCTCTGCTGCTTTGAGCAAGGGGGTTGGACCAGATCTCCACAGATCCTTCTGGTCTTGACGACTTTGGCTCTATGAACAAGACTTTCCCTTGTAAAGGTTAACTTAGCTGCAACAACAACAACAAAAATAAATGTTTTTTTTTTTTTTTTTTTTTTTTTTTTTTTATGAACAGGGAAAAGCATATTTGAAATCTATGGCAGAACGGAGCAACTACTCCAAATGCAATTTTTCTGTTTCTCGTGGCATCTAACCACACACTGAAAATCCATAACAAGACACAACAAACGTACACAGTTTTCAAAATCAATGCATTATAGAATTTGTTCTGATTCTGACTCATGGGATCTTTTTCCACATTTCTTATAACCTAACATAGAATCGATCACAGAGTAACTTCCATGGAAAGGACTCGCTGGGGGTTGTCTGCTCCAATCCCCCACAGACAGGATCAACTTTTAAGTTTAATCCAATTTCAAATTTGGATCCGGTTGCTCTGGAGATTTCCAGCTGAGTTCTGAGCATCTTTATGGATGGTTATTCCACAACCTCTCTCTGCAAATATAATCATCTACATCTATTCCTATCTCCCTATCACATACATGAAACTTTTGCCTTCACTTCATCCTAATTAAATGAATACACCTGAAGAAGATGATAGCTACATAACTGAACATGACGGTAACAGCTAATCAAATATTCTTTAAACACAGGTAGCAAACCTTAGAGCTGCTAGAGAATATTATTTATACAAGGGACCAGTTTATGATGCACCTTTAGAACCAATGTCTCGAATGGAAGAATCAGAATTAGCTGCCATGCTAACCTAGTGCAGTAGGAAGTGCCACCTGCTCTTCCTTCCCCTTTCTTCTTGCTGAGCACCTCCTGTTCAGCACCATCCCACAAGACTGGAGCTTTACCACCTACCGGGCAGCAGTGGGTCCCACGGACTGAGCCTCCAGCTGCAGGTCAGCCTGCTCTGTGTCACAGAAGCTGCTCTTCCATCCCTGATCACCTCCCTGCACCCGGGCAGTGAGCTGCCTGCTGACAGCTCCTCTGTGCCATGGGAGCTCACAGCGAGGGGTACGTGGGCTCTGCCTACACAGCAAGGCAGGAAAATTGGCCCTTAAGCTGCAGAACATCACTGCCTTTACTGTGGTTGGATGTTGTTAGCAGAACATCTAGTCTAAGAAGCTTTGAGAACCTGCCATGACCCAAGTGCATGGTTCTGTTTTCTGTTTCAATGGCCTTGGTATCACAAAGTCACCAGAGAATGCTGCTCCTTGGGCAGACTACTTTGGAGAAGTCCTGAACTCATGGGCTGCCTGAGCACGCACAAAAAGCAGCTTCTAAATCTTACATTATTCTGTGCATTTTAGGCTTACTGACTGCTAACAAGGTATTTTGATACCCTTTTTGGATTCCTTTCTAGATGTT
Organism: Oxyura jamaicensis; assembly: GCF_011077185.1. NCBI lineage: Eukaryota > Metazoa > Chordata > Aves > Anseriformes > Anatidae > Oxyura > Oxyura jamaicensis. The sequence goes on along the minus strand of NC_048897.1, from coordinate 51,282,218 downwards.
TTCATCTCAATCACTGCTTTGCAGAACAAGCGTTATAATAAAGCTCTCTCAGAAATATTTATAGAATTATTTTACAACAGTAATATGTTCAAGTATTACAACTGGGTACATGCAGTACAGGAAAGGTCTGGATATCTCTGCCTTTCTGCAGTAATGCATTCTCGGTGTGATCAAATAAACACCCCAGGTATTTTCATATTTTTAGTGTTGATATTTATATTTTAAATTTTGAACCAAATAATTTAGATCAAAACATCACCTTACATCTTGCACTGATACTAATTTACATCTGCTTGAAGTTTAAAATTTTTTTTAGTAAAATTAATTTATGTAAGTTGAAAATTTGAAGAATGAATCTTCCTTAGGAAAGATACGCAAAGCCAATACATAAGAGAGCCTAGTGTTACCTGGATGAAAGAACACAACCAAAACAAGTACCATATAAATGAATTTGAGGGCCCAACATGGTTTGCCTATCAACAGAGAGGCAGGAGAACAAATCAGACCTGGAAGCCCACCTATACTGTTTCAGCAATGCAGCATCTCATTTAGGGGTGTAATGCCTCAGACTCAATCACTTTTACCAAAGCCTTGAGCATCAAATGTCAAGCTCTACTCCCCACTACAACTACTAAATGACAGCTACTAAAAAAAATAATTTAAAATTCCTTAAAGTAACGAGAAGCCAGAAGATAATTTTCTGAATCTGCTGATTTTATATTTGTGATTTGCATCAATTCCACAACAGGCTGCAGACATTTGCCTTCACAACAGAGTCGACACAGAAATGCAACCAAAACTCTGGTGCTCATCCTCAGTGTGGTTTCCTCCTGTAGCTGTATCGGTTGCCCTGTCTTACAAGACAAAATGGCAATAGCCCTTCCTGCATCTATCAACTATTAAACCAACCCTTAAAACTGAAAAACAGATCTGGAATTCGGCCAGGATCGAAGCAGGCTCCAGGGTGATGAGATGTGAAACAGAGGGCAGTCAAGCTATAGAGGAGGGAGGTGACGCCCTCGCAGCATTTCCTTCCACTGGTATTCTGGTTGCATTCCTCTGGCCTGGTTTGAGGCATCTCGGGGGGCAGAACACCCTGCACAGTCAAGGAGGAGAGAGAGGCTCGTGCCCTCACCACCCCACCTCAACGTGCACACATGCTGCCTGGTCTGTGGAGGCCTGGGGAATCAGCTGTAGCATCCCCACACCGCACATGCACGCTGCACTTCAGAGATCTCTAGTAACTGGCCTCTTAAAGCATTACAGGTGCTAACACATTCAGGGCTAAGCATCCCTCCATAAAGCTCAGGAATTTGTCTCATTTCTACAAGCCGCAGGAAGAGCTCTGGTACCTGGGAACCTCATCTACAAACTCCTACAGAACATAACCTGCTGGGAGCCAAATCCAGGTTAACTGGATGTTGCAGGACTGAAGGTCACGTTAATCTGCTTGGACAATGGCAAGAAACAGGCACAGGTAACACGCATAGCGCTCACTGCCCGTTTTGGCAAAGCTGAACTCATCTGTATGGCTGATTCCACGCAAGCAAGGGGAGCGGCACCACTCAGCCTGTGCTTAAACAGGGTCATTCCCTGAATGTAAGCTGAAAAGGTTTATCAAAGTTATCCAAAGCAGGAGCAGCAAAATGGGAACCTGCTCCTAGCTTCTCAGCTTGCTGCCATTGCTTACGGCACGGCTGGGGTAAAATCAGGAACCACCAAGTTTGTCAGCTGAGTATCAACACGGTTCTCATTGACAAGCTAGCTTTTCATTATTTATGATGCAAAGTGGCATGTTCAAATAATAAAGGAATTACGCTTAAGGAATAAGAGGCTTTGTTACAGCAGAGTGCATTTGCTTGTGCTGAGGAGTCACATCAGATCGCTGTTTTTTCACCATTTACAATGTTTTATCACAGCGTTGTGAAGAGCCGTTTTGCCTCCCAGTGATATTTACAGCTCTATTCTAACTTCCATTAGTCATAACGGCTAACAACAGCTACCTGGAAAATTTGGTGGGACCAAGTGTGTTTAATACAGGATGCAATTTAAGGAATTTAAGCTGAATTCAGCACTTCAACTAGTTACATTTAATTCACCAAAGACCATGCAAGTCACAAAGCTTCTCCCAGTGCTGTGTGCAGATGGCAGTCATAGATGCCAGCTGACCAGAGTTGTTTTTAGAGGTACATCATCATGACAAAATCACTTTTCACACTTACTGCTTAATAACGTTTCTGCAACTCCCCTATTACTCCAAAAAAATCTTTTGAAAGGTTTTGGTGCCTTTACACGTATTTTATTTTCAAGTGACTCCATACAGAGCTATTATTTTTTACTTTAGTATTAGAAAAGGCTCTGGTGGCTGGAATCTTTCTCTGGTCTTTTATATTTTTGTAAAGAACAAGGACTGTATCTTTCTCACCATTTTCCTCAATCTATTCTGCCTCAGATCTGAAAATTTCTGTTCCATAAGCCAGACTTTTGCTGAAAAAGCCCACCTGAGCTCCATTCCTTACACAATGAGGTGCACCCAAGTGCAAACAGACATTATTCCTTCCTTGCATCCAAAGTTAAGCTGCCAAAGGCTGGAAGCACTCAGCAGCCATAAAGATGCACTTTCCAAACAAAAGCATACTGCCCTACCAGAACAGCATTGCACTCACAGGGAGGGTACAGCTGTAAAAGCAAGGCTGAGCTTTGTATCAGTACACTTAAACAATAAATATTAGCGCATTTAAAAACAGGTAACAGTGCCCTTCAAAAGAGGGTTTTTGCTGGCACAGTTCCGTGGCTCAGGGGTCACACAATTTTATGTACCTACCTGACAGAGCTGTTAAGGCAGAAGGCTACTGCAGATTTGGCCAGAGGGAAAGAATTTTTAAAGTGGTACAAATAGAGAAAAATAATTTGGTGTTTTTGCTAGCTTTGAGGGGAGTTAAGAACTTAACTGCTTTCTGCATTACTAACAAATGTCTGTAAGTCAGAAAATGCTCTTCTGGTTTTCCCTACAGTTATTAACAGAAGAACCCTGAATACTATCTTGCTTCTAAGTTATTAACAAGGTTTTCCTTGTGTGGTCACACAGTTCCCACAGAAATCCTCTGTGTTCATGGCTGAAACATGGCCACTCCTCCATTCTCTAAACATTTTGTACAAAGTTGTAGTTTAAAGAAGCATAAACATGAAGCTGCTTTGTAGAGAATAACACAACTAAAAATGCTGCTGAAGTGTACTGGAAGGGCACTGTACTTGCAGCTCTTTTTTTTTGTGGAAGTGGAGCAAGTGACAACCAAAACACAAAAGCGAAGTGTGAAAGCCAAAAATACTGAGCTTTTGCTGTGCTATGCTTACCCAGAGCAACCAGTTCAACTGCATGCAATAGACAGGCAGTGATTTCAGAACACTACTCTTAAAAACGTTAAATGCATTTGACTGAGATTCCCACGAACACTAACTGGGCATCCTCAGCCTGGTCATTAAAATATAAGGACTTCCATAACAGTATGAATGCTTAAGGTTTTCTATAGCTCAAAACTACTCTGATAAAGTCATAGATTGAACTAGAATGGAAAATGATCCGTAAATGTGATCTGTAAAACTGATGCTCCCTTTAGGGCAGAATTAGGAACACGGGGCAGAGAGCTAAGAGCCAGTCTGCATTCAGACACTGACACTCCTCTCGGCCCATTACGAGATTTCAGTTTGAAGTAAGATTTCAAACACTAACCAAAGATACAAAGCATTAAATGAAGTGGGAGCAAAAAGTTTATCCACGAATATAATTTTACACTGTTCAATGTGCTAGCAGGAAATCCTACAACATAAAGGTGCACTGGAAAAGGGGAGCGCAAACTGAAGCCTGTAACATTGCCCATTACATAGGATGGAAAAACCATCACAGATCATGCTCTTATAAAAGAAAAAGACCCCAGCAGTCCAGAAAACATACTATAAAAGTGATCTTACCTTCCTTTCCATCAACAGGTTTTGATACTTCCATATCAAAGCTCTCTTGCAGCTGCTGGCCCCTGAAGCGGTTGAGATGCTCCTGTTCTATTAGGTTACTTTCCTCCTCTTCCAGAGGTTGCCACGTACCATCAATAAACCATTGTCCACGCATTACAGGAATCTTTTCTGTTTCTAAAAAAAAAAAATCAAACAAGAGATCCTTTAATGCTACAGATCACAGACTGACAGCAGATAAAAGGGAAAGGGAACTCGGTGGTGTTTTGATGAAAAAGTTACGCTCCCTCTGCTGGGACCCCGAGCAAGGTAACCGCAACTGCCTTGAGAAACACCACTTCTTCCCACGGGGCTGAGTGTGTTTGAGGGTGTGAAGGATGGACAGAAAGACGCACATTCTGCAAAATTTATTCAGGGTTAAGTTCAAACAATAGCCCGACTTCAATGGGATTGTACTCCTCTCTACCCAGTTGCCCCGTATTTAAAATGTTTCTCTACACAATTTGACTGATACGAACCAGGGGTTTCAAAGTCATCAGGATGATGCAGAACGAGGAGAGACAAAACCACACAGCTTACCCTGACTGCATAGAGCTTTGTTTCCTTTGGGAATTGCACTTAAAATTGCTTATCAATTATCATAAAGGACGATTTTAAAGAGTAAAGTTATTTCCTGATGAAAATCGGTCTTTCACCGAGGGTGGTTTCCAGTCCCTGTCACTCTAGTTTCATTTTCAGCACTCTGAACAAGGAATCTGGGTGCCAAGCATTTGTTGTCCATGTGACGAGACAGAAGTCTCTGAAAGAACACGTCCTGGTATCTATTCTTCACCAAACCATGACTGATGCCCAAACTAAATACCGGGGCTGCAGGGAGCAAGAGTTCTCCTATTACACGGCTCCCTGCAAGCATGCTGAGACAACACTATCCATTTTAGCTGGCTCGGCTCAGAATTTCTCCTCCTATACCTGGAAAATAGAGAAGAAGTGCAGGGTTTGCACCATGGCTGTGCACCTCCAGCCTCGTGGGACTGGCACAGAAACCCAGGGGGCTGGCCAAGACCCCCGGGTGATCCCACTGCTGATTTCTAGTGCACACTCACGTGTTGCATCCTGCAGATATAAAGGGAGACTCAGTGAAATACAAGCATTTAGTGTGTGTACAGACTAACACACAGGCTCAGCTCTCCAAAGAAGTCTTCAGCCACAAAAGGAGAGGCTTAGAAACAGGGATGGGGGGAAAAAAAGCGAGGCTTTACTACCCAAAGAACCATTCCTACTCGGAAGGTGTGAGAACAGCCGGTAACAGCTGAGCGAGAAAAAAAAGTAAAGGCACATTATCTGGGTAAAATGCAAACAAAAATCAAAAACCCAACCAACCACGGAAAAAAAGTCAATGGAAAGCACAAAGACTTCATGGTTCCTGAGCAAAGGACAGAAAGCAGAGCTGCCTGACCTGGCACCAGGCTGGCAGGAGTGCAGCGGGGCTCAGCAGAGCTGCCAGCAGATCTCTCACCACCTGAGCACCACGCTGGGACGGGCCATGTCCCACTAAGCTGGATGTAGGGTTGCTAGATGCAGGTTCAGGAGCCTCTGCACTGCCCTCTGATACAGATATGCCCCTAGCATGCCTTGTGTCCATGGCCGCTGATACACAGCACAAGTATTTTAAGTATTTTTCATGCCAGCTGCTCACAGGTGAGAACGTGTAAGTAGAAGAGATTTGCAAGCACCTCCCTTATTTACTTGGGACCTCTGAATTGTTCTGAACTCTCCGTCCCTTGGACCACTGCACCTACAACCTACGAAAGCAACAGGAAAATCTCCTTGCAATAATCTCCGCACAGGGCAGGAATGCTCCAAATGTCCCAAAGCTGGTCTCAAAACCTTTCCCGCAAAAGGTTTACGGCATTTCTCCAAATGCTGTTCAATTGCTCCGACCTCCCCCCATCACCTGCTCTGCACAAACAACTCGGACTCATCGGCCTGACCAAAATGCAACCAGAAGCAGCACAGGACCTGGTTCTGCCATGCAACTTCTGTTCCCCCTGCTAAAACAGCTCTTCTGAATAGGGCTGAATCGTTACGCCCTGAATTTCTAAGGTTTCAGATACTGGTGATCCAACCAGATGAATAAAAACGTTAACGAAAATGAACGCAAGTCATCAGAAAAACGAGAGGTGGCTTTGAACTGCAGAAATCAGTCACTACAAATGACACAAATTTCACTTCTCTGTGAAAATTTAAACCAGTTTTGGAACCTACATCCCCTCAATGAAGGGTGAAACGTCAGTATTTGAAATGAGCTTTCTCGACACGAAAGCTTTAGCCACAGCAATGCTACACCAAGAACGGAAAGTGAGTTTGAAGAGTAGCTGCTCCTCGTGTGCTTGTCTTAACCTTTGCTACGTCCCCCGACGTTTTACACCTGCCAGATATCCGCATTCTTCAGCGGAGCTGACACACACACACATCCAGTTCGGCTGCTCGTACAACAAAGCACTGGCTGTAGCAAGAAATGAAACGCGCATAGGATGCGAGTGGGTACAAAGGATCCCATTGCTGCTGAAGCAATGACACAGCCATGTCAGATGTCGATCCTTACTGGGAAAATCTGCAAGCAGTTCCTTAATTCTTGACTAAGCATTCTACGAGGCTCCATTCATTGAACCCATAGAATGATTTTTTTAAAAGCCACATGAATACTATTTTCTACTCGGCACCGAATGAATACAAGGCGCCTCTTTTTCGTTTTTGAAGGCTTTCAAGGTTTTCACATGGGAATTTCCACCTCCAGATTTCTAAAATTCTAAGCATTAGCAACTAAAATAAACATTTTCAGGCTGTTTCTGCCCAAAAAACTTTCCCACAATGGTTCTTTAAAGAAAGTAGATGGCAGCATTCAACAGCAACTCTCAAATAATAGATGGGCAAGAGCCTCCTCCAGAAAGGCTCAGCCAGGAAAAAAAAAGGCATGATTGAAATACAAAAGAATTTATTGTAAAATCTTCACAGGATAATTTAGTTTAGGAATAAACTAATGTAGCTGGCTCTAGGGCTGGAAAGGGCATTTATCTGGAAAACACTTCGTCTATAAATCACCCTCAGATCCAAAGACAGATTATTAGGGAGCTTTGTTTTCAGACCAGGGCTTTAAAAACTGAGTAAGGTTATTCTGCTGTCCAAAGCTCAGTGGCCTTTCAGGGAGACCCAGGATTTGCTGCCCCGCAGCCTTTGAACTATCTCACCCTGCACCTGCAGCCACAGTGCCTCGTGCCTCGTTCTGTGGCTCTTGCTGGGTGGCAGCTTTGATTGCTGCTCTCCTGCTGGGAAACCTCCGGGTGCAGGAGGCAAGCCAACGACGTTTCCTTCCATCAGGAGCAGGGCTTGGTCACTGCCTTTCAGAGCTGAAATCATCACATTTATCACAGATGACAACGAACGGAATCATATAACCTCTCATTAGAGATAAGGAAGAACAACTTCCCATTAATACCTGGGTTTTGAAAACGGAGCAACGATGGCTGTATTCCAAGAGTAATGCTGGATTTCGGTTCGGGTCAAACTAAGCAAGGGGTACCTCAGCTACGAAGCAAGAGCACTGTGCTAAAGGCAATCCCGTGGCCTGCCCCGGCTCCGGTGGGGAAAGGAGGTGATTACAACACAGCAGGGTTGCTCGCTATCAGCTGCTCAGCGGTGGGAAACGGCAAAGGTGCGCCTCGGTAAACAACGCGGCTCCATCGCGGACAGGTGCTGTTATTTAAAGATTACTCTGATTCAGCCAGTGAACTCAACGCAGGCCATTACATTAATCACCATTAACAAGTGATGTACCTAAATGGTCATTCTGAGACCCAGTTTCACTCATTCCTATCCACCCTCCATAAATTCATTCATGTCTTCAATACTCAGGTGGTTTTAGAAAGCTTAAGCTGAGGTCTTTCAGCATTTTTTTCTTTTCTGGAAGGATGAAATACATGGCTGTTTACATCATAATCCGTTCCCCCCCCCCCCCATACAAAATTCAAAATCTGTAAGATGAAATGTTGTTTATCTTTGTCCCTACAACCTTGATCCCTAGGAAAGGATTTGCCTTGATTTCTTTACTGCCTGAAGTCTTACGCCATATAATCTGCAGCTGGCGACGCTCCAAACTGAAAGACACCGATACGTTTGGCTGGGTAGACACTTCCAGGGTGTATTTACACAAGTAGTCCTTAAAGAAGTTTGAATGGCAGAGATTAGGAGCTAATGAAAAGCAATTTATTTTAATTAGTCATACATATTTTACCACTTCTGGAGAAAAATAGTTTAAGGGACTGCAACAAAGGGTTTATACATTTTTAAACGAGTCCTTTTTTTTTCCTGAAAAGCCAAATACAAGAGCTGTAATTACGTGAAGAGACAAGGACACATGCAATTTACACCCCGAGAATCACCTAAATCCTCTTAAGAACAAAATTGTGTGGAAATAAAAACCACATGCAACACATCGTACACGTGCGGTAACCTATATGTGTTATACTCCAGCTATTCTTTTTTGTGAAGATGTTCAAATTGTGTGACCACCACCCAAATATCAACTGCATGAAAAAAGCTATGTAAGTCCTTCAGGATACGGTAGGAAAAGTGATAATGGAACAGATTTTGCCTGCTTTTTAAATCTTGTACTACTTCTACATGAACAGGACCATTTGTATTGCTTAAAATGGCAAGATGGTGAAAAACACCTAAATTTAAGTAGTGTACAGCATGAACTGTGGCTCGTAAACCTCTTTCATCTCACCTGATGAGTGCCAAGACCAGACAAGCTTGTAACTAAGAGTTTGCAGAGTTTAAACAGGAAAACAAAAGGAGGTCTGTTTCAGAAATATCAGTACAAGCTAGCACGCAACCTGGAGATGCACGGATGGAACGAAATCAGAAAGCAGGACGCAGTAAGCTTTGGTTTCTTGCTTCGAAGCAACTTGCTCAGGTCTGATGGCAAAGTCAAGGCACTTCTAGCTCCATCCACACACCAGCTGTAACAATTTACCAACAAATGAGATCTAAGAGGTTAATCTAATATTCAAAGGCTCAAAAACTGCAATCAAAACTTACATTCTGAACCTGACAAACTCAATTTCCCAGTACTCCAAAGCCAAGGGGTTGGATAAGAAACACGAGTTCATAAGGTGCGGTCAGCTTGATACGCAGGACTTCTGCTTTCAAGCGCAGTAATTTCTGTTCCTTCAGTTTGGCTTCCTTGCTACCACAGTTGTGAACAATTTGCAGCGCACGAGGATCATATCTGCACAAACTGAATGTAACGGTGAGGCTACAGTGCGTGACACCGCAGCTGAAAGCTATTTAAATAATGAAGGGAGGTGGCCACGTACTTACTAAGGAGGGAAAAATGGGCAAGAATGGTTTCTTGTTTGTTTGTTTTCTGATTGTTTTTATTCTTTGCTATTAACAGGCCTTAGAAATATATTTGTGGCACATTAACTACTGCAGGGCCTGTAAGACTTCCCACCAGTGTGAAAGGATAAGCTCTGGTATTAGCCAAGCAGCACCACCATGCACCCTACCCACCCAACAGCCCTCACCACGACTGCCTCTCCAGCAGGAACGATGGTCCTCCTTTTGCTAACACAAATGCACAGAGCACAGTCTGCAGGACAGCAGCTGTTCCTCTTACTTAGTTCCCTTATGAGTGGGTTTATAGAGTCTCATGAAGGAAATAAAAAATACTCGTGAGAACAGGAAGCTTTATCAGGAGAATAGATGGTTACAGAAACTGCTCATGAGATGGAAGAGTCCCGTGTTTTACTGCTGGTGACCAGACTGTGCACACGGGGTGAACAAACAGAAGTCATAAAAGACAAAAAAATAAAATGTTATTGTTTCCATAATCGCTAGGTAAGGGACTTTTTTGCTACAGCTTAGTCTTCTGTAGCTTTCTAGCTATTTCCCAGTACATCATTTCAGAACGGAGCAGGCTGCTGATGTTTAAATACATGGCACCATTCTTTAATCACGGCCAGGACGACCTTCCCTGGTTTAACTCCAAACACAGCAACCCGCTCTGCTCTTCCAGAAGTAACACCATAACCTAAAGAGGAATTCAAGAGTAAAAACCTGGCTTCAGAAAACTTAATAGACGTAGCTACATGTATTTACAGAGACAGAATTTTACTGAGCATCCAGATCAAACGAGATTTCATTTGCTGAGTGGTAAGGGATATTATTCTGCTGGTCCATCAAATAATTCTAAATTGCTTCACGGAGCCAATTTCAAGATTACAGGTGGAAGTTACTTCTGAGTTTCACAGAGACTAAACATATTAAGAGCAATCTGATTGGCACAGAAGGCATTTTCTCTCCTGACTCTGATCTGCAGAGCAGCTACACATGCAAGCCTCTGCACTCGCTTCCATGTTAGACTCTGCTGGAGAGGAACACGTATTTTGCTCAGCTGGGAAGGTGAAATCACCTCTGTTTTATCCAGACCACACAAAGTACTCAAGCAACAGCCTGCAGTTGCTTTTCCCTGAACCATTTTTAATTGGTTTACACTACTCATTGAGCAACCCAAAACAAAAAAGGCAGACCTCTGGGGCTGGTTCAAACACCAAGTACAAACTATAGTGTGTACCATGTTTTTCAGGAAGGACTTTTCTGTTTTTATACAGCAGCTTAATCATCATCTCTGCAATCACTCTTTACGCAAACTTGAACCCAACGGCTTCATACGAAATCCTAACACCCACCTCACCAGCCATGTCAAAGATGTGCTGGGAACACTCGTCAAAAATAAATTTGGACCATTGAAACGTGAAGCAGGGTTGCAGTTTTAAGTTTAGAGCCTTATTTTTACTGAATCCTAATAGCTTACCAAATCTCAGTACTAATACTCCAAAGTGAGGCGCTTCCACCAGCAGCATTTGTTGCTGCAGTCAGTAAGTTGTCGGAGCTGGTCCTTTACCAGCCCTTCTCTAACCCACGGCAGCTTGCAGTTTTTGACACAGCACGAGGTGAAGGCTAAACTGAACCACAAAAGAATGACTGTGCCACATGACAAACATGGGAGTAACTCCTAAAACCTGAGCACATGCTCGAATCCCACTGAAAGTCATGGGACTTTTGCACGATCAGCTCTAAGTGTACGTGCTCTGCTGGGAGGTGCTCTTCAGTCGGTCTTTGTTAGCAAACTCTAGCACCAAGCAGCAAGGATTACATATGTACAGTTTGAGCAAGCAAGTTCCTGTACAGGAATGTCTTTAAAAAACCCTAAGATTTTTCCTGTGCATGCCTGAGACCTACCAGTACCGCTAATGAACGAGACGAACATATTCAAGGGCACACTAATCCTTTCTCTCAGCTCCTTCCCTCTTCCTCCTCTGCAGGGATTTTCCTTCATCTCAGAGCTCACTTACCATGCACTTTACAAATTTTACAGTCTCTGTGCATCTCCATGCCAGGCACACTCCAGCGTGGCTTGAGCTACTTGCAACCCATACTCAGATACATCATACCACCCTACTGACCTTCTCTCGGCCAACACTTGCAACCATTACTTTACCAATACCTTTTTCAGCATTACGTACCACTGACAGAATTGCTCGTGCTTCTAATTTTTATTCCTTGCTCTTCTGCATATTTTTCTTCCATTACTTTTTCTGCTTATTAACTTCTATAGGGTCAGATCCTACCGATACTCTCTTGTTCCTGTCAGAACAAAAAAATGAGCTCTGTCCAGGTTCTCTTTCCCCTCAACGTATTTTTTCTCCCTGAACAGCCTCTCCCTCTCAGACATACACAGAAATTCAATCCATCTTTAATCTGGTCCTGTCACCTCCAACTTAGGTCCCACCTTGTTTCTTTGATTACCGCCACAGTTGAGTCAGTACTCAAACCTAAATGAAGTCAGAACGGAACTCCTGATCCTTCTCATCCTACAAACGTGTTCTGCTTTCTCAGTTACAGCGGTAACACCCTTCTGTCCTTCACCAAGAACGTCTAACCAACGCATTCCCACCATCTCTGCATTCCTGCTGGATGTGATCAAGGAGGAAAAGCAATGAACAGCGCTGAAGGGCAAGCACAACTCACTTTGTAAGCTAATTCTGTCCTTAACTACTCAGCTGTAGATGATACTATCCATCAGAGTGGTTCTGGTCATTTATGGGAGTAAGAGAACAGATTCTTCTTTACATAATGCTTGCAAATCACAAACATAAAAGCTGAAGACACAAAACAAGCTTGTCCTCAAAGACACATCCAAGCGAGGTGCTAACATCTCCCACCTTTTTTAGAGAAGCATCCTCGAAGCTCCACGTTACCCCTTTTGGAACCATAACATTTGTACACACAAATGTACTTTGTGTTTCGATACTGAGTACTGCAGATCTGAAATTCGTGTTTCACCAGTGTTAGGCCTTCTGGGCAGGAAGAAGCTGGCCAGACCTAAGCTAACAAGAACTTCTGGAAGGAAGGTGCAATGAAGAAAAAAGGCAGAAGAGTAGAATGCAGGAAAGATTTTGATCGGCAAAAGTAGAGCTTTACCTTGCCGTGTACGCTATCACTATTTTATTAGCAAGTAACATACCTGGGGAGAGAAGCAAGAAAATAGTATTCATGTATTCACCCTTCAAATGAAAAGGTCCTTTACATGGAACAGCAACCAACTTCAGCTGGCCAACACACCAAAAGCAGTGTTCTAAGCATGCTATAAAGCAACTAAAAAAGTGTTCAGCAACAAAAAACAGGCTAAAAAAATAAAAACCACGTACTGATACGAACCACTCTTGGTTCCAAACCCTCAATTTTCATCTTGCCTCATAAATCTGTTTTAATACTTTTTCTGTTTTGGAATAGAAGGCAAAACCCATAAACCAATGACACAGCCTCAGAACAGCAGGCATTGATTAAAGTAGCCAGGCAAGTGGTCTAATGGGACCCGTGCCACGGGATGGGTTCAGGGTTGCCAATGTGGGAGTTTGTGCTGCCGGGGGAAGGCACAGCACCCGGTGCTCCTGCGCGGAGCAGGCAGCAGAGAAGCACCTTGCAGCTCCAGCATGGTGATTTTTAGTCTTGGCGGTGCTGTCCTAACAACGAGCAGCAGCTGAGGTACGAAAGGGTTCGTCTCTTGCTGCTGACTTCTGCCTCCTACATCAAAACAAGCACATCAGAAAAAATCTGCTAACAAAACAGCCTTTTGTAACCATCCCAAGCCAAGCATTAACCACTGTACTCCAAGATTTTTCAGTAATCCTGACTGATTCCAGGTTCAGAGGGACGACAACGCTTCCCTGGCATTCACATCTCGTTTTGCAAAAAGCTCAGCTGGCAGAGGCTTTTTACAACCTGCGAACCACTACCTCTTCTTCCAATTTACAAAGCAGCTCACGGAAGTATACAGTTCTCAGAAATTTCTTTCAGCACCAGCTTGAAGGCATCTGAAATAGTTTTTAGCCTGCCCAATTCTAGCCTAAGTATACAGATTTTAAAATCAGGACCAAATGACCCCCTCCCCACCACACACACAGGGTCTAAGCCCAGTAAAATCTCTGTTTAATCAGTACAACAAAGTTATTCTTACATCTCCAGTCAGGGATGATCCTTTTAAACCAATTTTTTTTCAATACAATAAGTGGTGATTTTATTTAACAGATTTCTTCTGCAACTATTAGGTACGAAAACATGCATCCTGTAAAAAATACCAAACAAATCCCCTACCAAACCTGCGTGCAGGAGGGGAGTATTTTATCCTAAAAGACAATCATCCAAAAGACTCCCCAGATGGCTGTAGAAATATACATTTTGTTGTTGCTTCTCCCCACATACCGACAGATTTGGACAGAAGTCCTACTTCAATTTTAAAAGGTACCACTGCGTGACAGACATCAGCCGAGGTGATGGGTGTCCCCAGCACAGCCAGAATTCAAACTGGAGAACACGCTGGGGTGGAGACGGCTACCTGGAGAGTGAAAGTGGACTAATTTATAAGAAAACACTGCCAGAACTAAATGCATGCAACTTGACAATGCAACCGTCAAAAAAGCAAGGGAAAAGCAACTACCAGACAGGGCAACAGCCACATGGGACAAACTTGTGAGCCAAGGAACAGGACAGAGAACGCAGAAGTCCTCAGTTTGTGGATTAAACAGACTCACCCAGGCTAAGTAAATCTACAGAAAAACAGGTGTAAAGCAGCCCTCTTCAACTGGGAGGGCAGAACAGGTCTGGATAACCTAAGATGATTTGCATGGAAGACCCACATATAAAACATCACTTATATCCACAGAAGATAAGAAGTCCAGCTCCAAGCTACTCACTTATCTGGAAGCCTACAGTAATGATTTCAGTCCTCTTGTGCTGTCTTTGCAAGTTTGACAATGCTAATTAAATAAATCCCAGAGGTCACAAGGTAAGGATAAAATTCTCAGTAATTAATCTGCTCAAATTGTAACTCAGTCTGATATTCCTGATGTTACAAACGAATCCTGTGACGAGCTGAAGAGTGAAAAAAAATGTTTCAGCAAATGCCCAGCTAGAATCAACATCTTCCTGTCATTGAGATGACACAGTAGCTGAAGAATTGTCAGGGCATCCAATATTGTTGCTGCGAGATAGCAGCCCTCCCTGAAGTGCGGCATGTATGTGAAACAGAACAACAAAGCGGGCAAGTACAAAGATAAAAGCTTTTGACCTTTGCTCTGAACCGAAAATGTGAATCAGCAAAACCAGACAGCAGTTTCTGTACCCTTTAGCGTGCACCTCAGCATATTTTAAGTCAGTTGTACTCGTTGTTTTTCATGCTCGTGCAATCAGAGAGCATGTTCCTCCTCCTTTACTGGCAGTCCTGCCTAGTATGAGATCTGGTTATGCCATCAGCACCTCCCGCCCGTATCACAGGGAACCAACGTAGGAGCTACCCTTCGGATCCAAAACTGCACGCACAATACCAAAGGGGAGTAATCTGGGAGTAACAGCCACACCAAGGTCTTCAGAAGCGCGAGAGGAGACAGAATCCTTGGGATCTGACCTTGCCGTCTTCTCGGGCCTGGGCGCAGCAGAGAACCAGGCAGAGAGCACCAGGCAGCAGCGCAGCAGAGCCACGCTGGCCAGCTGCCTACGGGGGCACGCAGCGCCTCACCTGGGAGGAGAGAACGGGAGAAAGGCGAGAACTCTCACATATACAGGGCAGAGGCAAGGAAATGTGCGAGCAAAGGAGGAGTTAGGCCAGAAGACGCTGACAGATCCCTGAAACACCAGAAGTTTATCTTAGCCTTGCAAATGAGCGGACCCGATAAGAAGAATAAGACTTGAGCACTCTTTAATCAGCTTTCTGGGGACTAAAAAATATCCCCTTCGTTAGTCTGCTCAGCACCATGAGTTTGTGTCTCTCCTGCCTAGCACTGCTTCTGGTGCTAACCTTTGGGAATCTCTGCTTCCAAGCATCGCCTCTGCACAGCACGCGTTATTACTTGAAACATCTGCTCCTCGGGCTTAAGGAGACTGAATCAGCTTCCAAAATGGATGAGGCACAGGGTCAAGAAATTAAACCTTTAAGCTGCTGATGAGCGCAGCCTCTTGCTCTCATTACCGGGAGCAATCCTGCCTCACCTGACGGCTCTGCTCACTCGCTCCCCTCTGTCCCCATGGCACAGCCAGCAAGGGGGCCAGCAGCACTTTCTTCATCCCCTGGATTATCTGCATCATCTCTTCCCAGGAACTACGTGGCAGATGCAGCAAGCACCAACAGTTGAGACTTCTGGGTGGTAATGCAGAAAAAAAAAATGCACTTTCCAAACAAGGAGCTGCGCCCAGGCTCTTTTTTAACTCAAAACACGCGTGCACTGGGAGCTCTGCTTGCTCCTTGAGCTCATTATCCATCTGCTGGGGCAATGATTTGAAAGACAAAAGCGTCACACACCGCAAGTGAATTGTACCACCTGGTATTGTCTTTTATGGTCTCCCTCCTGGAAAGATGCTGAGAAATAAGGAAAACAACCAAAAGCCCGAGTTTTCAGATCTGCCCCTTTGAAGCAGTTCTGCTGCTCCTCTGTGACTCTCCTCTGAATATGCAGAGGGGATCAGAGAAAACTGCCTGCTTCCAAGTCCATGCCAGGACAACGTCTACTGCTTGCTGGGCCAGTCCACATCTCTCACCCTACTCCATAACATTTCCCTTGGCCTGGAGGGAACGCAGTTGGAAAGCAAGTCCAGCTGTGCCTCGGGGACAGAGGGTAAGCGGTGTCACTGCTCATCTGCTGCAGGAGAGCAGATGCATGCTTGTCCAGCAAGACCTCAGGACACGTTCCTTCCAAAGAGGCAGAAGAGCTGAGGTGCCTGCTCCTTCACCTGTTCCCTTAGGTCCCCTCTCCTCCAGCAAAGGCAGCAGATGAATGCAAGGGACAGTGCCTCTTGAGGAAGGGTGATAGAAGGCGTACATCACCACCTCCTTTTGAAGCTGAGGTGGTAAAGCAAGCACCCCTCTGCTGGAAAGACAAGAAGTAAGAACTGTGCATCTGAGAAGCCTGTTGAATCCCCCTGAAGCAGAAAGGAGAAGTCCCACGTCATGCTCCCTGCAGAACGATGCGCTTGGGGGAGATGGAGCATAATACCGTTACCTTCCTAGCAGAGAGGATGAGAGCAGCAGAGGAGAAGCCAGGTGTCAGCCCTCTCTTCCATCATTTCTCATCAAAGAAGAGGGATCAGAAGCATGCACGTGGCGGGGAGACTGGACAAACAATTGCTCATTTTCACCCTGCTCCTTCTGAAGAGCGGGCACACATATTGAAGGATGGGGGGAGTAGTGATGGCACAACTCCACCCTCACTCATCCATTCCCATTTAGGAAATGGGAAGCATAAGCAAGAAGGTTCACAGTCACCTTCCCTCCCACTTTCTTCCATACGTGTCAAGAAAGAAGAAGATGCTCAGATCTCCCATTCCACCATCTCTGTATGCCAGGGTGTGCATGCCCAGATCCCCCTTTCCTTCAGATGCGTGTGCACAGTGGGGAAAGAAAGGGAAAGATCCCCGGATCCCTTTTCAGATGGAAGTGTTTGAAGAAGCTCCCAGTGCCCCCTCTCCCCCATGAGTTTGCATGCGGCATGGGGGGCACCCAGTGCCTCCTGCCCTCTGGGTGCTTTAGGGGGATCCAGTGCCCCCTCTCTCGAGTCTATGGTGAGTGGTACCCAATTTCCAAGGGCAGCAGGCATCCTGCCCTCCACAGCATGTGTCCAGAAGGGCAGGATGCCCGGGGCTGCTGGATGTCTGAGGCTTGGCCTCCTTGCCCCACTATATGAGACAGAGTGGTCCTTTCCCCCCAATCCCATGTCCCCAAATGCATGTGGGTATCAAGCAGCACCCATTCCCCTTCCTTGTGTGAAAGGGAGCACTCAGACGCCCCATTTACCTTCGTGCGTTTGTTATGGGGGCAGGAAGGGCCACCTGGTAAACCCAGTGCCCCGTGCGGGCAGGGCGTCCCTTTTTGGGGAGGACAGCAGGCAGAGGCAGCCCTGCCGCCTCGCTTCCTCAGGTGTGTGACAGAGGTGCCCAATCCCTGCTCCATGTGGTGTCTCTTGGGGATGGCGAAGGGTCTGTGGCTCCCCTGGTGAAGGGTCTGTAGCTCCCCAAAACACGCATGGGGGTGAGGGGGCTATGTCTCTGCTGTGCCCCCCACCCCCAAGGGGAATCCATGGTGTCTGCGTGTGAGGCGTCCCCTCCATGAGGACACCCGGACCGTGTTTATGAGGACACCTGGGGACCCCCACTGGTCTCTGTGCGGGACACAGGGGGACAGCCCCCACGTAAAGGCCTGCGTGAGGGCAACCCCATGAGGGCCCCGTCCCCCCCTGGTGACAGGAGGGACCCCGGGCCGGTCCCGGCCTCACTCACGGTTCCAGTAGACGGGGTAACACTCGGCGTTGGCCACGTCCACCTCGTAGAGCCCGCTCCGCACGCACACCGGCTCCACCGCCTCGCCCTCCCTCGGCTCGGGGCCGAGGGCTCGGAAGGCCAGCTCGATCCGCAGCGAGTCGTAGCCGATGAAAGGCTTCCACGTCTTGCGGTCCTCCCGGTAGAACCAGCGCACCTCCTCGGCGCCCAGCTCCCGCACCACCTCGTAGCGGGGCCGCCCGCCGCCCGCCGCCGAGCGCGGCCGCTTCCTCTCGGGCAGCGCCGAGGCCGCCAGGGAGAAGCCGCTGCCGCCGCTCTCGCTGCTCGCCAGCCCCGCTCCCTCGCTGCCCTCGCCGCCGGTGCCCGTGGAGTAGCGCAGCGAGGCGCCGGATTCGGCCGAATCGAACTCGCCGCCGCCGGCCGAGTCGCTCAGGCTGAGCTCCCGAGGCGGGGCGGCCTCCGCTTCCCCTTCGGAGGACGAGGTGGAAAGCGCGGCGCGGAGCGGCCGCTGCTGCTGGTGGTGGTGGTGGCGGCGGGGCGGGCGGACCAGGGGATGCTCCACGCCGCGGCTCTCCGCCGCCGCCTCCTCCTCCTCCTCTTCCTCCTCCTCGCCGCGGGCCGGCCGCCCGTAGCAGCCGCCGCCGCCGCCGCTTTCCCCGGGCGGGTCCCAGGCGCCCTGAGGCTCGGGGTAATCCATGCCGCCCGGCGCTCTCCTCGCTTCTTCTCCTTGCCTCACCTCGGCCGCCCCCGCGCAGCCCGGCTCGCGGCTGCCGCAGCCGCCGCCGCCGGCTCCGGCTCCGTCCGTCCGGGGGCGGCTCCGCATCGTCACGCGTGCGGCGACGCGGCCGGGGGGCGGGCGGAGGCCTGAGGCGGAGCGGGGAGCACCGGGCGCGGCTTGGGGGCCGCGGGGCGGCGCTGCCCTGAGGCGGCCGCTGGCCCCCGGCGCTGCAGGCGCTGCCTCTGTGCGGCCCCGGGGCTGTGAGGGCGCTGAGGCGCTCGGGGAGCAATTGTGGCACAACCTCGTCAGGGGGTGTGAGGGGCAGCTCGAAGTCTGCGGGTGGGCTGTGGGGATCCCTCCTGCTGACTGCGGGTTTCCCTGTGTCTGTGTGTGTGGGGGGGCAGCTTGGGTTTGTCCATGCCCTGGAGCATGTCCATAGAAGGGCTACAAAGCTGGTGAAGGGCCTGGAACACAAGCCCTATGAGGAACAGCTGAGGGAACTGGGGTTGTTCAGTCAGAAGAGGAGGCTCAGGGGAGACCTCATTGCTCTCTACAACTACCTGAAAGGAAGCTGTGGGAAGCTGGGGGTCGGCCTCTTCTCGCACATAACTAGCGATAGGACCAGAGGGAATGGCCTCAAGTTGTGCCAGGGGAGGTTCAGGTTGGAAATGAGGAGACATTTCTTCTCAGAAGAGCAGTCAGGTGTTGGGACGGGTTGCCCAGGGAGGTGGTGGAGTCACCGTCCCTGGGGGTGTTCACGGAGAGGTTGGATGTGGTGCTTAGGGACACAGGTCAGTGGGTGACATTGGTGGTAGGGGGTGGTAGGACCAGATGATCTTGGAGGGCTTTTCCAACCTTAGCGACTCGATTTGTGTGAGGACCCTCCCCACCCATATCTAATGGAGGATTCATCTATGTGTGTGCTTGGGGGGGTAGCACCCTGTGGCAGCAACCCGATGGCCTATGCCCAACGGACCCTGCAGGCGAATGGGTGACAGCCACACTCAGGGAAACGCTCCGTGAGGTGTCCTCATGGGGGATGCATGTGCAGCCAGGGATCACCCTCGTGCAAGGCCCCAGTCCTCCAAACGCTAGTGTTGACCCCCAAAATGGGAGGTTTTGGAGCTCACCTGCACTCATTGATGTGCCCCCAGTACAGCCCTCGCAGTCGGCAGGAGGGATCCAGATGTATATGGGTGCTGCATGATAAAACACCGGGCAGCCTGTGTCAGGAACAAGGATGAGGGAGGGTGCCAGGGCTTCACACCTATCTGAGACCACTCCCGGCCCTCAACGCACACCCATGGTTGGATCACCTCTCTGTGTGCACGTCTCCCCCCATCCTTTCTCATGGCCGTTGTGTGGGTGGGAAATGGCGAGCCTCCCAGAAACACACCCCAGCTTACTGGGGTGGGGTCGCCTGTTTATGAGAAAACCCCCTTTTCGCAACACACCCGGGAGCAAGGAGGTGGTGCGAGGGTATGTGAGCGATACTCCTATCTCACCTACACCTCAGAGGAGGCAGCTGATACCTGTGCTGTTGTCATATTTGTGTGCACAGCATCCCTGCTGCCGTAGTCAACCACCCACCCACTCAGGCGTTACAGCCAGCAGGTCACCATGTTTATCTGCAGCCTCCAGCCCTCTGCCCCCTGCAAACTACTCCCAAAAAAACAAATGCTGGTGTGTATGTGTGCATGTGTGTGTGCAGCCATTGTGCAGGCAGGAAAGCAGCTGTCTGAGAGTCACATACCTCTCCGTGTCCCCAGCCCTAAATCTCTTCCCGTGTCATTTCTCTTCTTGATCTACAGCAAAACCTCTCATAGCCCTGCACATTGGTTGTGGAAAACCATGTGTTCCCTGATTCCCCCATCTCCTACTGGAACTGGGATTTCACATCCTTAATACACCATTCCCTTCTGCTTGGCTCCATCCTACAGTCCCCTGCAGCAACGAGGGAACTTCTGCCTATTGCGTGGCATTGTATCTCCCAAAATAGGCTTGTGCCCTACCTCTTACATCCGCTGTCAGCAAGGGAATCCTGTTAATGGAGTGTGTTAAAACACAGAGAGGCCAGATTAAGTTCAGGACGGCTGAAGCTTTTAAAAATGTTCACTGCGGGTGAATGCATCTTGAATGCATCGGCAACACTTCTCAATCCTAAAAGCTTCAAGAATTTTGTTAGCATTCAGAAACCTCCACCACGGGAGCTTTGTGCATGCTTGTTCTACCTTCTCAGATGGGGAAAGAGGAAAGAGAGAAGATAAGGTACAAGCAAGAAGTCACCAGAGGAAGCTGTGGTAGGGCATTTGACTTCGCATCGCTCTAGCTACAGGGATATGATGTTTGTTTAACTTACTGTTTGCATTTCTAATGAAGTCCACAAGGTAAGCTCTCCATGAAACCTGTCCCAGACTTTCCTCTACAGTGGGGAAGAAGAGGGTAATGCTAGTTACCTTGTAGATTGTTTTGAAGACACATCTCATAGGATTCTCTCTTTTCATCCTTCTTTCTGCCAAAGCCAGTGGGATTTCGTGATCTTTTGTTATTCAACAAGTGTTTCACTCTTCTTCATGTCATCCTACTCAAATTCTCCCTCCTTTTGCTTCTTGTCTGAGACAACAAGGAAAGATTGCCCAAATGAGCAAGGGGCACATTAAATGTTCTTCACCTTATTGATATAATTCATTCAGATGATTCGATCTGTGATTTTGTGGTTTATTTCCCGATGAGTATTTCTGGAGGTGTATGTCTGGTCTCTCTTATGCAGACTCTACTTTCTTGTCCATAGTGTCTCTGTAGACAATATGCAAAAAGACTGTGTTCATCATCATCAAGCTGAACCACAGCATTGAGAGTTGCAATTTGACTTTTCCACTACAGCCATCTTGAAGACCAATGGCGATACGTGGCCTGAAAACTGGCTTATCAAAGTGCCATCAAAGACACCCAAAAAAGTCCTTATTGTTATCCATTGCTGTTCACTTTGAATTTGTGGGGAAGGTCTTGCAGGGGTAGGCTGGTGCAAATGGAAGTTGAGAGCCCAAACCTCTCTTATCTGAGCTCAAAAGAGGATTATTTTCCTCTTTATGCTGTTAGCAACTCTCAGCTCACAGGTGTAGAGTAGCGTGAAAGCTTCTGACATAACACAGGACTCAACTTCCTTCACCACAGATCCCCATGAAATAAAAAATAAATGTATAAACTTCCTTTATCACGAGAGGATGGAAGTTTCCTTACAGTGGAATAAACGTAGTGGAAGAATGCATCTGTCTGTATGGAATTTTTAAAGCAAAAGTGCATTAATTTTTGAAGTGTCATTCGTATAGCACTGTGAATTTCCATGCAGGCTACGACCGGTGGATGCTCTGTTCCTTGTACCATGGGACTTTCTCAGAAGGCTTCTGCAGACTGTATGTGCACACATATTTTCTTTCAACAGAGTTCATACAGTTAGCAATTTCCACTAAAAGTATGAAGCACTGCAAATCACCTCTGAAACATCCTCCAATTTTAAAAATTGCTTTAAAAAAATGTGCACACAAGAACTGGACTTTGAATTTCACCATCAGCTCCGCTAAAAACAAGAGTCACATACTCTGCTGCTGGTACAGACTAAATAAGAAGTACTTCTGTATTTACGGATTATGTCCACATGATCCTGCACTGTGCTGGACGATTGTTCCTAAGCATATGACTTTGCACTTGCCTGTCCTAAGACTTCCTTTAACTAACCTCATTTTACCAGCTAGCTTGGATTGCTTTTGTCACTCTACTGTCTTTGTTTTCAAGACAAGCTGCTCCTGTTAATGCAACGTTAAACAGCGTAGTCAGTTTTGAAATTATCACGGTTCACAAATGATGCAATCATCCTGTATTTTCTTCCAGATCCTAAATAAAATACAATGAATAGCACAAGTCCAAGTGCTTGCAAGAGTCCATTAGAAACAGTCTTTATTCATTGATGAATCCTTTATAACAAAGCCATTTTAAGATCTCTCCATTAGCTATTTTTAAGCCATTTATTATGCACTCATATTGATTTTGTATATATTTTTTCCTTCGAGTCTGGATACAGTGCAGTACTGAGTCAACATAGTTACTGCTATCAACTGTATCCGTTATTTTATTAAGGTACAGGGTGAAATTTGTTCTTTGATAGGAACCATTTCCCATGAAAACTGCTGATTACCTTTTGATTACATCCCTGCTCTCCATCTCCTTATTAATTGGTACACACCACTTCATTATACCTAGGTCAGGAGAGGTGTCAGGCAAACCAACATGGAGTTACATGGGCTTGCCTCAGTCACACTCTTCAAATATTGACACAGCACTGATTTTCATCTTAGAAATGCTCTTCTGGCCCATTTCTAAACTCTCACATTCCCACCCTGTGTGAGAACAGTCGCCTGAAGAGCCAGCTCTTAAAACCCTGACGTGCAAGTCCTCTAGACCTGCTGCTTTTAAAATGTCACTTGTGCTGTTTAATGTTCTTTTTTAAGTCGCTTGCCTTGGACGCATTTCATCATCATTATATAATGTGGAAACGGCATTCAGCTTTGTCCCAAATGCAGGCAGGAAATATTTATCAAACACTTCTGCTTTTTCAGTTTCACAGCTATCCAAATATATTTGGATACACTGAGAGTGTTAGTAATTGGACGCTGCTAAAATATTGTTCATCAAATTAAGCAGGCTTCCAAAAAATCTTTGCTTACAACATGATATTATCTGCACAGGGGACATAAACCCTCTGGCTCCTTTAGAAGGGAGGTTGGTCAACTGAGCTAAAAATCCCCCCTGGCAAGAGTTTTGTCCTAGTATTGAGCACGGGAGGCTTGTCTCTTTATGTTTATCTTTTCCTTGAACACCAGCGGGTTCGGTACAGCTCCTATGCCAAGGTCAAATGTGCCTTTCTCTAGATCTGAGATGTTCTTCCAAGGCCACGGCTCCATGTCCCTTTTGCCCCTACTGCAAGCAGCAGCAGAATATCCTGCTAGCTGTAAAAGACACGAATTAGGGGGCAAAGAGAGGGTCATTTCTGAGATATCAGACACTGGCTCTCTCAATGCAGCATTGTTCAGTTGTATTGCCTGTATTGCCTTTTTTTTTTTTTTTCTTTTGCCTTTGTTCCAGGGTAAATGAAAGGAAGAAAGCAAAGTAATGACCACTGGCAGAAGTATTTACCCTTTCAGCCTTTGTTCTGGCAAAGTCCTAGTGCATGCTGAACATTAAGTGCTCACCTGCGCATTGGTGAGACTCACACAAAACCCTGAACAGGCAGATTGCTGGCAGAGCTTGCAAAGAAAAGGCTGAACCTGAGCTGTGCCTGAGCTCAGCTGCTACATCTCCTGCCTCCTCCCTGTCTCTTTTTCAGGGGTACAGATTTTGCCCTTCATACAGGAGTAAATCAGAGCAGGCTGAGTGCCCCATCCCTGGCAGTGCCCAAGGATGGGACTGGGGGCAGCTTGGGCAGGCAGGAGGGGTCCCTGTCCATGGCAGGGCCTGGAATGAGATGATCTTTAAGGACCAGGCTCTCCTGGATCTTTGGACTTGATGATCTTGAAGGTCTTTTCCAACCTAGATGATTCTCTGATCCCTCACAGAGCACTGATGTAGCCCAGCTCCACAGCTGCCATAAGCTACTCTGTACACGCTGTCCCGTAAATGATGCCATCTCATTTCTAGGATATTTCCCTTCCTCCTGGAACATTCTTCCAAGAAAGTTTGTTTTGCCACGTGTCCCTTAGCTCTGGGATTTGGGCAGTTGTCAGTGTTAGAGGGGTCACTCTCATTGAATTTCTTCCTTCGTTGTTAGAGGTGGTGAGTAAATGGATAATGTAGAAAAGGTAACTCGGTGGTGTTTTTTCACCAGTTATAGCAGGATGCAGAAAGTGCCCAAAGTGTGGGCACATGGGTGGTAAATAACTTTGGTATCTCCAAGAACAATAAAGTTGACAAAGATATTTTTGACAAAGATTTATTTTGGGGGTGGGCGGTGGGTGTTGTGTAACCTTCTGGTAAGCATTGACTGTGGACTTGACCAGACCAAGGCTGAAAACAAGGGCTCCGTTTCCATATTGTGCCAACCACTAGGCCAAGAGACAAAGCACAAAGATCCTCCGGAGGAAACCATCACAGACCTGTGGGAAAATGGAGACCTGGTTCCTGTCTGTAGGCACTGAAATAAAGAGTAGGAGGCCACTGTCTGTCCCACACGTCTTGCACCTTGCAATCGGAAAGATACACAGAGCACAAGCTGGAAATGCCACCAGGAAAAGGGAGGAGAAAAAGAAAGAAAGAAAGGAAGGAAGGAAGGAAGAAAGAAAGAAAGGAAGGAAGGAAGAAAGAAAGAAATCAAGAAAGAATCAACAAAACACAACTTTTTGCTGCATACAAAACCAGGTTGGTGGTGAGTGGCTGAAAAATAAAGAACAAGAGGTGTTTGCAAGTTGTCCAAAACTCCTGCATGTAGGGGTTGTAAAGGAACAAATTTTAAACAAAACAAAACAAAACAACAACAAGATTCATTTGGGAGTGGGTTTGCCAGGGCTGGTAGCCAGGAGGATTTCATGGGGGTGTGCTAGAGGTCGCAGCTGAGGATCTCGGGAGCAGGGTCAGCTGGGGAATGAGGAACCTTTAAAGCCCTCTGTGTCAGAGTCACAGGGTCTTGAGGGTTACACACAGATGTTCTGTCTTGTAATAACACCAGAAAATGTTGCCGGAGTGCCAGGACCTTGGGAACACTTGGCACTAGAAAGTGCATTCAGGGTCACTTTCAGTGTGATGGGGTGTGAAATCCTGGCTTCACTGGGCAGTGCCAGGGTTAAAGTTTCAGCTGCTCTCCATGGCTCAAACTCTTTCCCCTCCCAAGTGTTTATTAATGTCATTTGATCACAATCCACTGGCTGTATTTCTGGCTCAAACTTAAGGTAACTGTTAGGCATGATGAATCATAAGAGATGCAAAATGCATTACCTAGTCCTCACAGCACACGCTGTTCTAGGAAAGCATAGTAGCAACGCTCATCACTGCATCCTTGACAGAGGTCCTAAAGGACATATTTGACTTCCAGCTTGAGAACTGTGATGGAAACATGTAAAGTCAGATCCTGTCTTAAATACCTTACTGAAGCAGAGTCTGATCCAGAAGCCCTTTAAGCCTGCACCTATTTGCAGAGATGCAAACACTACGTCTTGGTGAGGTGACACCAGATAGTAGTGAGTGACCTTGGGTCATCTTCGTCATATTGCACTTGTAGGAATGTCCTTATGACTATTTTTTTAGTAGGTAAGATGGGATCTTTGCCGTGTGTGGCTGTAGCACGTGTGGAAATGTGCAGGAGGGTTGTGGAAAGCTGCTATGGTAGCGTGCAATGTCCCTGGGCAGTCATCAGGTGGCAGCTAGGGCCAGGCCTGATGCCAGCTCTAAATACACCACACTGCATTCATTATGTGGAAGCGCTTTCTTCAGGAGCCTCCAACTCCTGCAAGCCTCGGGACACTCTAATTTTGCTCATTGCTGAATGTTCCAGCTCCTTTGTTCTGTCTCCGCTGCCAGATGTATTCGCTTCTCCTCCGACGTGCCGCTAAAAGGTCTCCTCCTTCACGTCGTGCCTGGCAGGAGGGTCGGACTGTGGTTCTGCAAACCTGAGAGGGACCGAAGGCCGACTGCTCCTGCAGTGTGCATGCAGGAGATCTCCTCTCTGTTCGTGGTGGAAGTCTTGTTATAGCCAGGAACACAGGGCCTGGCAAGGAAAGGAGGAGAGGGGTCTCGAGAGTGACTTCTCCCCGGTTAAACTTCACGTTATCCAAGATCAGTCTTGCCTTACAGGCTGAAATGAGACAGCCTGTACTCATATGGCACAGGGGGATCACAAAGGGAACAACAAGCATCTGATGTGCAAAATCTGCCTCTGTCGGGAAATCCAACTGCAGTGGAAATTTTCCAGGGACTCAGGTTATTTGAAAGGCCACGTGAACAAGTTTCCTCCCCATTTCTTTGCAGAGCTAGACAACCACCTAATTGCGAAATACACCTTTTGCTTCCCATCAGTTTGTGTTCTTTTACACCAGCCTGCTGTCCAAACACTTCCCATTCACATAGAGCGTGGTGACATAACAGCACGTCCAGCACCTCCTGCCTGGGCCGCGTGGATGGGGACACTGTGTGGCTGCTCCACGGACAGGATTCCTCCTGCTTCCGACCTGTGGGTCTGGCGTAAATGCAGTAATTGAACTCTTTCAGAGTATTTTCCCATCTCCATAAGGTTGAATGGTACAACTTTCCAGAAATTTAGGGAAAAGATTATTGGTTTTAAAAGTAGTCCCAGCTCACTGCAGCCCCCTCAGCCCAGGTGAACCTTGTGAATGGTTAGCAGCCTACAGTCCGACTTTACATCGTGCTTGTAAAGCGAGCTTGTAATGGGTGGATCTGCAAAACAGTGGCGCTTGTTATGATCCGTGCCCTGTTCCCCACACAGGCACTCGCACTGGAAAACAGGTGCCTGCCCTGTCAAATTATCTAGGTGCGAGCCCGGGATTTGGGGTGGGTGAAGGATGAGCAAATGATTTGTGTCACTCTCACTATATCTGATCCCACGCCCTCATCAAAGGGTTGGCTTTCCTGTGGCTCTTTATCACCTGAATATTGCATGGGATTTGTACTTCATAAGGGAGATTCTGGTAAGAGAGGCACATGTCCAAAGCTGGCGTCAGCACTACAACTGCCTTGCTGAGTGGCACGAGTAATGACAGGTTTAATGACACGAATGTCCCTGCTCAGATGGCAACATCCTGTGCCCCATTCTCTTTTTTCAGGGATTTTAAAACAGCTTTTTTTCTGGTTGTTGGGGGGAATGTGGGCTACTCTCCACCTCAGTGAGAGTAGCCCAGAGAAGGTGACTGTCCTTCCTGCTGCTTTTTGCTATGCCCTGAAAACTGCTCAAAATGCGAGACAACTTCCACTGCTCCTACTATTTTGTGAAATGTTTTCCTTTTCCTTCTCCATCGACTGCATCTGCTTTCCTTCTTTCCTTTGCTAAGCTGGCAGAGCTAGCCAAGAATCCATATTTTGTTGTAAGTCTGATGCTGGGAAAGCAACATCCAAGGAGAGAGCCCAAAGCTGGCAAAAATGTGTCAGGTTTGAGGGCTGCTGCTAAGATGAGGAAAGCGTCTTTTTCTCCAGCAGCCAAATCACAAATGAGAGTCAAAGTCAAGCAGTAATTTCTATTTTTATTGGTCTTTTCTCTCTACCTTACCTTGCATTTTTTGTATCTTTTTGTAAAAAGAAAGGAAGAGCCTATCTCTTGTATTGCCATCAGAAAGCCAGAGATCTTGGCTTTTTTTTGTGGCACATGGTGGGACCAAAACCAGAAGCAAGGACATCAGCGTCCCCTTTGGGGATGAGTTACATGGCAGAATAAATGCCTACAGGATGGGCTCTCCCTAACAACCAGACTTCTGTAGGATTTCATTGTCTGATGTGATCACCTCACCTGGATCAAGGTATTAGATCGCTTTTTTCCCTTGTGGCTCTGATCATTAAACATCCTTGCTTTGAAAAGAGTCTGAGCTCCTTCGCCGTGTGCTTTTAGGACAAGGACTGCTGAAAATGTTCTGAGCTATGGTGTCCCAGCAGTGGGCCATGGTTTTGGGGACAGCTACACAAGCTAACACAGACACTGCAAACGTGCAATCCCTTCTCCTTTATCGGTCTCTCCGTGGCAATCATCAGTGTGAAATGCCTTCTCCAGGTGGTTTCCCTTATTTCTGTGGTATGCTCCAGCTCATTTATGCCATCTAAATTAGAGCAATGCTATAATTACAAAAAACACCCCACTGCTCCATGACTTTTTCTTAGTGCCGTGCTGCCTCCCTTCTTCTCACATCCATCTTTTTCTTTTTATGTGGCTTGAGGGCTCTTTGGCTTATGGACATGCCAGCAAACAATAGCTGGCTCTGTGTCCATGAACAAAACACTCCCCACGCAGCTCAGCTCTCACCAGCCTTGGCTTTCTCTTGTGTTTTCAGCAGTGCCCCCTTCCTCCCACAAGAAGCTCACCCATTCCTTGGGTTCACTCCATCAGGTCAGCTTGAAAATGTTTTGCTCAGAGCAGCCAGCAGAAGCTCCTTGTTTTCATCTCTGAAAGCTGGTGCCCGTTATACATCAGT
The DNA here is from genome assembly GCF_011077185.1 of Oxyura jamaicensis. Taxonomy (NCBI): domain Eukaryota; kingdom Metazoa; phylum Chordata; class Aves; order Anseriformes; family Anatidae; genus Oxyura; species Oxyura jamaicensis. Next base: position 51,253,469 of record NC_048897.1, on the reverse strand, counting down.
CTGTAGCGCTCGAGTGGAAGGACTCTGACTTTGCATGAATTCATTAGCAAGTTTCTCTAAGGGCTTGGTTCAGTCAAGTCAGCAGGAGCCTTTCCTGAGGCTTGCATGTTCTTTGGGATCCTCATGGTTTACTCATTTTACTCAGATGTTGGCACCTGAGGCCTCTCTAGCTGCTCTTTTTACCCTGAGGGAACTTTTCTGTCCCCGTCACCCAGCCCTGCAGTGGGTTTTCCTCCGGCTGTGCACCAAAACTCAGGGCAGGCTCTTCACAACCAGCCCTCATCCACTGACCCCAAGGTGCGAGGTTGGTGGAGGGGTTGCTCCACACCGAGCAGCCCAGCCCTCTCGCCACCCTGCTCCTGCTCTGTGCAACCTGCTCCTTCCTTCACCCCACGGCCACCCAACAGAGTAACAGAGACTGCCTTAATGTGTCTGGAAAGATCACTCTAGGTAACTAGTTTGGGGAATTCAAGCTTCCTTCTGGGCTGATTTCAGCCCGGCAGGTGAAACATTACTCAGTTAATTGTTCTTTAAGCTCTGAAATGGTTTTTCTATCACGCTTTGATTTGAAGATGATGATACTCATTCATTTCAGATCATGCTTTCCCTGTCTTTTTAGCAACAGCACAGCTGGAAACCCAGAAAAGCCTGGTCAGGTTGGAACATCCCTACCATGTCCCAGAGGCTTTAGTGGCTCTTAATAAATGTGATTATGAATGACTTAAAGGCCTTAGAAAAATCACTGCTATGTGAAGTGCCAAACAAAGAGGTGCAACTGTGTTTGTCCCCAAAATGTGCAGTCTCTACTATGCTATTGGCAGAGGGTAAAGCAAAGTATTGAATGATGGCTTGGCTTGTGGAAGGCACAGGGGTCTTTTGTAGGGTCTGGTCATTAACCCAGCTCAGAAGGTATCTGGCTGCTCTCTGAGCTTTCTGGCAGTACAAACTTCGTTCAAACAGCAGCTGTTCCTTCTCTCCCTTCTGTCCTTAGGGCGCCTCTTAAAGAAGGAGTGGGGAAAATTCTCTGTGATGAAACCAGCGCTACATGAAAGGGTTGAGGCTTGCGTCCCCTGCAGCCCCACTCCTGGCCCATCCTTCCTTCTCCTCTCTTAGCAGGAGGGAGGTAGTGCTGGGGAGAGAAGACATTAGTGCACACATTTCACCCAGCTCCAGGAAGGCACAATTGGGTCCATCATGCTCTGTGATAGGCAAGTCCAGACATTTTTAAGTACAGCTAAGCTGGCTGCGTTTCTGTGCTAGATAAATGCTGTTTGTGAGTCGATTGATAAAAATCTGCCAAGTGTTTAAGTAAGTGCCTTAGGAGTCTTTTTTTTTTCTTTCTTTTTTTTTCCTTTCCTTTTTTTTTTTTTTCTTTTTCTTTTTGCTGGAGTTTGCTAGCTTTTCCACAGCAGGACCATCCCAAGCATTTGGAGCCCATCTGCAGCAACCGAACATTCAGTATTATCTAAAAGGGCTTGATAAGGGGATCAGAGATTTAAACTTCCTACCTCCTGTGGCTCCTTGCAAGCTTCATAGAAAGTGATCTTTTCCAACTTACCCTGCAATGATGAGACACTCTGTGTTTGTTTGTTTTTTTCCCATCCCGTCTCCACATTTTCATTTCCAGATTTACTCACCAGCAGAGAGAACTGCTCGTGGAAGCCCAGCCCTTCATCACTGCTGGCAAAGTGCTGATTTTTCGTGTCATGTAGCTTCTGTGAAACACCACCAGGAAATAATACAGTAAGTGATTTAGAAATTTTAGTAATAAGTAGTAATAAGTCTCATTACAATAAACCAGCACTTACCTGAGTCTCTCACACAAAATTTGTGCTTTTCAGATGCAGTTCTGGCCTCTGCAGGAATCTAGCGGCTTTGACAGAAGAAAGGAAATGTTTAAGCAATTAGAACCCTTCTTTTTTGTGGGATGTTTTCTTTCCAAGACAATCAATATCCTCAAGACATCATCTGCAGTGTATAAAACTATACGTAGAAGTCCTGAGGAACTGGAACTGCACCCAAACCCTTGCTCTGCACACAGCAGATACCTTACTTTCACTGCAAAACTTGAATCACACATTATTTCTTGAAGGTCAATGACCATAAACTGATTTTTTTTTTTTTTTGTATTAAGCAGTGTTAATAGGATTGAGGCTGATCTAATCAAAGATGTGAGGAGTCGGCTTCGGCTCTGCTTGGCAGCATGAAGCCTGCTAATCCAAGTGCCACAGATGCTGAGACATTCCTTCATATGCTGTGAGCCAAGCCCTGCAAACTGCCAAGAGCTTCCTCTGAAATTCATGGGAACCGGGAGTGCGTGGCACCTGGCAAGACCAAGCTTGCTGCAAAAACCCTTTGCAGAGGACAGAGTTTACATACCAGAGCCTGGTGTAGTAAACGGAGTGTGTCCCCAGTCTTGCCGTCTGCCAGCATGAGCCAAGAGCAGAGCATGGTGTAGGACAGCTTGTAAACCAGGGTGGGGAGTCTGCAGCCCGAGCGGTTACAGACTGGAATTTCATTCATACAGCATGGATCACATGGCTCATTCTGCCATGGTTTTATGATAAAACCTTAGCTAACATGTTAGCAAAGCCTATTTTGCCCTGAGAAAGGCAGAGGCTCCCCACTGTTATCGCCGAAATGCATCGGATCCATTGCACAACTCTGCTGGGAAACGTGCAGGGGTGCTTAGCAGCTACTTATCCAGCCTGTGCCTAGACTTGGCATTGACTTTGTGCACCACAAGAGAACTGAACTTGATTAAACCTTCACACCAAACCCAGACGGAGAATGGGAATAGGCAAATTTCCCTTCTCTATCTGTGCGTGCCGTTTTCAGGAGCACACAACTTTTTAGGCTCCAAATTCTGGATCTACAAAGGTAAACATGTGCTGATGAGACATGCACCCACGTATTAAGAGATGGTCCCTACAGCTCTACAGAAGGGTAGGTCAGGTATTGTGGAGTTGTGGTTGTGACTAAGAGAGGGTGTGATCTCAGGGCCAAGACCAATGGCAAAACAAAGGGACTGAAGGACAGAACTTCATTGCCAAATCTTTGCTGATATTTGGTGTTTTGAAGCTCATCCCTTTAGTCATTATCCTGAAGCCAAGTTCACCAAAATGATCATGAAAGTTTTTTAATCGTTCCTGCAACACAGTGCTTCTACAAAACCAGCCTACCAGGTAGCTGACATCCTTTCTTACCAGTGACTTTTATCTCTGAGTTGAGCAAAGTACATGACATATGCTTTCATCTGATCTGGAGGCAGGCTGAGCAGAGAAGGAACTGGTTGGCCATTGTGAGATGGAGAGGCGATTACAGGAACATTGCATCAATCCTGCACAAACAACGAGTTGGCTGATTGAGCCCGTGAGAGGCAATAATCAGGGCTCACCCCAAAATATTTGGTGCACCTGGTTTGCAGGGGGTGTGACGAAACCTTTTGCAGGGAAGTGTTTATGAGCTCCGAGACTCCTTTTCTTCCAGTGCCCTTCAGAGACCTGGTGTGCCATGCAGATACAATGTTCAGCCCAGGCCTGTCTGCTCTGGGTGCTCGCATAGGGTCACCCTGCTCCTGTAGCACAGAGCAGGTATTTTGGGGTGGATCCCCTTGGGGTCAGTGTGAATCTACACAGTAGGTTCTACGTTACTTCAATTTTTCCATCGTCTCACCTACTCTAGTTCCCATGAGCTGGATAATGAAATTTGACCTAGTACTGTTGACTGGTAACAGGGTAGTTCTCTGGGGCATTAGAAGGCAGTTTAAGAGATCGTTTCCCTCCTTACACATTTACTGTTTTATTTCCGCTGTTAGGTCCTGTTGATTTTGCTGTTTGTAGATCCCAGTTTTTCAGGGGAAAACATTTGGATATTTTATTATCATATGATGTGAAGGCTTGATCCATAATTCTTCCAAATGAGAGATGTGTGAAAGGAAAGTTGCCTCTTCTGATATTAGGTCCTTCCATAATGCAGCCAGGATCGTTTTACAGTAAAGGCTGGTCCAAGGATCCAGCAGGGACATGACCTTTGCTTTATTTTTGAGACACTCAAAATAAAATTGTCCTTCTGATGATGTTTTGTAGTCCTGGACTGACTACAAGGTGATGCAGGTCTTGAACTTAAATTTGGTGCCTGCCCCTAATCCTCTGCATCAGAGTTCAGTCTTGACCAAGGAGTTAAGTGGCACCTGGGGTGGTGTTACGTGTGGGTATGCACCACCATCCAGCTGTACTTAATGAAGCAAGGCAAAATCCTTGAAAACAAAAACAAAAACAAAAAACTGAGATCAGCAAGCAATTTCTGTTTCTCATTGGCTTTACTTCTTTAAGACGTGACACAGACACCCCATCTTGGCTTATTTCTCAAATTACTGGTGTGCCGCATTCATCTCAGTGCAGTCATGTAAGGCAAGCCCTTCTCTAAACATCCATAAGATAATTTTGCAAGCAGGATTTCTTTTCTATGAACTAAAGAAAATTACTGGTTGATGTGTAGACTTTAAGTTTGAAAATAATATTTAGACAGCTTAATCCAATGGCACCCAAGGTTTTTCTGGACTTCAGGTTTTGTCAGTGTTAGGAAAGGACCTAATGCTCAAGTCATATTCCTTTGTAGAAAACCCAGCATTTCTGGTAAGTGCATCAACTCTGCATGTCCTATTCTATGCAATGCTGCTGTTGGGGCGACATGACGTGGAGCAGCCTGCTGCCTCTAGGACTACTCAGGTACCTGGCACGGGACACAAGCTTTGCCAGACAATCTCTGTCACAGTACTGGTACAGGTCTACAGCCAACAGACCAAAGACAGATGAGAAATGACAGTGGGAAGCAGGATATATGAGTTGTGTTAAGGCACATGGACCGTGCATGTGACTTGTGTCCCCTTTGCAATTGCCTCCAAAAAGAACCTGATGAAGGAAGTGTTTTGTGGGCCATTAGCTGTTTGTTTTTCAATTGAAGATTTCTGATTAACCCAAGTCTTGCAAAACAGGGGGCAGTAAATACCACTTGGGAGCTGTCACATCCTGGCTTAACACTTGTGGTGCGGTGCAAGCGTCTCTGACAAAGCACCATCCAACCTTGGCCTACAGTCTCCAGCAGCAAGGAAGTCTGGTTTTGAAGCCTGCAGCATTTTTCTTAACTAACTTTAACCGTCATGCCATTGATGGCTATCTCTCAAGTGCCTGTTCCAACCACATCTCATGTCAACACACAGGTACCATGTATTTATTTACTATATGCTTATCAGTGTACAATGTATGAGGAACCCTGGGCTTTAAAATAGAGACTGCACAGATGCCATTAAGTACAAACAGATTGAATTGGGCAGGCCCCGGAGTAGGGTGGTTGCTGGCCAGGATGACGTTCAGCAAGACATGGGTACAACATTGTGGTTTTACACATCACCCCATAGCTACACCAGAGCAGAGCAGCCCCATGAGCACCTGTAAACCTCACTGACTCTCTGAATCACATTGAATGAGCTTGGAAAAGAGAAGAGGGATAAAATCTTGGTTCAGTTGAAGCAAAGCCAAAAACAAACAAACAAACAAAAAAAAAAATCACAAAATCAGCCAAATTCTCACTAGCTTCCCTGGAGCCAGGACACTACCATGGGACTTGACGTCCTGCAAGCTGTTCTGTGCAGACAGACCTCTGTTTTTTTCAGAGCTTCACTGGTTTCCTGGGGCAGCAGAGGGGCTCTGAGACCTGCTGCACAGAGCGGGACTGGAGCAAGAGCTCAGGGGACAGGCATGCAGTGTCCCTGGCTGAGTGGGGACGCGGTGAGCTTGTGGCATGGGCCACTGGCTTCCTGGACTCCACAGCCTTCTGAAGCCTGTGGGTGTTAACCAGCAGTGAGGGGAGTTCAAGCCTGAACATACCACTGAGCATTGCTTCGACATCCCTGCATCTTTCAAGGGCAACAAGCAATGTTAACCCCCCCTACTTGGATTCCACCTTTTTCAAGTGCCACTTGGTGGAAAATGAAGTACCCTCTCCAATGCATGGTGAAAAGGTCAAAACTGCTGCCATTTGGGAATACGGTTCTTCCAACTAGGGCTTTCATCGGGAAAACATTTCCCAGAATTTTTTGACGTTTCCAATCCTTGAAGTTTGGGCTGCCAGAGGTAGATCAGACGGCAGAAAGAGGAAGATGCCTCATATGGCCACGAGATGGCAGCTGGAGCCTGGAAGTTGCTTGCAGGCACGGTAGCTCCCACAGAAAACTCCCTCATTTGCCAGCCCAGTTTTATATCGCCCAAGACACGAGTCAGCATTTGGGAATATGCACCTGCACTGCTCCGCTTTGAACATTTCTCATGTGTGCTCGGAGTGTGTGAGCTCCGGAATATCTGATTACCCCTTTCATTTCCCAGCTCCTCTGAGCCTCCCTCAATTAGTCAGTATAAAAAATGGTTTAACCAATGTAATCCCTGCTGATAGGAAAACAGCAGTGCATCTGGTAGTATACTGTGTTATGATTTAGTTTACTACAAACCTAATTCAACAGAGATCTGGAGCCCGGTGCTCTGCCCGCCTCATGCCATGACCACTTCTGCCCAAAGCTGTGCTCTTCCACTCGCTGTGTTAAATGGCCAACTGTGTGTTGTTGTTGGGAGACAGGGCCACATTGCAAAAGAGACCACCTTTTTTTTTTTTTTTTTTTTTTTTTTTTCAGCAGCAGTTTGAACCAGCCCTAGGAGGCCCTTTGTCCCTGCAAGTTGGCCCAGCAGGGCTCGGGCTCTGCGCAGGCCCGTCATGCCGAGTAGAGCCAGGCCTGAGGTCTCTTGGCCTTGTTCGGGTCCTCACACAGACCAGAGAAACGTCAACTGGAAAACAGAGTTAGGGCAGAAATGAATGATCATAGAATCATAGAATGGCCTGGGTTGAAAAGGACCTAAAAGATCATCTAGTTTCAATCTCCCTGCTCTGTGCAGGGTTGCCAACCACTAGAGCTGGCTGCCCAGAGCCGCACCCAGCCTGTCCTTGAATGCCTCCAGGGATGGGGAAATCCTGTTAGGAGCATTGATATGGATGAATCTTAAGATCATAGAGAAAGCATACGTGGTGGTCAAGGTAGTGGTTTGAAAGTCCTGCTATAAAGCCTTTTGGTCAAAAGCCAATCTGCAAGAAAAGTGCCCATGCCTTTGGCTGCTTTCCCCACAAGTGACAGCATGGTACGCTCGATCCCAGCCTCTCTTGGCTGCGGAGCATATGCCAGTGTGACACAGGTATCCTGTTATTTACATAATGGAAAATACACTAATATTTCCCCATTTCTGCCCATGGTGAGATCTCCATGTGCTGTGAAGCTATTGCTGCCCATCTTCGACCCATTCCAGCATTTTCTCATTGAGCTGCTGTTTTCCCAGCTGAGGCAGGGATAATCATGCTGCAGACTGCTGCAGCGCCGACAGATAACAGATGAGCACCTGCTGCTTCAGAAACACCTTGAAAAAGAAAAATAAAATGTATTCACTTTATTATCTATGTCACAGTTGACACATCTGGAGCTAGAGGAAGGTGGGACAGACCCACACCCCAGGCTAGGACAGAGCTGCCCCCCTGTACTGGGTAACCCCAGCCGGCCCCACACATCTCCTGCAGAGGAAGAGGTACCTGCTCCTCCTCCCTGCACCATCGTGCTCATACGTGCCATGAGCAGATAGCTCTGAGGAGCTGTCACGCTTCTTGCCGCAGCGGGAGGGATTTCTTGGCAGTCAGGAGCGGTAGGAAACGGCCGTGGTGGGGACGCCGAGCAGAACAAGGAGGAAATTGTTATCGGCCGTGGAAAAAGGTGAGGAAGCATCGCAGCAATTTTTGCGCTTCTCGAATGGTTTGGCTTATGAAATGGGAACTACCACTGCTCAGGGTGAAATTGTGGAGAGAGCTTTTCTCTTTCTCAAGAGTGTGAACGTATTTTACAGGACAAGGGAACACAGCCAGATAGGAGCTGTTAGCCTTTTTTCCCTGACCTACCGTGAGTTATTTACAAAGGTTTAGACTTCGTTAAACCAAAGATGAATTTCTGAGCCTGCCGGTTAATATCTTGCAGCTGCTCTTCTGAGGCCCTTTCCTAAGACCAGCAATGTTACCAGGCACCTTCCCCCTGACATCAGGGGGCACTGGGATGGGGTTTATGCATTTGGCAGAGTTTTTCTAGTAGTGTATTTAAGCAGTGGAGAGAGCAGCAATGATTTGAGTCAGGTTGAGCATTCAAGACTGGCTTAGAGCTTTCATGATCACCAAGTCTTGTGGATTTGTATTTTGTATGTAATGGGGCATTAACCTGGGGAATTATGTGGTCCTCATGAGACAGGGATGATTCCTGCTCTACTCTCTCCTCATCTTCAAAGCTGTTGTAGACCAGTGACATCCCTTTTCTGTCCCTGGGGTTCTGAGGGGCCAAGACACAGAGCTCATATGCTGGTGGATTCACACTGCTCCTGTTCCACTTCTTTCTGAGCATTATCCATAACCACAAAGCTAATAGTCCAAGGGCACGAGCAAACATCAGCTTCTTGGGATGATTTACTTGTGCAATCTGATGCACTGTGCCTATGTATCTCCTTATGAAACTGGTTCTGCAACCGAAAGCTCAGATGCCACGCAGAACAAACAAGAAATTAAGAGAATAGGAAAGCAATCTTGCAGATCACATCAGGGATGGTGAAACACAAAGATCGTAAGCCAGGAGGTGGTTAAAGAAGGTACAGAAGTAAAGAATTCAATGGACAGGAGATAACAGAGGTTTGCATCATCTGAGGATTAAAGGAGACGTTAAGAAAAGTTAACCAACATAATCCTTGGTCATTGCAGAGGGCAGTATCGCCCTGCAGTACAGCTGTTTGCGGGCACTAGTGGCAGCCTTGGGTTGGGATGTTGCTTCTGCAGCTGGCCAGAGGCTTGCAGAACTACCAGCCCATCCTTTGTCCCGGGGCACAGATGCTGGGCTGCTCTGGGCCATGCCCAACCAGAACAGCTGTGCCCTGTTGGGCGGAGGCTTCAGGATCATAAACAGGGCTGAAAACTGGGACATCCCTGAGGGTTTGTTTCCACAGTGATCCCCAGCTGTGCATGCCGGGGCTGTGATTTCTAAATCGCAGCCTCCAGGTTTCTTCCTGGTGGGTGTCCGGGTCCTTCTCTCGTTGTGCACTCTCAGTTTCTCAGTGCCCATACACAAATTCCCAGGCATGGCATGGGATGAACACTCAGAGCCAGGGTCTGCTGTGAGCAGGGATGTGTTCCTCAAAGAGGCATGGAGGGGCTGAAAGGGAGAGGAGCAAACGGACCCATTCCCACCTCTCTGGGAAGGAGATATCAGTCGCTTCCTTTTCTGAAGATGTGCCCTTCGGTGCTGCTCCTCCATCTCTTTCCAGCAGGAGTAAGTAGGAGGATAAAGTGGTGCTTTCTCAGCAGTGCCTGCAGCTGGAGCAAGGTTCCTGGTGTGGAAATGGGACCTGTGTCACAGTCCCTTTGGCCATCAGAGGAGAGTGCGCTCCTGCCACCTCATGGACGTCTCGGAGAACAGAGAGGAATTTCTCCACAGGAAGAGGGGGATCGTGATGAATTTTTCTTCAAATCTATTTCAACGGTTGAGAATTTAGCTAAGTATTAAATAGATTAATTTTTTTCTTTTGCCTTTATGCAGGCTTTTGATTATGCAGTTGCCGTAATGAACTCAATGTGGTTGTTTCCGATTTGGCCCTGTAGCATCTGGCAGGGAGCCTCCGTCTGAATGCGAGTCTTGCTGCATCCAGATTTGATTCCTTTTCCTTGGCACGGCTTTCCCTCCTGCTGATGGAAGCTTTAAAGAAAAAAAATACCATGACATCTGAAACACTGCCAAAAAACATCAACATGCTTTCTGGCTGCCATCTATTGTGCAATGCAAACCTCTTAAGATTTAATATTTCTAAAACTGCGGTGCACCTGCTTGCAAGAAAAACTACCTTGTCACATGATGACATGTTTTGTTAAATCACTTTTTTTATTTATTAGCTTCGGAATGTGGGTTTCTTCCCATTCTCCCCTTTTTACCTCCTCCGCCCCAAGATTTCTCCGTGAAATAATGCTTCCTTCTCAAATTGTAATCTGTAATTATACGATGCATCTCCCACCCTCTGGTTTTGGCAGATGCTTGTCTTCTATCTATGGTGAGAGCTTTGGTGCACTGGGTGCGTTTGGTTTTCTCCTGCCCCTGGACCCAAGCACCAGTTAAATCCCAGCTTGGCCGAACTGGGAGCTTGCCAGTGCCTGCAAGGTCACTTTGGTTCAAGCAGCTCTTCAGTACCGGCTGCTGGACTGAAGAGGGCTCTGCTGCCTGGCCAAAGCACAGCTCTCCGGGCTGCCACTAAAGAAAATTTCCTCTTCTGTTTGATTGATTTTTTTTTTTTTGATTGTTTTTCAAGGTAGATTTCAGCTCCACAGGTGCTTCGCTAGGGTGGGAATCCGAGACAGAGCTGGATGGGCTCAGATGGGCTGGGAGAGCTCAGAGGGGCGAAGCCTCTCGAGAAGCACGTGGGATCTGTTCCTTTTGCTCCCACCTGGTAGATCAAAGAATTGTTCAGCAGTAACTACCAGCAAGTCGCCTTCCAGGTGTCACAGAGGTATGGCACGTTGCTCAGGTTACACTTACCCTGTTGCCAACACTGGAGCAAGCACAAATGCCGTGTGCTGGCTTCGGGGATTGCTCTCAGAAGACCTGCACCTTGTTTCTAAAGGGGTGGCAGCATGGTCTCACCTCTACCTGCCTTTGTCTGGTGTTTCTTAAGGACCTTCATGCTTCTTCCTCCCTCAGAAAGTGGCACAGAGGGGGATGTTCTCCATAAATAACCAAAAAACACGCTGTCTTGCTTTTTATCAAGCCACCTGGCCCATGAGAAAGTTGGGACAGTGGAGTCTGCTGGGTTGCAGCCCCTTGGGGATCCCCAGCAACTTTGTGGTCACTGATTTTTCCATCACATCTGCAAACCCTAGCAGCAAACTGATTCAAGGAGGGATTCACACTGCTGCTCTGAGCCTTGTGTCAGCATTACCGGCTCCTGTGACATTTAAATGGAAGGAGAGGACACGAGCAGCCTCGTCCTTGCTCCCGGCTCCGAGCTGGCGCAGGGGTGGGTGGCAGCTTGCGGTGGCAAGCAGATGCACCCGGCTACCGAACCACCTGGTGCTTTCAGCAGCTGCCGAATAAGCGGAGACCCTTGGAAAGTTTGTCAATATTTATCCTCGCTGCATATAGCAGATGAGTGTTAGCAAATTACAGGCTGTGCCACCACAGACAGGCAGGCTCTGGTTGCATGGAGCCGGGCTTGCCAAGTGTCCTTATTGATGTTGCCTTCATCAGCTGTGCTCGCTAGTAAATCAGCCACTTCAGCTCGATGTTTGCCTCCATGGAGGGGCAGGGAGTTATCTCAAATCACTGCAGAAATTCTCATGCAATCTAGAACGGTGTGGCAACAAGGAGGAGCATATAAGTGGTCTGCAGTGGTCTGAAAAAAAGTACTGGACCTCTGGAAAAATGCAGCCTGTCCTTGGGCACGAGCCCGTTTCTTTGAATTGGCCAAACTCTCTTTGTGGACAGGCTCCGTAACAGTGGACAGGCTCCCACTTTCCCTCTAACCAACTCTGGCTGCCCCAGAAGCTTTCCTAGCTCCTGCACTCCCCACATACGTAGAGAACATGTCCTGCTGCTGGTGGTGCTGGGACAGGCTGGTGGCTTCTTTCTCTTGCCACCCCATGGACACAGACCCGAGTCCACTCCACGGCCTCATTGACCCCGAGTCAGTTCTTTCAAGTGATAATGAACTAAAGGGAAGATCTTTCCTCCTGCTTTTTCTGTCCTCCCGTTGAGCAGACACAACATTTCTCTTCGTTTGCCACAGAACAGCACAGGTCCCAGTTCCCATATTGTGAAGCCCTCTGCCATAAATCAGGCTGATAGGTTTATTCTCTACGTAATGGGAAATTATGACAAATGCAGCTGTATAATCTAGTTAGTAACTCACCATAATGACTACTTCTAGGGTGATTTATGGGTTTTGTCATATGTAAGCTTTCAGAACATTAGAGATTACATTTTTCACACTTTTTGTTGGAATCTCAGTTTATTAGACTTTACTGCAGCATTAATCACTTGCAGTACAACCCCAGACTTCACAAACGCATCGGATCAGCATGAAAAAGGCAGAGAAAACAAGAGCTGTTGTGAATTAATGAGCCGGGTAGCACGTCTCATAACCAGCAGTGAAACAACCTGTGTTCTTCTTCAAGCCGCCGCAGCAAGCCCCGCAGTCCGCAAGTCTCGGACGTGATGTGAGCAGGGCAAAGAAGTGAAACACCACAGCCAGGCTTGAAACCCCAAGGATCTGCGAGGCTGAGTCTATCCTAATTAATGGTGAAATGATGTGTGAATCTGTCCTAAGTGTTCAAATAAAGAAGATTGATTCCCAGTTATAATACGGCTTATAAGTAAAACACTAGGATTATATAGGGGAGATGTATGTGTCGTGAAACGACCGATAAATCAGGCAGACAGTTCCAAGGTCTACTGTGAAGGTCTGGGAAACTTTCAAAGTTGCCATTTATGGAGTTTGGTGTGGGATAAACTGGACTAAAAGGCCATCGTTACCCGAATTGCTTTGGTTTATGGTGTTTTTTTGCAAGGGGCCCGTTCAGATAACGCTTTATAATGCTCCAGGAAACGTGGTGGAAAAGTCCCTACAATCCATCAGGAACAAGCAGAGGGGAGGCTGGGGGTGATGTGACACGTAGGCACGCAGGGCCCCACTGCAGTGCACAGGGGACAGGCCTGTTTTGGGGTAAATCAGCGTGGTTTAGGGAATTGCAGCTCAAACCTTTGCTTGCAGAAGCCTTGAGGTGCAGTGAAGGTCCTGGGCACCCATCTGATTCGGGATATCGGTGGGTGGGTAAGGTGATCTGCAGGTGGTGAGGAGTATCTCTGCTCACCGAGCACCTGGAGAGCTGCAGACACCGATAACTGATAACGGCATGGGCCAGGGAGGTGACCCGGGGCTGGGGAACGAGTCCCGGTGTCCCCTTTCTGCTGCTGCTTTCTGCTAAAGATAACAGCCTGTTACCAGGCTCTTCTCACCCAGGCAAAAGGCGGCTGGTGAGGTTCAGTGCTGCACGTCCTTGTCTTTGTCTGCACCTCTTCTGCGCCCTGCACCAGGCAGGATGGGGCCAGGGTGGAGGGACGTGGGGTCTGAGAGCTGGGATGGGCAGCCAGACAGAGCAGCTGAGGTGTCACAAACCCTCAGAAGCCCAAAATACAGCCCTGCCCTGCTAGTGCCAGGAGGGGAGACTGAGCCACACCACAGCGTGCTGGGATGGATGGGTGGATGGATGGATGGATGCCACGGTGCTCAGGGCAGCGATGTTCAAAGAGAGGTCCTGATCCCATGGATGTTGTGGTGTCAGGTCTTTGCTGGGAGAAGAGAAGGTATAAAAGGAAACTGCTGAGGCAGGCCATAACCCCTCCCCACAGGTGCTTGCTTGGCCATCTCAATGCATGGCATTTATCAGGCTGCGCATGGGCAGCTGTCTGTGGAAATGCTGACATGTGAGAAACCATCAGTGGGTGGGCAATGCTGCCTCGTACCGCCAGCAGCTGGGCTGAGCCTTCTTCAAAACAGGCCCCAAATACAAGTCTTTGCTGTCAGGAGCAACAGACTCCATCCCTCATTAAACCAGAGCCTTTTTTTTTTTTTTTTTTTACTTCTTTTGAGGAACACAAAGAGCCACTCTTGTTTATTTCATTCGCATTTTCAATTTGTCTTGTTTCAGGACACCCATTGCATGAGAAGCATGAAACATTGCATATTGCCAGAGTGTGGCATCTGTAACTAGATGGAAGTGCTGGTAAATATCCTTCAGGAGGCTCAGGGATGTGGCAGGCAGAGGCTCACATCCTCCGGTGATGTCCAGTGGCAGACAGGAGACCAGCTCTGCACAGCCACCGCTGATCTCCCCTGGCAGGTAAAAGCAATTTTGCTTGTATATGTGGACTGTATATAAAAGACATAAAAAGAGGCAAAACTTTGCATTTGTTTTTCCACATTTGGCTTGATACAGGCTGGAATACAGGCTTGATACAGGCTTTTTTTTTTTTTTTTTTTGATTTTGACGCACCCGTTCCAGGCTTTCTGGATATGTCAGCATTGTCCCCACGGGAACCCAGGGACAAAGCAAAAAGGAAGATCATCCACATGCCTGTAGTGCTGCAGGTGCTTTTTCCAGTATCACCTTCAGCCCAGGAGACCAGACTGACCCACTGGTGCCTGCCCGCTGCATGGTCAGGGGCTGGACAAAATCCTGCACCAGCTCAGCCCTCGTCTGTCAGCACCAGGGCATCACTGTGGTCACATCCCAGACTCTGCCTGTGTGGCGTGGGAGACATTTAAGCCTCAACACAAGCACACGATGGCTGGTTGGCCATGGGGTTGCCCATCCTCAGATAGACTTTGCATCCAGAAGTGACTTATGGCAGGAAGATGCCGGATGTGGACACAGCAGGAAACACAAGGAAGCCCTTTGCAGCATCAGACCCTTTAGGTCTAAGCCACGTAACAGGGGTTAAAGCCAGTTCAGAGCTTCTCAGCCTGTGCCCATCAGTCCTCGGAGAGGCTCAGGACAGGGACGGGGAGTGGGAGAGGATCTCAATGTGATTCTCTGGATGCTGCCAGGGCAGGCAGCCACTCACACACCTCCATCTCTCCATGGGCAGCAGGAGCCTGAGGCCTTGCAGTGCCCCGCCACAGCCAGGGCCTGGGGGGGCCAATTCACCCGTGCCTTGAGCCAGCCCAGCTGGTTGCTGTCAGCCCTGATGCAGCCTGGAGGAGAGATTTGCACCCAAATCTCCATGTCCTGGGCTGTGCTGCACAGTTTGAGAGCATGGGGCTGGGCTGGGGGGGGGGACCCCGCCACCCCCCAGCAGTGGGGTGGATGTGGGGTGGCTGGGGCAGAGGTGCCAGCCTGGCCTGAGCCTCCGTCCCTACACCCAGCTGGGGCTGGGGCAGCTGCTGCTCTGCAGGACCACGTGCAGCTCTCATCCTCCACCGCCCTCTGTGCCTGTCCCCACCATCCTGGGTGACATCTTCTGCAGGAAGGTGTAGCTAAGAAGCCCCGTGCAATATTTTGCCTCTGTTTTCTATGCAGCACAGTGCAAAATTTAATGGGAGGAGTTTTCATTAGGCCTGCTGGCATGTTGCTGTTGCTCTCCAAGAAGCCTACTTCTCCCATCCTTCTTCCCCTCCTCTTTCATCTCCAGTCTTTTATCTCCAGATAGGGAAAATGGTGACAACTCCTCATCCCCAGCTCCAAACACCAGGCAGTTCAGCGTAGGTGGTGGCACGATGCTGTTAGAAACGGTTTCTCCCCATGCCCACGTCTCCACGTGCTCCCAGCCCTGGGTGCTGGGTTTTCTTTTGGGGGCAGAGCACAAAAGATGGGAAACTGGGGAAAAGCCAGTGAAAAAGCTGCGTTGCTGCTCACGTCCCCGGATCTGCTCCGAGGTCAAGAACTGCCAGCAAAAAGAGCCCAGATGTTTCTCAGTCTGCACAGGCAGGCTTGCCAAATGCAGGTTAGCAATACCAAACTGAATATTTGTGACAACAAGGATGCCCTCGTTGCAAAGCCCCTGGCATAAAATACACGCTGTGAAACGGGAGGTCGGGGCGCCGCAGTGATTTAAGAGCCTCTGCCCTGACTCGAGCATTTTAAAGGGGTCTTTGCATGTGTTGGGTTTCTGGGTTCTAATATCAATGAGAGAATTAAATCATTATATTAAAACATCAAAACACTAATGCTTTGTTTTCATTGGCACGAAGCAAAATGATCTAACTCAAAAGCCATGAAATATCAGCCTTTTTTTTTTTTTTTCACCGATGAATAATAAGATCTCCGGCTGCTCATGATTGTAAATTTAATAATGTCAGTGATTTGAAAGGTTTGAATCCTAAACGTGAAGAAATGTGTTTTACCCCTTCCATCCACTGCCTTTCTCCCCCCTCCTGTCAGGAAGTTTTGGGGCAAATAAGCCAAAATGCATCGATCAGAGCCCGTCGGCCTCGTGTACCAGGTGAGTGCCAAACTGCTTACCCAGCGCAAGCCTCCATCTCCCAGGTGGTCTGCATTTGCTTATAGCTGGGTCCTGTAAGCAGATTTAATATTTCATAAGCACTGCTCCATCTCATGCCTATATTATTGACACCACATGGAAGTCAGGAAATTGGTTCTTTCTGGGAACAGTTTGCAGAAATATGCAGCCTGTCAGCTCCTTTCTCATGGGGTGCATTAACAGAGGGGCTCGCAATTACAAGTAATGAACCTTCTCCAGATGTCTGCAGTGACTCAGCTCCAACTTTATCTTCGATGTACGAGATGGACTTGACAAGATGGATTATTTGTGGATATAATATAATAACTTTGCAAAACGTGGAATTCCCAATTATTGCAAGACAGGCTAAGCATTCGGTAGGAGAGGAACGCCAAGGTTTATCCGCTGGATAAACAACAACAACCAAAAGGGAAATAAGCTGTGCCGTTTCCCCCTCTTGAAACTGCAAATGTTCCCATGCTGTTTTAATTCTTCCTCTTTATGATACCGTTTATGTTACACACATTAAAGTTAAGTCATGTCTTTAATAAGATGGAAACTGGAAGTGAGATTTTGAAGGAAAAGGAGCTCGGCGTCCTAAATTTGCTCTGCACTTGGAGAGCACAGAAAAACAACAGAAAGGATGGGATATACCAAAGAAAGCAATTTTAATTGTCATCTTCCATGGAAAATTGAATCCAGTCGTTCCCCACTGCTGTGAGTGCCAACGTACTGTGCTATATATGGCTGGGTGCTTATTTTAGCAGTTCAGCTGAACAGAAAATAGTGTAACCAAAGTGAAATTTCTTGGGTAAAGCTCTAGCTGCAAATGATGCATAGGGTTTCTCGGGTTATAAATTTTAAGCTGGGTTTTTCGAGGCCTGCACTGAATAATTGGGACAAATCTCTTTTACTTTGGGTATGATTAAGAGCGATAATTTCATGCTAATGCCCTCTGAAGGCATACTTGTCAGGTGTGGATAAAGGGATGCTGAATTATCTTTCTTTTAAATCACACGTCTCCTGGTACCCAAGTTGTAAGACCGGGCTCTCCTTGGGGAAGTATTTGTATATCTTCTTGGGCTGAGCTGCAGGTTTGTTTGATGTGGATCTTCAAGATAAAATTACTGCGCTCCAGATGTTACAGTTTAAATGTTTGTACATAGGGATTTCCTTGGTTGTTGAAGAGAAGGAGACTCAAAACAGACTCGATCATTCATGCATCTATTTCTAGCACATGCTTTGCTATGTTTGAGGAGGCGAATGTCAAGAGGAGCTTTTATAAACAGGCCTTTCTTTCTTGGAGCAGTTTGTTTACCGGCTAACGTGCGGAGCGGGCTTCTTCAGCGCTAACAGCAAACTGTTGATTTGAACTATCACGCCTCTCTCAGCAGCTCCAAAAACCTCCCTTTCTCCTTGGGAAGAGAAAATAAAGGGGGGAATTCTGCTCTGTGCCTGCCATGGGAGGGATGTGCTCTGCCTGAGCACCGAGGCACTGCCGGGACTCAGCACTGTGAAACAAAACATGCCCAGGACGGTGAATTTCAAAATGCCAAACACCGTGCCATCAGCCAGCTGATGAGAAGGAAATACAGATGTTAGGGGTTTCTCTACAGAAATAGCTCGTACAATCACATACCTGCAGGAGACGAGCTGTTGGCACTCGGTGCCAAGAAGAATCTGCTTGGGAAGGAGCAGAGAGCTTCCCCGCGGTGGGGCCACTTCCCTACCGTGACTCTTCATGGGTGTCCTCAGCAGTCTGGGACAAAAACGTGTCTCAGCGGAGCAGCAAACATGTGTTGAGACACAAGTGACTTCAAAGGGAACAAAAGCGCATCAGTGCGGTTGATAATTATCAAAAGGAAAAGCCAGCCCTTTGTAAATAAGGAAAAAAAAAAGAGACAAAAAACCACTGGAGGGCCAAGTATCTTCTGCCACCAGTTTTGGTGGCATCTCATGCAGCACTGGGGGAGCGGTGCTGGGGCCGCTGTCCTCGCCTCTTCTCCTGGGTGTCTGAGAGGTCCACGTAGGGGGGACGGAGGGAGCCTGAGGCTAGCTCAGCAGTCCCTGTTCTCATCTGGTCATTTGGGATGGCCGTGATGTCCCAAGTGACGGCTTTGTCAGCAAGGAGATGCAGAGGGGGGGTTTCTTCACTTCCATGTATCTGCAGATCCTGCTGTTGACAACAGATGAGAAATTTGGGGAAGAACAGACAACCCAATTAAACTGCAGGACACAGAAGAGGCAGGGGCAGAGCGACGAGGAGCAAGGTTGCGGAGATCTGCCCCGAAGTCGCTCCCAACCCTCCGTGTCCCTCAGAAGAGAGGGGAAGGGCCCATTAAAGCCCCATTTGGGGTGACAGCAGAGAACACCTGCACCCCTCCCCTGCTTCCCAGGAAAGAGGGAAGGCATCGGGGCGCGAGGGCCTCGTGGAGCTGCAAAACACATCCCCTCACCCTCCTCTTCCACACGTGCAGTGACGAGAGATGAGGAGAGCCTGGTGCATGCAGACACCTGGTGGCTTCCACCCAGAGCATCTAGGGCTCAGCCTGCCTCCTCCCGGGCACCTCAGCCCCCAGCTATGGTGGTGGTCTGGGATCTGCTCGCATCTGCTGGCGAGCGGGGCCCGTGCCGCCGGCCCCAGGGTGCGAGCGGGCGGCCCCGTCGGATGTTTCCCAAGCTGCTCGGGCGTTTGTAGTGAGAAAGGAATGTTCTTCCTGTCCCGCCCCAGCCCCGTGTTCAAAGCCCTGCGTTTCCCAGCCAGCCATATGAGTCCCTTCCCAATATAGTCTTCCCTTCGGCTTTATTCGACTTTTGCAGGGTTTTCGTTAGGCTGCAGGAATGGAGACAGCTCAGGAGAAAGATCTCCCTGCTGTCCCCTGCGAGGTGACCTCATGTGCCTGGTGATGACCATGTCCCAGACACGAGGTCGCCAAAGCCAGGCTTCTCCTTGCCTGTTGGTGCTGCAGGGATCGTAGATTCACCCATGGACAATGGCAAGAGGCATTTTTCTTTAGTCTGGCTCTGCCTTTTTCTTTCAGCTTGTAATGATTTTTAAAGAAAAAAATATGCACCTTTGCTAATTTTGCACATAGCTCCCCAAAATATCCTCCCTACAACACTGCCCTGCAGTTCCTGGTGTAACACCATCGGGGCTGAAAACCTTTGGTGCACGCAGGTGCTGAAAAAAATCAGTGGCAAAGTCGCAGCCTATACTGCAGCGGCCCAAAAGCTCTGCTTTTTGATGGTTACATGACATTACGTGTATGAGATAGAGCAGGCTTGAGCCCTTTCCCAGTACCTGTTCTGAAGCAGGAGGGTCAGGAGCAGACTTGTGCTGCTGTCCCAGGTGGGTGAAAGGCAGCTTAGCTGCAGGCTTCCTTGCCTGAGCTTTCGTCCCAGAGTTTCTGGATGCATTTTTGTGAACTCTACCCAGAGCACTCATCTCAAAACATGTTCTTGGGGTGGTTCGGCTGAGAGTGGCGAGCTCTTTGCTCACTGGCAGGAAGACCGAGTGACCTAGATCATCTGGAGGCTGTTCAGGGTGAGCTTTGAGAGCAAAGCCCTCATGCATGGGTACAAAAATGGTGCTCGCTGTGAAAACCCCATCTATTTTCATATAGGAAGCTGTGTCTTGGGGATGCTTCAGTCCCGCAGCCTGAGGACCTGAATTCTGACCCTGGATCAGACCAGAGTGATGCAGGGGAGTATTGAAGAAAGTGCACTCTGCAGTGCTTTTAACACCTCCCACGGCACATATTGAGAGCTGGCCTGGGTTTGTGTCCCTCTTGGCTCCATCCACACCGACTGCTCACTCTCACCAGGCATTGCTGCGTGCCACCTCAGCCCTGAGTGGTGGTCTGTGGCTTGTAGGTCCCCCAAAGGATGGTTTTCTGCTCCATAGCTGCCTTTTTGCTGCTGAGTGGCTTATTTGGTTCACACCCAAGGTGCAAAACGGTGTATATGCAAAACAGGCAGCAAAGCAAAATAGTTTCTGGGCTAGAGTTTGTCATGGCATGGTGGGGAGGAAAAGAGGCAAATAGTGGAAAAGTGGCCTGGCAGTATAAATGTAGTATTTAGGGCTAAGAAATAGCATGGGACAAACAGGTACAATTTTTCTGGGATACAAGAAGCTGTGTCACTACAAATAGGGCAACAAAATCACCCGCGGCTCTGCAGGGTCCTCTGCCCAGCTCTCACCTCCTGGAGACCAGCAGCACCCTGCGGCACGAAGGGTGCTCCCAGGTGGCCCCGTGGCTGTCCTCATCGGTCCCCTTTGTTCCCTGGCGTGTGGCACTGGTGGAGGAGAGCTCATCCTGGCCGTGCAGCAGGAGCAGCGGGAGCAGCAGGAGCAGCAGGGCTCCCACCGTCCCGTCCCGGAACACTTTGTCCTTGGATGCTGCTCGCGGTGCGGCTGCGAGGACAAAGATCGACGAGCCAACATAAATCATCGTTTGAAGTCTGCAATGACAACATGGAGAAACATTAATGGGATCGTTTAATAAAATCCACATTGTTTCCATCGGGAAGCTGTATAAACAGCACTATCAGGGGCTGCCTAAGCCAGCCCTTGAAGGCCACAAGTGCGTGCTGCTCGGCTCATGCTTGTTGCACGCGGAGGGAGGCAGGGAGCTGGATCGAACGATTGATTAATCAAACGGTAGTTTGGCTCGCAGTGGAGCTGGGACGCAGCTCTAACACACCCTTCCCTTCCGCGGCAAGCTGGCCACCTCCTCCTCCAGCCCAGCTGTAGGTGAGAGATGCTCGGAGGAATGCGTGACGCCTCTCGCCTGCATTTACCCGCTCGTCCTGCCGGCGCCCATGGGTCCCACCTCGTGGCTGGTCCTGGATGAGAGAGCCCCCTTGCTGCTCTTCCTCTGAAAATGGGTTAATCAGTGCCAGCTTCCCCCCTTCCTGCCCCCTGCCATTTAGGGACTGACCCCTTGTCCCAGTGTGCCGTGTTTGGAGCGAGGCTGGTTGTGGGTATGTTCATGCATTTTGGCCTTGAGCCAGTGCCTGGATCCACCACAGTCAATCTGACCACAATGCGGATAATGATCCAGGGGGATCGGGGAGGTCCCAAAGCCTGTCCTCAACGCACATCACCCATGCCAGTGCTCTCGCCTCTCTGCCAAAATCACCTGAGGCTGCCCTGAGGAGCTGTGGCTGCCCCATCCCTGGGGGTGCCCAAGGCCAGGCTGGATGGGGCTGGGGGCAGCCTGGGTCCCTGCCCATGGTGGGGGCTGGAATTAGATGATCTTTTATGGTCCCAAGCTGTTCTGTGATTCTATGTTTTTCTCAGCACCAGATGCACAAGTTGGCCAAAGGTCCTTCCTGGAGGTTTTGGTGGTGCCAATGTGCTGACTGTTGCCTTGGCAGAGGGAGATTTTCCTGCAGAGAAGCGAAGGCTGGAGGAAACACGGGCTGCGTCGTCCATATTTTGCAGAGGGATGAAGTGTTTTCCTGCATTCACTTGGGCAGTGCTTTGATTTTTCTGGTATTTTTAGGAACTGCAGATCTGAACTTGATTGTTCTGAGCAAAGCCTAAAGACGGGCAGAGCTGCCAACTCGTGGGATTTTATTGCCAGCTCTGCGGTATTTCTTAAGTCCCAGTGCTTGGCGTCATGTGACGAAGTGAGAATTTCAGGGTTTGTTTAAAAAGTTTTCTCAAGTAAGGTGTGAAACCTGAGACACCTCCAAGACTAGGAAAATATAAAGAACAAAAAAAAATTATTTATTTATTTGTTTTAGGTATGCTGGTTTTTGAGCGAGTGTTTCAGGGAGCTGGCCCTGATTTTAAATGAGGCAGGTTATGCTGAGAAAGTGTAATTTTAGTAGCAAGGTAACGTCTTCGGGGAGAGGGCAGCGCAGGGCACGGTGGAGCCAGACCTTTTTTTGGAGCAGATGAAAAACTCAGTTTGCCCATTTCTTTCCAGCGGTTATAAAGCCTGTGAGGACCACCATAGATGCAGGTACCTGAAAGAGGCGCAAGTCCAAATACCTCTGCGATAGGAGGACTTGGTGGCCTTCACCCTTCAAAAACTCAGCTGGCCATTCAGAAGATCCAGCAAGTCTTCCCGTGAGTCCTGAAGTGGAAACCTGTGGCTGTTGCACCTTCCAGTGAGACCGAGAAGCTCAGTTTATGCAGTTTCAACTTGTTTCTGCCTCCTGTAATTTATCTTCTGCTGGTGCCCCCCGTCCATGCTGGATTACAGACCTGTGCTGGCACTCAGTGCACAAAGCAGCCCCCCCAGTTCCCATGGGGCCCCTTGACTTTTGTTAACATTTGCCTTCCCTTTCCTTGCCAGAACACTTTGCAATCCGATTCGTGGCTTTGTCAGAGCCCATCGTGGGTCTGGACGCCCCGAGATGTCTCCCTTCTGTGCTCTTCTGCCGTTTCCTGGCTGACTCCAAGCCCAGGAAAATTGCTCCGCATTAATTTTTTTATTTTATTTATTTATTTATTTATTTATTTCATTTGTTGCTTTTTTGTGCAGCAGCAACTTGCTGGGGTTTCTTCTAAAGCCATGCATGGTGCTCCCAGATGTCTTTGATCAGCCAAGGCAAAACATTTAGGTGTTTTTATTTTCTTCTGAAGTTTGCTTTCCCCCCCCCCCCCCCCCCTCCCGCGCGCAGCCCTGCTTGCTGAAGGGTCTTTCTTGTGACAGCACCACTTTCCTTCTGACCTGACAGCTGATGGCTTGTCAGTTTGATTACTGAAGGGAAGGATGTCTTGGAAGGGAGAATTTGCTTCCACTGGGGTAAAACCCTGCTCTGATGGGGCCAGGTGATTTCTGCATTTGGATCCAGCGAGACTGGGATTTCCAGCCCCATCCTCCTTTGGGCTGGGCACAAAAAAAGGATCATAACACAGCACAGAAGTGAAAAGAAAAAGAAAACCCACAAATGACCCACCAGCCTTCCCGCACTGTCACCGTTACAGTTTTGCGAGGTTCATCGCTAGCTCAAACGCAGCCCCAAGGGACTGGGCAATGCCGACAGCAAGCTGAAGCCCAGTTTTCCCCAGTACACCTCCCCGGCACGCTGGGGGCACAGGGCAGAATTTGCTGATCTTTCTGCGAATTTGCTGGTTAGTTTGTTAGCTGTTTGGCAGCCTTCACCCACCCAAAATGACACCACAGCTTTAAAGAGCATAAAGGAAAACAGAAGAGAGAAAGAAAAATCTTTGCTGAATCTAATTAGTTGAATCTAATCAAGGCGCTACAAACATAACCATGCTTGAATTATAACTGCGTCATTATTTCTTGACTGTAGGGCAGAGTGAAAGAAAGAATATCCTGAATGAACACACCCTGGACTGGTTTGGATTTCTTTCCCATTTCAATTTAATTTTGATTTTTCTGACCCTAGCTCCTGGGGCTTGGGATGCGTCCAACATCTCCGTAATGGTGTTACTCCACCTGCAGCCTCCTCTCCAGCCTGCGTGTCTGTCTGAGACTGCGTATTTTGTGAAATTGGAGCAATATCTGAAGACCCCCTCCAGGAGTAGATCCCATTGTGCAAGAATTTGCACCAACACCTACCCACGAGGTGGTTTCAGCTCAAAAGACACGTGGCTGCAATTTGGAGGGAGGCCCTGGGCATGAGCTGAGATTCACCTGCTGCCCTCAGTGCACACTTTTTGCTTCACCCTCCTGCTAACACAGTGCCTTGGGTCCCATCGCACCACATTTACCCCCATTTGCCACTAAATTCCACTCTGTGACTACACTAAGGACAAAAGAGGCAGCAGAAGGGTCAGTAAAGCTATAACTAAGGTCTTAGGATTGGTTTAAGACTACGTCCAGATTTTAGGACTGGGACAAATGTACAGAGGGAAATTACCAAGTGTGATCCCTGAGTGTGACTTCTGGATGTAAGGAAAAACTTTCACGATGAGGGAAGTCAACTATTGGAGCAGGTTTTCAAAGCTGAACTGGATAAAGCTCTGAGCAGCCTGCTCTGAGCTCAGATGTTGGATTAGGGACCCGCAGATGCTTCTTCCCGCCTAAGTTACCTCTGATTCTACAGCGCTTGGGTTTATCAGATCATTTCCTAGATGATGTGGCCACCTGCAGCTGATGCACTAGCTCAGTCCCCAGATGTGCAGGGAGTGCATGAAGCTTGTCCTGGTGGGACTGGGACACAGCAGCACCAGGGAAGGAAGCAAGCCCTGGGGGAATTCCCACCTTCCTGGGACAGACCCTTGGGCTCTGCAGCGAAGTGAGGGGGTGAGAATGTGAATTCATGGCAGTGTGTTTGAAATGTTATAGGCTGTCTTCCTTCCCTCAGCAGGATCATGGCCCTGGGGCACCCAAAGCTCAAGGGCTTGCTTCTACTTTGCTAAACTTGCCAAAACTCAGCATGAGCAGCAAAACGAGCTGGAAAGCAAAGCCAAACAACCTTCAATCAGAGAAGACTTTGCTGATAAGGAGAGACCCTGTCTGGGGCTCTGGTGCATTTGGGGAGGGAATAGTGTATCACAGGCTGGAGAGGAGTCACCAGTGCTCTGCCTTTTGCAAGCAAAACAGACATCAGACCAGCAGTGCTATGCGGAAGACATGCAAAGCTATCCATCTGCTCCACACAGCCCCAGGAAGACCTCGGCTGGATATTGAATCCAGCTTTTGGCACTGCACTTGAGAAAAGATGCGGACTCCTTGGAGAGGGTCCAGAGGAGAAGAACAAAGAGGAACAGAGCTCTAGAAAACATGACCTGCAAAGAGACACTGAGAAAATTGGGGTTGTTTAGTCTAGAGAGGAAAAAACTGAGGGAAAACATGATAACAGCCTTCAAGTATTTTGACTTTCCTCACTGGATAGGAGATAGGAAGCAGTCCTCGGTGCCTGCTGGGGATAGCACATAAAGTGATTAGGTTAAGGGCAAGGGTGGCTGAGGTCAGGCTTTAGGAAACATTTTCCGAGGGTGAGAACTGGGATTCCTTGTGTGGGAGGTGGTGGAAACTCCATCACTGGAGGTTTTCAAGAAGAAATTGCTTAGCTATGTGTCAGGGCGGACTAGGTGGATGAGAAGACCCGTGGGGACTGGAAGACCTCTTGAGGTCTCTCTGGCCATATCTGTCCTAGGCGAACTCAGAAGCTGAGCCGCTTTAGCCTTGTCCACGTGGACTATGAAGAGTGCCACCCTGCTGGAAGTCGCATCCACCGCTTCGGCCGCTTCTCACACGAGCGCCAACCCCAGCAGCTCCGAGGAAGGAGCGAGGACAGGGCTTCCCAGAGCGCCGAGCCGTGGGCCAGCTGCAGTTGACGGCTCCACGAGGAATGCCAAGGCATGCAGAGACGCTGGACGTTGCTGCTGCGGAGCCGGGTGTTGGAGGAAAACAGTCGTGTCAGAGGCGGGAGGTACCGTGGGTGGTTTCATTGTAGTTGTTTTTGTAATTTATGGCTGGTGAGCCTGGAGTCTGGGAGGAGTGTTCCTTTTTATGCTCTTTTGTATAAATCCAAATAAATAAATTCAGGGAGAATCTCTTAGGCAACCAGGGCCCGGCCAGCATGTAGCTGTTAAGATTAATATCTGCCTCTCGAACCGCGCCAGAAGACCAGAGAGGGAGCTGGCAGGGATCTCAAAGCACTTTGTAGGTTCTGAGTGTGTTGGAAAGTCTGGCGAGCTGCACGGCGCTCCGGTGGGAGCTGAGTCCTTGGGCAAAGCCAGTCACAGCGGAGGGTGAAAGATGGGACGTTCCCTCCCGAAGCGCTTACCTTGAGTGAAAGCTATGAACATTTCTAGAAGGAAGGGACATCCCAGCTCTGGAAACCACGCTGCTCTGCTCAGCAATTAAAACACCACCAGGACACAGGGTCAGGTCACCCCGCTTTGTCCCCAGGGATATGCTGGGAAGGGGAGCAAAGCCCACCCCAGGAGGTGAGCTGGGGCTCGCTACATCCCCACCACAGCTTTAATAGGTGGAGGAGGACACCAACGGAGCGGCACGTTGGTTTATTAGCAGAACAGCCAGGAGGCCAACTTCTTTTGGAGGGGAACAGGGTGCCGCCAGTAAAATGTCACCGCCCAGCTGAAGGAGTGACAGGATAATGGATAGGGGTGAGCCCCGAGGAAGTTTTGGATCCTGAACGCTCTCAGACGTTGCGTTCAATAATTTTATGACACGGGTGTTCAGGGGAGTTTCTGCCGGAAACATTTGTTTTATAAATGGCTCATTTTCTAATTACATTCTGCAGGGCTGAGCAGCAACAAGAAAAAGGAAGGGAAAGAAAGGGAAAAAAAATAGGGAGGGCCACAAGTCTTGCCAAAGCTGGCTTGACGCACACTTGCTGCAGCTTCCACTTTGATGTGAATGAGAAACATCCACCGAATGCGAGCGATGGACCTGGAGAGACATCTCCGATGGGGAGCCGGTGGGACCAGTGCGGTGGGGTGGCTGAGATGGCTTCGACAGGGGGTGCCCAGGGAAAGGGGCCCTCCATGGTGGGCAGTCATGGTTGGTCCCCAAGGGCTTCCCACCCAGCCCCGTTCCCTTCCCACGCAAGCCAGCTCTGTGGTCTCTTTCGCTCTTGATTGAAGAGCGTGTTTGCCAATAAGCCCCGCCGCGGGGCGGTGAAGGAAGAGTTAACCACTTCCTTCCAAAAAAACACAAAAGGCCACCGCTTCCTGACATCCCCGGCTCGGTGCAGGGCGAGAGGAGCAGAGCGGTGGGGGACCGCGGGGTGACCCTCGCCGGTGCCTTCAAAGAGCTGGGGGAAGAGCTTGGGGCATCGCTGGCTGCAGAGAGGGCCCCAGGCTCCTCCTTGGGCTCGTGCCCTGGTTCACGGGACTTGGCCTGGCTGGGTGCTGCGAGGCCAGGCGTCCCGCGGAGCCGGGCGGGAGCGACTTTAAAGCATCGCCGGTAAGAGGAGAGCGAGGCGCGTTACAGGATGCGGCCCGTCTTCCCGCTGGAAGGGAATCTGGTGGCCACATGTATCTACGTCCTCCGACTTGATGATGATGATGAAAGATGTCATGCTAGGAAGCTCTGGAGATCAGAGACACGCGGACCACATACCGGCATTTCAACACGAGAACACAGCTCCCAGCGCCTGCCGAACCTCGGAATTTGCACCTTGTAACACTAGAAATGGACATCTGTAGACGAAAGAAAAACCCTTGTGTACACACGGATTTTATGAAGCCGAGGGGGGCTCTTTCATCCCTCCAACACTGCGAGGGCAGCCCTGCTGCCAACTGTTCCCTTTTGGATGTAAAATGCGAGTTTAACAGAGTTTGTGTGTGTGTGTGTGTGTGTGTGTGTGTGTGTGTGTGCCTACGTGCATGGGTGCACGCGCACATTATTCCGGGATTAGAAATCTTTTCCAGGCTCAACAATAAAGGGTGGCACATGGCAGCTATTGTCCCCGCTCAGCCAGGGCGAAGCCGGGGGAGGTCACAGATGTCCTGACCATATTTAGCTCTCAGAACAGGATTAATTTAGTTTAGCTTAATTTATTTTGTTTCTTCTTCTCCTCTTTTTTTTATTAATTTTTTTTCCTCTCTAAGGAAGAAGTTGCTGGCTGGCTGGCAGGAATGCAAGTCACAAGTTTCGGGACTAAAGAAGTTGGTCCTCATCCCATAGAAAGTCTCAGAAAACGGCTGTTTCTCAGGGAAATGGGAACCTCCTGGTGCCCTCCTGGACTGAGGTCTCAGCGGAGGCAGTCTAGCTCACCAGCCACCTTTGATAATCAGGGAGCAATTTCATACAAAATCACGGTTTTAGGCTGGACCCAAGCTATTGTAGCTATCTTCTCCCGACCTGCTCCCCCACAGCTCTCAATGTGGGGGGACAATGCTCCCCTGAGTGATCCTTTCTATGAGCTGTGTGCACGTCTGCCCCTTTAATGAAAATAAGAGGAAGGAAAAAAAAGCCCCAAACCAGCAACCCTCCTTCTCCCGGCCAGATGAGCTGTTCCTCAAAAACACCTGTCTGGTAAATTAGAGTGGGAATTGTAAATGCCAAGCACAGCATATTTTCCTTCGCCACTAATATATTGAAGTTGCATATGGTGCCCTAGGGGAAAGGCAATTGTTTCAAGTCAGCTTTTCAAATCGTGAGCAAATCCTAGGGAGAGAGATTCGCTGATTTACAGTGGACCTTGAGAACATATCACCATCCCGTGCCTCGGATGAGGAAAACACAGAACAGGAGCCGGGGCTGTTCCCAGCCAGCAGGGACAGCGAGGACCCGCCGTGCGGTGGCACAGATGGGGACATGAGGAGCAAAGACCCTGGTGCTCAGGCTGGGTCAGGGGAAGCACTTTAGCCACGCAGAAATTACAATCCTGTGTCCAAAGGAAAGAGAAGCAGCAGAGAGAAATTAAGGAGTGCACGGGGGAAGTTATGTCCCCCCTCGGCCATGCACAAGGGGTGCGAGGGAGCTCGGCCAGCAGCCCCACAGCCCCAGAGATGGGAATGCTCGCACAGCAGCCCTGCACGGACACGCAGAGGCAAAACGACCCAGGCTTTCAGCTTGTTTCAGAATCAATGTTAATGCAAATAAAAAGCATTTAGGTAAGTGTTTTGTCATTTGGTCCCTTCATAGCTGGAAGAAGTGATTGTTTCAGATTTATGCGCTACGTGTTGTTTTTCTTGGCAGCGTGCGGAGTGGCGTGGTCTCAAAAGGCTTGCAATTTTAGGGATACTTTTTGATATTTAAAGAGAACCTTTTGGCTGAAGTCCACCAACTGCCTATAGTCACAGATACTAAAACTTCTTTCCAGTGACTGCCACTAATCACGCAACACCTTTGTGCTTAACATCTTGCCCTGGAGTTGACCCAGGGACGAATGGATCCCCATCCTTGCATGGTTCTCCAAAAATTGGTGCACAGACAACCCCAGAAAGGCCAGAGCACCCTCGCAAGCTGCTGCTCTAACAGGCCCTGACTGCTGGGGTTCAGTGAAAAAAGAATATATATATATATAAAATAATAAAAAAATCTGCTGTCCACGTCCAGCATTGTGCAAATGTTGACACAAAGATGAGACGCAAAATGAGATAACAAAGAGGCAATGATGAGAAAATGAGTTCTTTTTCTGAGCATGGGACATCGGTGGAGTGCAGCTGGGAGTGGGAGAGAATAAATGAAAGGCTACCTGGAAATAAGGGAATGGAGGGAAGGGAATAAGGGAATGGAATGGAGGGAAGGACAGGTGCAGTGAAGTTGCCAGCCTTGTTGATGTTATTACACACACACAAAAAAAAATAGAAAAAATAGTCCAAAGGATTATTTTTTGAGTTTTAGTTTATCAAAAAAAAAGGACTAACTCTTTGTAGGTCAAGTTTATATATTTATATCCCAGTTGAAGCCACCAAAGAGAGGAAAGAACTTGGATGCTGCTCCCACCTGTCCCCTGCCCTGGGGAAGCGGGGCCGCGCTGCCCTGCTCCATATGCTCATTACCAATCCTGCTAATTTTATTTCTGATTATTTATGTTTTTTCATGAGCAGCCATTAAATGTTCATTTGTTAAAGGCTTAACACATTCCATTACACCACAAAATTTATATTTGTAACCAAACGATGTCTCAGAGTGATTCAGAATTAAATTAATGTGACATGGACTATTTATCAATATGGCAGCTTGGCTGCTCAGGAACCAGGAATGATTTAGTAGCGTGTATGTGTGCAAACCTATGGGCTCTGCCCTGGTATTTCTCTCATACTGTAGAGGAACTG
The DNA here is from genome assembly GCF_011077185.1 of Oxyura jamaicensis. NCBI lineage: Eukaryota > Metazoa > Chordata > Aves > Anseriformes > Anatidae > Oxyura > Oxyura jamaicensis. Next base: position 51,223,659 of record NC_048897.1, on the reverse strand, counting down.
ATAAAATAATCCTCCAAAGTACCTCGACATATGGTTTAGATCATCAAAGAGAAAAATACTTGTAAAAGCACAAAGAAGGAAACCAATAAACATGTACATCTTACCAGCTAACTCCCTCTGTAGGAAATGTAAACCATGAAGGATGGTGGGTTTTGAGTCAAATTCTGTCATTTGTGTATTTTTTTAATTACAGTAACATATTGGCTTGAATTACAGCCTGGCCATTCAAACAATGGCCTTGCAGGACGAAGGGCAGAAGCTGGTGGGGATCGGCGGGGCTGTGCTGATTTCTATCAGCGGAGCCCTGCCCGTTTCATTGCTGCCCCTCTGAACCTGGGAGGTTTTGCCAATACTCCGGGCCTCGCTGGGTTGTTTTTGCTAAAAGAAGAAATTTATGGTATAGTGCTAAGTATTGCACCCTTTTTTAAAAATAGCCATGTTTTCCTTGTATGTAAAATTTAACATTTCTTTTTAGAGAGGAACAAGGCTAAAATCAACATATGTTTTGGCAGATTCATGTCAACAGTTATCATGACTTTACCAATTACCTATTTTTTTAAGGAAGACTCCACTGAAAATATTCATATATTTGGGATTTGCTCTCCCATATGGCAGAGCTTATGCAATAACACAGTACTCATGTTACAACATATTGAGATTATTCTTTAAAAATATGTACAGTTTTGCTACCTGGTATTTAGGCTGCAACCTATTTTCAAGTATGTAATTAAGTAAAAATAAAACTCTCTTTGCATTTTTTTTTTCTTCTGGAAATTCCAGCATTAAAATAAAACAGTAGATGCCTGAAGTAAAGTACCTCCAGGCATCTGAGACACTACAGTTAGTGCACCTGCATTAATCATTTCCTGAATTTTCCAAAATAAATTGGATGATAGTTGAGCATTTACCAAATTTAAAGTCTCAAAAGATGCTCACAAGAGCAGGCCACTGGGTTCATGAATTCAGGAAAGGATAAACCTTTCCTCTGGTGGAGTTGTCTCTCTTCATTTGCCCACACCTTTTTAGCCATGTAGAAATTTCTCTCACTTAATTATTTCTCTAACACTACCTGCTTCCAATATTTTCATGATCTACTCTTTGGAAAATGTGTTCTCCTTGTGTTCTTCACTGGCAAATCAGCCATTTCCCAACGAATTTCTTGGGATTCTTTTATATTTTGTCAAGTCGAATTTTATGGCTATAGCAGTGCAGAAGTTATTTATTGCTTCCTTGAACATTCTCCATTTCCTAGAAGACACTGTCTGTCACCTGCACTAACGTCAGGGAAATTTATGAAGCGCATCTATAGCTCCATTTGAGATGATGTCACTCTCTTTACGGGGAATGACTCCTCCACTTATTGTCAATATTTCAAATTGAAAGTACCGAACTTAACCTTAAATAGATTCCACTTGGATTTCTTTATCATCGATCACGTAGATAAGGTCTACCATTTTGTTATCCCACATTCTCAGTCTTCTGAAAGAAGGAAACGAGATTTTTTCCAGGCTCTTTTTGCATGGCTCACCTTGGGCTCAGCCAGGAGACCCCTCCTTCGTACCTCTCCATCACTCCCCAAAGTCCAAGGCAGGTCCAAGACACACGCCCCTGTGTGCAGTCTGCCCGCAGCCCATCTTTGTCTGCTCGTTTTGGAACAGATGTCATTGCATCTGGTAAGTAACCACACTGCTTTCAGGTCACCTTCATCTCTGGTCTTTAATGTGAAAACAGCTGGTCTCTGAAAGAGATGGGAAAGTCTTTTGCAGTGAAGGGGAAAATAGTCAAAGAAGGTTTTTATTTGGAATTTATGTGTTTGCCATCAAATCTATTGAAAATTGCACAGCTGTCCTAGGCAGCTTTTATTCACCCTGAATAACATTTACCAGAAGACCCCAGAACTGAGGCATATCAAAGTTTCAGAGTTCAGGAGCACAGTTTCTACATTTACTCATTTCACACCAACAATGAGGAAAATACATTAGCAGCTGGAAATCCTCCTGACCTGGGAGTTTCACCTACAATTAGAGAAAACTGACAACTGTGTTAACCATCTGCTATTTCTTTTCTGAAGACGATCAAACGCTTCAGAAAAATGCTCCTTTGTAAAGTGTTGTCAGGGGAACAAGTGCATGACGTGGGTCTGTATTTATCTAGGAAAGCAAATAAACCACTTGTCTTGCAAAGGGAATTAAATGGAAACTCCCGAGGACACAGATCATGTGTGAAGTCAGCCACAAGACCTGTTTTGGGATATACGTGGCCTCAATGTGTTTCTGTTGTAGTTGTGTTTTTCTTCACCGCACACTCGATGTGACTAACATGCTTCAAACGCTCTGCAGTTGCTCGCTTTCCAGCCGGGCCACTGCTTCAACATGTGCACCTTGAAGTCTTTAAAACCACAGTCCCTTTTCACGTTTTTACTTTTGCTTTGTGCAATAACTTTGTGACCACTTCTTTTTGTAGCCTATCTTTCAGAACAAAAGCCATGCCATCCAGGAACAGCTGGTGACTGCCAACGCCTGACCAACACTGCTGGCTGAAGACCACAGTGCTGTAAGAAAACTGATGGACACTTGCAGAAAGGAAAAGAATAGCATGTAATTTTGCACCCAAACATCAATCTTTCATATATTTTTTTAAACAAAATTTATTTATTTTCAACAGATTTGCTCTCCTGTCCCCAGGTCCTTGCCCAGTTTATTGCCCTTGCCTCCTTGTCTGCCCCCAACTGTTTTCTGCTCTAGATACCTTCACCTCCAAACCTTGCAGCTGTTCAGCCTTCACACTTCCAGGCTGCCATGGAGGAAGCCCATGTGATGGTGCGGGATGTCATTCTGGCTCATGCTTTCCATGAGATGAAGGCATTGGGCTGGGGTTTCCATCGCTCTTTCAGCTCCCTTCTTATGCCAAGGAGCTGAGCCCCTTCCCTGCAGTCAGGGATGGAGGTGACCACTCAGCCTTCATCTTCAGCAAAGGTGTTGATTGCCTGAGAGGCAAACATGAGCTTTTAATGATTTACCTGCAAACCCTGCAGATGTCCCATACCGCATGCCCAACCACAAGCCAGGTGGCCTTGTAACGCAGGCAGGTGATTGCACAGGTAGCAAGGATATGGGGTCATCCCTCCAGCCCTGAGAAAATGCTTGATCTGGGGGTATCTACCTATCTACCAGCTTCTCTGACTCCGTCTGCCTTCAAGGATCACCACAACCCAGGCATGTCCCACCTTGGCTGTACGGGCAGGTGGGGTGCAGAGGGGTCCTGGTGTGGGGACATGCCACGGGCGCCCGGCCAAGCAGCACCCCGTGGCACTCCAGCTGTGTCCACAGCATGTGGAGGTGAGTCTGGGCATGTGTCTGGCCAAGCCAGAGGAGCACAGATGAAACCTCTTTCCAATACATAATAAAAGGAGAGTGAAGCCAGCTGGAATATCCTGTACATTAAGTGTGATGACTAACTATAGCAGATGTTGGTGCATTTGTTAAAGTTTCCACCAGAGAAGGAGGGACTGGAATATGAGCATTTGAAAATCAAAGGTAGCCCATGAATTAGGGAGGAGAAGCGGGAGATGAAAGGGGACGGAGATGTAGGGAGAGAAGGGGGCTGCAGGGTTCACGAGAAGGATGTTGGGGGAAACTGTGGTCAGGGGCGAGGGGACGGGGGAAGTCTGCAGGGCCTGTGTGGGGGGTGTGCATAGGGCCCCTTCACCAGCAGGGAAGGGCTGTGGAGCCTTCAGCACCACAAGGATAAATGGCTCTGTTCCCAAGGGTGAACGAGATGGAAAATCACACGCACGGCTTTGGGCAGCCACGGAGAGCAGCGCTCAGGAACCATGCACACATCTCCCACCCTGAGCCACCACCAAACGAAGTTCTGAGCACCACTACCACAGCTGTGACCACTGCTGGGGCAGCTCCACTCCACCCGCTATGAGCCCCAAAGTCACAACACATTATGTAAAGAAGAAAGGATAAATACATTTAATCACAGTCATCAACAGGTAAAGATATCTGAGGCACTATCTAGTCAATACTTACTCTTTTCTGAGGAGTCTCTGTCCAGTAGCTCAGCCAATTTCTAAAAAAATGGAACATGAATGTTCTTGACAGATCTCTTTCTAAAAAAAACAAAAAAGTTGTCATATTGTTGCTCAAAAAGGTAAAACTTATTTTAGAAAACAGAAAACTTTTTCTGTGGCTTACGAGAGACGTACATTATGCTAATTTATCTGTTTTTTTGACCAACACTGTCAAGATTCGATTTGAATATTTTGTTTACAGAAAACATATGCATTGCAGAAACTGTAGCTTCCAGGGAGCAAGGTCAGCCTTATAAGGAAAATGAGAATTTTATAGAGAACTAGTAAACTCTGCTTATCCCTTCAAATATTGTAAATAACTCAATATGTTTTTTTTTTTTTTAATTATTTCTATTTTTTAAAGAAAACTAAAGAGCATAACCATCATTTGACTTTTGCCTTTTCTTCTGCCATTCAAAGATTTTGGAAGCATAGCACTATTGGCTAATACTACAGCAAAATTCAAAGCAAAATCTTATCCTCTGAAAAAAAGCTAGTACAAGTGGATTTGGAAGCAACCAAAAATAATTTATTGATATGGCCACACACTTATGCAAACTGCTTTAATGTTAAAATAATTATAACATGACGTAGCAGCTGATATATGAAGCAATTTCCCTCAATATTTAGTAATTGCCTGCTGCTGATCTTTGTGGGATCTGTTCACTTATGTAGCAGTTTCTCGGATTTATTCAGCCATGTGTTCCTCTATGCACAGGGCAACAAAACGCAAAGTTCAAATTCTGTATACACAAAAATGGTATATACATGGTAATGACTAGAAAAATATATGTAGCTGATCTAAGTGTTCCTGACAAAAATACCTTCTCATTATTATTTCTCTGTGTCACTGTTGGTGCTTATGTAAGAGTAGTTTAAGCAATACCCCCGACCCCCCCCCCAAAAAAAAGCCACCCCAAATGCCTTTATTTCTTTATAGGAATTATGTGAAGAGAAATTTGTCAGCAATGTGAGTTAACAGCTTAGGTCTCTGTCATTGTCACTGTTATCAAAGATACAATGCAAAGAGGATGATCAGCTCTGGTTAAGACAAGTTCTTCTTTTAGCCCAGTTGGCTACCCTAATAAAATAATTTTCATTTTGGATATAATACAATATTGCCTTAGCTTTTCCTTGGCAAATGAGATGAACATCAAGTTAAAAAAAAAAAAAAAAAGTCACCAAGATTCAGCTTGGAAAAATGGAAGTTCTGCAAGAAAGATTAAAATACATGAAATATCACTGGCTTGGCCAGCAGCAACTGAGGGAGAATGAAGCAAATATTGGAATGACATAAATCCTGAGGAATTACAGAGTTATAAGGAAGGGCTGAAAGTGAAGAAGGTAAAATTTTGGCTGTCTAGCCACAAAAGTTTCCTGGTGCAGATATCCATTAGCGAAGTGGTCTTGCGAGGAAATGGTGAAGGATATATAACGTATGACATTTATAACTAGACTAAACAAAAACTATGCAGTCCTTCCTTCACAGACGAGTGCCCCCCAAATCCTCTCCTTCTTCCCATGCAATCCCATGCACTGTGCATGGAGCAGCCACATCCTGCAGGAAACGCAACCCATTGGAGCACTGACTTTTTTTCCAAGTCAAACCTGGGCTTTGAATGCTGCTGAACTCTGGCTGGGATGGCTTGGGCTCAAGCTGAAGTCTCAGCCAGCCCTGAACCAAAATATCCTCTGGCTCAGCTCCCTGCTACCTGGTCAAGCTTTCGCAAGACTTAAAAACCTGCTGATAAAGAAGCAGGGCTGATCCCACACTCCTTGCTTCTTCTGAGCCAAGGGTCTTTAGTGACCCAAGGGATGACCTTGGGTTTGGGTCATGCTGGAAAACCCTGAAAGTCTTGGGATCTGTGCACAGGTTGGCCTTTCATGCCAGCAAACATGACCTCAAGGCTGCCTTTATGTCACATGTCATCCAGTCTCTGTATTTAACCACCTGCTTCCTCCGTCTCATTAAGATTTCTGTTTGGTGCATTACACCCCACCACAAGCAGACTTGAGCATGCTCCTGGGTACCACTTCCTTCGTGTGACTCTCCTTCCCCCACTGGGTGAGAAGCTGCATCTGCTGGTGTGATGCTAGATGTGCTGTGAGATGGGACCTTCCACTTGCAGCTAGAGATTTCCTTAATTTGGATACATCCTCACTTTTCCCCTGTGCTGGTTCTTTTGTTCAAAGCTTGGAGGATTTATCTGAGAACATAAGAGCTATGATGTCCTCCCCACTGAAAGCTGTAGGTAGTGACGATGCAAAGTGGAAGAAATTTCAAAAAAGATAGGCCTGATTCAGTCCTACATCCCTGGTTCCAGTACTCTTCTTCCACAGACCTGCTCCCCTTTAAAGATACTACACAATCTTTTATTGTAAGTCAAGGACTAAAGTTTCTTTTTGTCCAAACTTTGGATATATATTATATATATATATATATAATATTATATATATATATTTGATGTCAGAAACCAGAGACAACATTTTCTGAGTAGAATCTGGCTCTTTGGAGCTATTTTTTTCTGCAGTTTTTCTGGCCCATATTTAGAAAACCTAGCAAAATACTGAGGGCAACACTCTTGGCATGGCCGTTTGGGAGTGGGATGCAAGGGCACACCCGGCTGCGATGGCTCTTGTGAGCCCGCGTGGGAATGCTGGGGCAGTTTCATCTTCCCAGTCGCCATGTGAGGTCAGTGACCAAGTCCAAAACAGTGGGAAGCAGAGACATGCAAAGCACTTCATTGGTCAGCTACAGCTTCAATTCCTTCCTGCTTGGTCAAGGAGTTTCCATGACGGAGAAGGAAACTATGCCACTCCGATAGCCAGAACAGATAAGCACACATATCTCCAGTAACCCCGTGATACAGCAAAATGGCCTTCAAGAATTGTTTTCATTCATGGCTACCCTGAAATTTCAGCTTCCAAAATCATCTTCAGACACAAAGCAGAGGAGAAATTGTCTCTCTGTGACACTGCCAGTTCAGTGTGCAGCAAGAATAGCCTTACATATCTACCGCACGTCTCCTGCAAGCAAGGAGAGACAACCAGGCCCGGCTGTCTATTGTCTTATAGTTGCTCAGGATTTTTTTTCCAGCCAGAAAAGAATTGCATTTAGTATGGCGGCTCCTCTGTATCCCAAGGGAAAACAGTGGGAGAAATGTTCTCATTCCTCACATACTATTGTCCTGGGTTCCCTCTTTAGCATGTACTCATAAGCTGGTGGGACATCTCTCCATGATGCTGGCAATTACAACCCCTTCAAGAATGGATGGGAAAAGTTCTGTGCTGCTCAACTCCATGGGAGGACTCTTAAATAAGAGTTAAATACTGAGTCAGGCCTTCTAGCCTCTGGAGGGAAGTCTGATGGTAGCTTTCAGAAAAATGTGTTTCAGGTTCTCTCTGTGTGATGGGGTCCTCAAACAATGTCTCTTAAAACGGATGGAGACAGCTGAGTGGTGTTATTTGGTTGGATCCAGTTTCCATATTGAGGAAGGCTCCCTGTGAACTGGTTATTGGAAATCCGGTGTTTGTGTACAGGTGTTTAATGTAGGGTATGCCTCAAGTAAAATGCCAGGGGAAGTTCTCCTGCTACATTTAGCCAGCCATGCCAGCCAGAACTGGAGAGTTTGTCTGGTTTCTCTTTCCTGCTCCAAAAAGTCCTTCTTTGGGATCTCTTCCCACCACTTTAGCACCCTTAGAGCCAGCAGTACTGGGGCTGGTGGTACAAAATTTAACCCCCCAGCTGGGCTGCTGGCCGTGAGCCAGTCTACCACAGCCCCCCGTGTACGGGCGCTGAGTCCCTGTCCTCCCTGAATGGAAAGTCCTAGGAAAGAAACCATATTCCTCTGTGGATGCAGCCCAAGAGAGAATTAATCCTGGGCCATGGTGTTCTCTTAAACATGAAAAACAGATCATCCAGAAATTTATGGCTTTCTGACAACTTGAGTTGGCCTCTCTGAGCCAAGTGGCCACCAGCCTAAAGGTAAACATGGGGAGATTAGTTAATGCCTGTCCTAGGCAAAAATCCCTGCTGTCAGGGTTGCCAGGTGATTTGTTTAATTGGTAAAATCTTGTTTCTCAAAGCTTTTTTTTTTTTTTTTTTTTTTTTCTTCTTTTTTGGTGTGACAAAGAATAGTGAAGATCTAATTACAACATGATGTCAAGAGGCTTCCCTGCTCATGTAGGGAGTCCAGGGCAGAATGGGTCCAACCAGATCCATCAAAACCAGCCCCAGGTCCCTCATCCTTACCTCCAAACCTGCCCTTGCTATGTGGCCGGTGCCACTATTGCTCCCCACTGTGGGGACAGGGCAGTGTCCTGCGTGGTGGCCTTGGCCTGGATGCAGAGGGACAGGGCCCTTAGCCCTTCGTGTGGTTGGAGTGACAAGCCCTTCCCCAACTTCATTAAGCGTCTGAATTACCGGCATTCCTGTCCGATGTTAAGTGCGGGCCCTTTCAAGAGTGGCAGCTGGGTCAAGATGTGCAGGCTTAATGAGTTAAAACAATTTGGGCCTCAGCAAGGAAATGGCTTTTCAGCCGGGAGGTCTCCTGTGCGAGGAATGTGCTGGGTTGTTTTTTTTTGGCAAGGGGGGATGGACCCAGGTGTGTGGGGCAAGCATGGGGAGCGTACAAGGGCACCAAAATACAGCCTCCTATGGCCGGGTATGGGGGGCAATAGCCCAGGGACCCTCTGATGGCAAACACAAGGCTCTATCTGGTCCTCACACAGGGGACTGAGGAGTGTGGTTCAAAGCACAAGGATTAGAAACAGGGGAGGAAAGCAGCCCTTGGGGGGTATTTTTGCAGTTACAGCCAAAAACCAGTAGCTCTGGAGCCCTGCATTATGGCAAGGTGCCACAGGGGCATGATAATGCTGCATGGGTGGCACATGGGCTAGGGGAGAGCCTCTGATCACTGTTTCTACAGCCAGAATATTACCTTTGGGGTTTTGCCTTTTTTTCTGGCTTGCAAGAATAAATACCACCCTTTTCCTTCCTACTTGCCCCTGTTCTCAGGAATAGATTCAGCAAGGACTAGACAAAGAGAGGGGAGCTGCTTCCAGATGGCTTTCAAGGATGAGAGGGGTGACAGTACTTGGGGTGTTGGTGGCAGGCAGATCTTAGATATGGCACTGGGGATCCTGGCAGACACCAGAAAAGCATTGTACTGAGCATCTGAGTATCTGTAGCATGAATAGAAAAGAAGAACATACTGAACTCCCTCGTTATCATTGCTTCCCTATGGAAATACGGGAGAATAGCTCTGATGTCCCCAGCTTCCCAACCAACTGCTGTGTCAGCTGGGAGAAGGGGTAAGGGTGAGGGTTTGGGGCCTTTTCCACCATCTTCTAGATTGGCCCCTGGAAGTGCAGAGCTCAACAGGAGAGTTTTAAAAGTCTCAAAACCTCAGGATTTATGCTGCAGCAGCAATAAAATCCACTGGGGTATATGTTACAGAGGCAGCTAATACACACCTCGGGTGGTGAGATGCATTAAGGCCATTGCTGCATGGATTAATGTCCCCATAAAACACGTCCCGTCGTGCGACATTGTTGTGAGCAGAATGAAGCAATAACTCTGGGACGCGCCGGGGCGAGCGCCTGCCCCAGCTCCATGCTTGCAGATGCATCCCCAGCCCCGAGCTGGAGGTTTTTGGGGCTAATAGGAAACATTTGTTCCAAAGCTGCCCCTCTCCTCCCAGGCAGCATAGCCCAGGGACCCTCCGGCACCGGGCTCCAGCTCCATCCATGCCAGCCCCACCGCCAGCATCGCTGGCACCCCGGTCCCCATCTGTGTGGCCAGCTTGAGGCAATCCTTTGGCAGCCTCTGGGCAAGCCCTAACTGTGGCAAACAACAGGTTTGGCAGTGCTGAGGGTGTAAATAAAAGAGCCTGACTCAGCCAGGGCTGCTGAGCGGATGCCGCGGAGAGCCTTGAAAACTGGAAAGTATTATATCATTTATTAATAGGCATTGCTGTTACACTCCCCACCAGAGTGTGCGTGTCCCCGATGACAGAAGTGCTTACTGGTGCTAATGAGGCAGAATGGAGAGGAAAAAATGGCCCCGTGGGTCGGGGACTGGCTGGGGAGCCGGGAGATGTGAGCTCAGCTCCTGGCTCTGCCACCGCCTCCGCAGCCAGCCCCCGGCACGCTGCAGGGCCCTGCTGTGTGTGGGGCTGCTCTGCCTCAACCTGTGGGTTTGGGGCACGACCCCACAGTTAACGAGGGGGAAAGACCACTGGGGATTTGTCCCCAGGCCTCATTCCTGTGTTTCTCCTCCAAGCCTTTCCCGGACTGTTGTCCCCTCCATCTCCCTCCTTGTTCTTTGCACCATCAACTGTGAAGTGCAGATGGCAAAGGGGAGCTGTATGAACTGGGGTTGTAACGAGGAAAACGCCATCCCTTGGCCATCCAGGGCTACAGAACACCCTCTCAGCATCCTTAGCTAACACTTTTCAGTGGCTCACCCAGAGAAGATCATGCATTGTGGCTTGCCTTCACCTGCTGGGTATGGTTCAGCAGATGAGACACCCCTAGACATATCCATCCGCGCTACAGACCTGACCTGTGCCTAAATCATGTCTGAAGCACACCATGGAGCATTGCCTTGTGCACCCAAAGAGCCAGGAGACAGTCTGCATTTCTCAGATGGGTTTGCAGAAGCTCACCGTGTGCTCGTGGCATGCTTTTTAAGGCCTAATCCCAAGGGAAATCAAGTCAGCAGAAAGCCCCTCTGTTGACTGGGGTGGCCACGAGCAGGCTGGGATGCAGCACAAAGTGTTTGGAAAAGCAGCGAGCTGGGCAGCGTTCATCTCACAGCTGCTGCTGGGATGGGATCTGGCAGCGTGGGACCCCTGGGCACCCACACTGGCCTGCCCCAGGGACCCCACCACTCTTACTTTCTATCTCTCTCCACCAAATCTCCCCAGCGGTGGACACCCAGTGTTCAGGGTGCGGGCAGAGGACCTGGTGCAAGGCTGTGTTCTGCTTCCACAGTCAAAAGTTTAGCTGGGGAAGGCTCCTAAAGGACCACACCTTGACCCACCTTTGAGCACCAGAACTGCACTACAGGAGGTGAGAGTTTATGTTTTCTCTGCTGGAGACATCCCGAATCCAGGCTGGCATGAAAATGTCATGTACAGCACACTGGGAAAATCAAACAATGAGCAGGCTGCAGTGAGCATCTACACGTTTCATTTTCTCCCCTTCCTCAGAGTGGCAATGTCTGCTCAGCACATCTAGTGAGCAAAAAGCAGCGGAGCTAGAGCAAAAATAAACTGGAAAGCTGAAACAGGAGGAGTGAGTACAGCTACAGCACAGCTTTGTGTAAAACTTCATTCCTTTCTGGTAGTAAATAAAAATAGTGTTTTTTGTTTCTTTTTTTCTCAGTGACTCACAGCACAGACATTGCGTGGAAAGGGCACTAGAATCAACAGCCAGGGGAAAAAATATACAGAAATGGAAAAGTGATCATCACAGTGCATTTTTCCCATTCCCCTTTCATCTCTTACACCTGTGTTCGACTTCAGCCAACCTTACATAAATCCGTTAAACATCTGTCTAAGTCACTTATGAAATAAGCTGAAATGGTCTCAGCCAGGCTAACAGTTCATCCTGCTGGATATCTGTATGTTTCAACCCAAACAGGTTTGCAGAGCTCGCCAAGCCAGGCTGGCAGCAGGCTTCCCATCAAACCCCACTCATTCAAAACTTTAAAAATTGTTTGTGCCAGACCTTCTTCTGCGGGCACCACCTTATGAAAGCCCCTATTTATATCTGTGAGCTTAGAGGCAATGAAAGTTTGCTTAAGTGTAGTGGCTGACTCTTACAACATCACACTCGGCAGAAGTCAATTTTGCAGCCTGAAGGCACCTAGTAGGGAAAGAGCACCATGGGGTGGGAAATCAGGATCTTGGGATAATCTTGGAAAGGTTCAATCCTGCCTAAAGGGTACAGCATGTGTGAATGGTCACATTGTCTGAATGAAGGAAGGAGCCTTAGGGTGGAATGGACGTGACCCTTGGCTACCTGAGGTCAGGACTCATGGTTGTGATCTTGGTCATGACTTTGGGATCGTACTAAGCAGGGCTGTGCTGCTGATCTTCCCCTTCTGTGTTACAGTGGTGATTATTTCAGGGATCTGCAAACCTCTGGTCAACTTTCAGGTCTGCTGCCTGGAAAAATTCATCTATGAATTGTTTTCTGTTTCTGCAAAGGTATCTGCTGTTCACTAACATTTGTAGGATGTTTCTCATATGGCTATTGTTGACCTCTTTGCTTTATTGTGTGCATTCACAGTAATGCTTCTTAGAAATCTAAGAATGTTTTTTCTCTTCCCTTGAGTCTATCTGGACACTTGCTTGATACATGGCTGTCTCACACAAATTAATTATCTTTGCAACAGCTCCATAAAATTATAGGAGTCCTATTCTGTAGATCAGAAAATAGAAAGAAGAATTCAAATCACTTGCTTGAAATCATAGAGGAAAATCTTCCAGACAACTGCTGAAGGTCAGTTTATTATTATCCAAAAGGTTATTAGCAAACAAGGAGAACTGCAAGAAGAAGCACTGGTAGAAGAAGATTCCTTTCAGCCCATGTTAAAGTGGTAAACTCTAGGTCTTCCCAGGATGACTTCACTGACAGACACCCTGTTCTGGACACTGCTGTGTAAGATTGCACCTCTGAGCAAACAGAAGCAATAGCAACAGATACTCTGTTTGAAACTTGTGTCCCAGAGCTTCACCTTACTTGATACCTCATGAAGTTCAAACAAAAACAGATTTTTCTTTTGTAGAACTGGAGTCTGCTTTCTAGGGAACCTGCAATATAAGGTGCACCTCCTGTAAATAATTCATGTATCTCCATTTGTGAGTGGGAAACTCCCCATCTTCTCTCTTGGTTGATCTGAGCACATAGTAACCTTGCTGTTTGTCAGGAGAAAAGGTACACACTCTTCAGGATAGGCTTTTGCAGTGTCTTTTCTTCCATGTCCCTGGGTAGTCACACAGTATCTGCTCTTGTTTCAGACTTCTCTAGCCTTTGGCACACCCTTCAGTGATTTGATATCACCTCCTGCAGGTTTGAGTAGTCTTCTGTGTCTCCTGGACTGGGTTTTCCTAAGCTTTGCATGAGAAATACCACAGCAGAAGGTGATGTGGAGGTCAGAGTCTGAAGTCAAGGGGCTTTGCTTATTGGTAAGGTCAACCTGAGCTCAGGCTTTGCTGATACACCTAGCAGAGTTTTGTGCACCCCCTTCTGAAGTGAACTGCATCTGAGCTTTGTCTCCTTGTAGAGGAGATAATTTAACATCATGTGTTTTCCTCTGAGAGTGAAAGCTCCAATAGGGTCCTCTGTGCTCCCAGACAAGTAGGAAGACTGGGTTGTTGGCCCAAAGTTTCCTGAAATCACCTGCTCTGAGGTGCCTACAGTAGTTGAATTAATCTCCATCTGTGATGAAATACAAGCAGGAGTGTTTTCCCTAGGGACAGTTCAGATCTTCACCTCTGCAAGGTGCCAGTAACTCTTCTTTGAATAAAGTAGATGCTTGAGGCAGCCCAGTTATTGCTCCAGATCTCAGGTTAGTGCCCACACAGAGGGAACCCAGGTCCCACCAACCATAGCCAGGGGCTGTAGGCATGTAAAGACATGACAGTCAGACCCTTTTTTTTAAAAATTTTTTTTTTTTTTTATTTTCTTTGACAGTCAGAGGAGCCCGTTAACAACTTTTTATTATTGTGTGTTCAAAAGGTACATTCCTATACTCACAGTCACACTCACCTGGGACATAATAAGGGTCACTTCAGTTGGGTTCAAAGAAGGATCAAAGATGTATCTCATGAAGACAAACATCAGCGGATCCTGCACACTACACAGAGGAAAAGCAGGCAAGAAACATCTATGAAATTGCATTCAAACACAACACAAATGGGAGTAAAATGACAAAGATACTAGAAAGATTGGTTATTTCCAAAGTGTTTTATGGTGTTTTCCTTGAAAGCACCTATGACTACAAGTCACCACTAGAGATGAGACACAGACTAGAGATGTGAAGGACAAGTGCTAGTCCCACGTGGCCTTTCCTGCAGGAGCATGTGGAGATGACTGGGTAATCAGAAAGAGCTCAAAGCTGAAAAACTGCAGTGTTGTATAAGAAGCTGGAGGACCAGGATAAAAAACAGACTCAGATTTTTAAGAATGATTTCTTAAAAACATGGCAAAGGGGAGAATAACCTCACTGTGAAACACTGGCTGTTCCGACTATGTTGAGAACTCCCTGGTCTCGATGTTCTCCCAAGTAGTGTGTTCTCAGTGGCTCTCCCATCTTGGATTTCCTACAAGGATGTTGCATTCCTGGGAGATGAGAATGCCCCATTACTGTCCAAAGGGGTTGTAGGTGCAGGAGGCAGAAGTTCTGGGATGTTTTGCTGCCAAGCACTTCAGCAGCCTGAGGTGAGTCACCACATCCTTCTGGGCCTTGTCTTCCCTCTGTAGTGAAGCGATAGTCTTTCTTTGGTTTCCCTGATTTTTTTATTTTTATTTTTTTTTTCCCATATATTACACATCGGAGATCTTGATTATGGCCTGGAACATGGTATAAATAAAACAGTGAAGCAAAGAGCTGGTAGGGGAAAGATGGAAAAATTTAGTGACTATGATGTTGGGCACTTGACATACCTGACTGAAGATTTTTTGTCTGTGCTGGCTGGATGCAAGAAAAAAGCAAAACTCTAGCCAACACATAGTGGGCAAAAAATGCTGCTGTAGACTCCCTTTCCCTGGCAAAATGTCCCAACCTGATGAGGTGACACCATGGGGAAGGCAGCTGCCCCCTCCATGCGACCTTCTGCCGGTGTGCAGGAGAAGGCTGGAGCATTTTGTGATGGGTGCTTAAGCATTGCAGGGGACGTGCACATTGGGAATTTGGCAGGGTTCCCATTGTTACAGGATAGACCTGTTTGGTCAGCTGGGCCCCAGAGAAGATGGCCCTCTGGAAAAACTGTCCATGAACATCCTCTACGTTTAAAAATATGCTTCTCTTCTCAGCCCATCCATAATGCAAAGTGATTTTTCAGCCCATCTGTTTAAAGATTAGGTATTGCTGCTGATAGAGAGGGCCCTGCCAAGGAGATGAACGGAGTGTCATGGTGCAGACAGACCTTTTCTGTATTCCACCACAATTTTTTTCTGTCCTACCACTCTCTTGATTCAATTACTTTGCAATTGCAGTCCTGCAGCTTATGAGAGGTCAGCCTTCATTGCAGCAGCACCTGGCCCGAATCCTCGTGGTGCGGTATGGCTGGAGCAGGCTCTAGGGACACCAAAACCAGTTCTCCTCCTTCTGGAGTAGGCTGAAAGCCCTTGCTCACCATTAGACTGCGCACCCAAAGCACAGCATACAAAATAAGAGGATCACAGCAGCACAGAGAAGTCTAGGGAGCCAAATTCCCAGCTAGCAGAAGCTGATGTAACTGCTGATTGCCATCAAGCGCCACCAGCTTCTGCTAGCTGAAAATTGGGCCCAGGCTGTCAGGAGCTCCTGTGGCTCTAAACAAAAAAAAAGTAAATAAATAACCTGGCAAACAGCATGTTCAGGTACCTGTCTGTAAGCATGGCTCAGTTTGCCATCCTTGTTCACAATGGAGAGTACCACCAAATACCACAAGAGTGAGAGGGGTAGGGTGCTGTTCATTTTGAGGTCAGACTGCAGGGGTGAAGCCACAGCGTGTGGGCATTTGCAGAAGTGCTCTTCTTCAGATGGCAGGTGTTAAATTCTGCTTATGCCCCAAAATCCATGTACAAAGAACTTTTTTGTTACGTAGCTGCTTCTGAGGCTCTTGGATAGCTGGAGATGTTCAGGGCTGCTCACAGCTGAGACATGGTTAAGGGGACCCCTTCTTGGTGCTGTACTGAGCTGTGTCGATGTAGGAGATGAGGTGGGAGCAAAGGAGCCTCCTCCCTGCTCCATGTCCCCAGTTTGTTCTGGATCTTGCTGACGTTGGTGGGAGAATGATGTTCCTCTGATATAGGGCAGGTACTTGGTGGCCTTCCCTGTGCTCTGCTGCATGGGTGGACAGACTGCATCGCTCTCATGCCCTTGGCATTGTGCTGGTTTTTGGAAGGAAAGGGAACAGAGCACTTCCAGGGGGATGACCAGCAGACTGCCCAGAGATGGTTCCCAAGGTGGGTTCAGTTGGCAGCTGAGGATGATCTATTAAACATGGCCTCTTCCCATAAGAAAAAATTTTCCTTTGTTGTGAGGATACCTGTTTGGGTGCAAACGGTTAATAACAAGGTGGCAGTAGCTTGCATCCACGGATCCTGGGTTCTGTGGTATGAGGAGCACTTCATTCCCTCTATACTGATCTTTTCCATCTGCTCTTTACTGCCTGCAAGGTAATCCCATGAGAAAAGTAGCTCAAGCCTGACGTTTTCAAGCCTCATCCAAAAATTATGTCAAGCATGAACATTTTATCATTAAGGGCACTAATACTTTGCACATATACAAAATTTGTCTTCTGATTATCCCCAGCTTGTATTACAATGAATTTTGTAGGCACTTAGCCAAACTCTTTACCTTTTGTCAGATATATGACCTGCTGTTTCAAAGAGATGGGAGGCTGGTCCAAAGCCTATTAGATCAAGGGGAGCTGTTACGCTGGTTTAGCAGAATTTGGATTGGTCCCTAAAGGCATCACAGATGATCTGAATTACCAGAAGTGATCCTAGGCAGTTGCAAGTAGGTAGAGATCAGTTTGCAACTACCAAGGTATCTGAAGAAGTTGGATCAGATTGTTTCAAATCATCTGATGAGAATTAACTTGACTTAATCAAATCACAAGGCAGCTGGAAAATCAATCTAGACTAGATGGAATAGGCTTACCAACTAGATGGAGAGCTAAATATACCAGAAGAAAAACAAACAAGCAAATAAACAAAAAAGAAAGAAGATATATTGGCTGGAAAATGCAGCTAAATAAATTCTGACCAGAAACTAGGTATTTTTTTTTCCATTTTTCTAGAGTGAAATATGGTCAGTTATGTAGAGTCTTTAAATGAAACTGGATGTCTTTCCAGGATATGCTCTACACTTCCACTCTGACCTTACTGGCCTGGGTTTTACATTCTCTGCTTTGCAAAACCTTGCTTAGTTGATCATAGGGATTCCTTCTTAGCAAGTTCAATGATGAACTTGCAGCAGTCTGAAAATGGTGAGTACAACTTTATAAACAGGCAAAGCTCCCATTTCTAATGGACCAAAATCTTCCTGGTAGCAACCAAGTGAAGAGTCTGCATATATGTTGACCTGGCAGATGAGTTGAGCCAGCTTCTTTGTCAGGCAAAGGCACTGATGTGTCTAACTCCAGCTATAGTTCGTATGAGCCCTTATCCAGCTAATATCCCTATTAGAAATTTAGCCCAACGAAACAGCAGGTGAGGGGCTAGATGATGTCATCATTTCCCAGTCTTCCTAACTGATTATAATTTCATTTTCATCCAAAGAGTTTGGATTACTCACATGTCTTTCAATATGTAAGTCCCATCATCCTACCTGTTCCAAATTTGTTCTTTTTGTCACCCAATAGCTCTTGGAAAAAGGTGACCTGCAGCATATTACTGCCATTTTTTAAATGCAATCTGTAACCCAAGAAGCATTAGAGCAAGTTCATCTCTGCCCTGGAGCAATATTTTAATGGTATCAGGTTTTAATTCCTTCATCTTCCCACCTTCCTCAACCCTGGAAGCTAGACCCAAATTTCCTGTGTAATTTGCAGCCCATTGATTTATGCTGCCCAACCACATCTCTGCTATACCAGTTAAATCACCTCTCTCTTGCCAAGTTAAATACTGTAGCTCTCCCATGTTTGGTGGTAAACTCCTGCAATTAGCTCAGAGGCATGTGGCATTTGACTGCTGGTAGACGCTGTGCTCGTTGTCCCGATCTGGTGAAGCCCCATGTCTGCTTGGAGAGGTGCCTCTCACTTATTATTCTTTATTGTTCTAGCCACTGGAAATTCAATACTTTCCCACAAAGCCTTCTCATCTGTGTCCTCCCAAACCTTTGAGCCACCTACAGTGTTTGTGGTCTGAAATAAATACTCAGATGTTTTCCCAGGCAACCAGTGGTTTCTTCTCTTCGCTTTAGCTGCTTTCCCTTGAAATGGAGGCTGGGATGACCAAGGCAGAGCAAATGATAGAGAGCAGGACTGTAAGAGCAAACCAGTGTGTCAGACCATAGGTCTCACTGGTCCAATATCCTGTCCTTGGAAGTAACCAAAGGCCTCAAGAGGGCTGGGGAAGACTACGAGGTTCAGATGGTCTCCACCAAGAGCCTACTCAGCTTCCAGCTCTTTGCACATCAGGGACTTTCTGACCCAGATGTGACTGCCAGTAGCTCCTTTCAGAGCTGCTGTTGGCTCCTCACCACCTATACCCAGGGTTCTCCAGCGCTGCTGAGGCACCCAGTCCCCCCAGCACACCTCAGGCGGTGCCCATCAAGCTGGGCTCTCTGTTGTCCTCACCCAAACACGACTGTGATACATGTCTATAAATCCTGCCTCTGGTTTGGCTCCTTTGGCACAACCCACCCTCTGGTCCTGAGGCATGAGTCCTACGCTCCATGCTGGTGGTGGTGGTGAAAGGTGAAAATGCTCTTTGCCATTGCGCTATTCATTTGCAAATTGGCCAAAATTCATGCCCTCATCAATCCTTCTTTCTACAATAAATTCCCAAGTGTCCAACAAAGCTAAATCACATCCATTCTTCACCACCAGCCATTGACATGCGTTGGCACCCCCCTGCGTTTCAGCAGAAGCTGCCATAGATGGATTTCCTTCCTCCTCCCCTCCCTCCTCTCCTCCAGCTCTTCCCACCACTTGAGATACGGCACCCCGCAGCCATCACCACATGCTCACCCCACCCCTGTGAGCCTCTTGCAGGGAATTCGAGCCCCCCGACACCTAGGGCACTTTTCTCTCTCCCCTTGCCTTGCGACCATCTGTCTGCATCCAGCAGCAGAAGTACCACACACCCGCGTGCTCTCCCACCAACTCAACCTAAGCCCCTACCATCTGGAGATGATCTATTTGTCTATTTAGAATCCAAGCTCTCCGGGGCAGGAACTGTCTCTAATTGTGTTTGTGCCGTACCTACAGCTGCGTTGGACTGAATACACCCACTGTCATCTTCTCCTGGAAACTCAGTTCCTCCTGGGAGTGTCCAGCACTGAAAAGTAAGACCACTTGGAAATCCAAGTTGCTGGAGGCACATGCCAGAGCTCCTTGGTTGCACTTATATTAGACCACAGACAAATTCTTCCAGTGACTGCAACAATCATCCAGCCCAATTTTTACTGCCGAGCTGACAAAGGGGGGACTTAAAATCAGTGAAATTCAATCACGGCCCCGCCTGGTGGAGCTCACATCTGGCTGGGGCTCTGGATGTGCCCAGATAATACCACTGGGGGCCTGCCTGAGGACCCCAAGTGCACCAGAACCTCATTTGGTGATCTCCAGCCAATGCCACGGGGTGGTGAATTCGGGAGTCTCCAGGTCAGATTTTGCAGGCTGAATTTGGCCCTCAGTCCATCACTGCAGAACAGCTTCGTGTGTATAAACCTACTGATCTCACGTAGCATATAATCTGCCTTGTGCTTTCAGGATCATGAAGACCTTAGGTGCTTTTGCTCAGAAAAAAGTGCATTTTTTTTATTTTTATTTTTCCCACTTGCTATTTAGCAGCTTTAATTAAAACAACTGTTATTGTATTTAGGTCTCTTCTCTGAGCTATAGCCTGTTCATACCACCACCTGCTCAGAACATATTTTTTCAAGCTGTATATTTGCAATTGCACTGAGCAGGTGGTGGTGTTATCACAAATAAACGAGGTGTTATCACAAAAACAAACAAATGAAAAAGTTTTAGAAAAAGGGATAAAAAGGCTTGATGAATTTCTAGTCTAATCCAAGAGACAGCATGAATGTGATACCACCGAAAGTCTCCTACACACGGTTAAAAACATCCTGGCTCAATAATGCAATTAAAATTTCAAAAGCGCATCTATATATTTTCCCATTTGGTTAACTCCGGAACACCATTTCTGCTTGTTTTGGCTGATTTTTGTTCCTGCATTTGAGTGTAAAGAAACAGTAAGGAAGTTTATGAATGAGGTCCCACTCACATTCCAGGCTCCGCTATGTACGCGGGCTGCTTTCTGCCGAGATCCTGGGATGAGGTCATTGCAAAACCACCTAGTTTGCCCAGTGTGTTAACTCAAAAAAGATTGAAATGGACAGATTTGCAGTTACTGCAATGCAAACACACATACAGTAGTTTTCCTGCATGCCAGCGTCGGCCAAACTTCAGCCCAGAAGGCTTGCGAAAGGGAGAAAAAAACTCTTTCCACTATGAAAGGCTGTTTATAAAATTGGTTTGATCAGCTCAGGAATGAGCTGAGATAATGTTTACCCGCACAAACACAGAAGATCATGCAACTGTCTTAACATCCCAAGCTAAGATAACTACTTAGCTGCAGAAAAACAAAAAAAAAAAAGAAAAAGAAGGAAAAAAAAAAGGTTAGAACAACAGGAAATGAGTCATTTACTACCAGTTGCTCAGGTATTTTAAAGAGCTTCCAGAACATTTGCTTTTGTGTACCTAAGAGAAAAAGGTCGCTGGTCGTGGGGGAAGGCCTGACACGAGACATAAAAGTGACTTTCCTTGCTGAAAGAGTAAAGGCAGGAGAACGGTTCTGTGACAAGAGGATATGAAATACCCTGCAATTCATCAGCGAGGAGAATCAAACGCCACCCGAGCGATCGGCATTCTTGGGGATTACGATAAGGATTATGGTGAGTTGTTAGCAGGGCGAGCGAGCCACTGAAAGATGGGCTTCCCGAGTGCCTTGGAATAAATGGGACAATTAGGGCTTTGGGGGAGTTAATGAGATTTTTTTCTTGAATTTTCAGAGCAGCTGGCCAGCCTGCGTGCAGGCAAAAAAACATTTCTTTGAGGAGGGAAGAAAAATAGGTAGCAAAAATCAAAATGCATTCCCTACAAATATACTCCAAGTCTTGTGAGGGGGAAATAAATTATCCGCAAAGCCATCCTGCTGTCGGGGAGAAAAATCTCAGGCATTTTCCAGCCCCGGCTGCCCTCTGTGCGGCGGTGAGCTGATCCCTCCGTCAGATGGGTCTCATCACGGCGGCATTCGCTGCCTCCGAGTCTTTCATGTGTTTAATCTCACAACCCACCTGTGAGCCGAGGAATTACAGTGTGGGAACTGAGGAAGAGGCCCAGACGTTTCGAGGGATTTAGCCGCCCAATTACCTGGCTCGGGGTTAGGGTGGGAATCGCCAGGAGAGAAGGGTGCTGCACCTGGGTCTGTCGGGCCGGGGTTAGAGCAGCTCCCTGCAGCAATGCCTGTGTGGGGCTGGGATGTGGAGATCTGGGCATGTCTATTGTTTCTCCCTTGGTTATTATTAAGAAATGTTTTGAGCCTGGAGGAAAATAAATAAATAAATCGGAGAGACCGCGTGGAGAGCGTGAAGGTCAGTTCTCTCTCCCGAGGCTGAGCAGGGTCTCGCAGCGCTGGCAGTTGTGTTTATTCCCAGGGAAACCATTTACGAATTACCAAGAACCATGAAGAAGTGTGACAGCCTCCTGAGTCGCAGCTCTGCTGCCTCCCCGTGCACCACCACTGCTCATGGCTCCCCCATCCCATGCCTCTTCCCAATCTGGGAAGGGGTCAGTGCAGCAGATGTGCAGGGGAAAACATTTCCTGGGGGTGTTTGTCTATCCTCTGCGCCTGAGTCTGTGTTGGCACGAGACGCTGAGCACCAGCAGCTCTGTTTTCAGCAGAGGATTACCAGCAGTGTGAGTGCACAGGGCCACGCCATGCCTCCGAGGCCTCCAACAGGGGACAGTGACTGCATCCCCTGAACCCCTCCCCCTGTACAGTGGTTATGGTACAAGAGTCACAAGCACAAAAGGACAAATGAGAAATAACAGAGCTATTGACATTGTTTTGTTGGTAGGAGTACCTGCTTGGGCATGAAGACGTTTGTTTTTAATTATTATGTGCTGTTGTTCATGCACCTCGGTCTCTGCATACTTTTTCTCTGCCACAGTATGGCCCAGGAAACACATTTCACTCTAAAGGAATTCCAAGGCAGTATCAGAAATCCCTCTAGATCTTAATTTATAAGACAGTTTTCCCTGTGAAGGGCTACAGTGGGTGTTGTATTTTGATTTTTTGCCATGGCTTTGCTATCAGCTTCTGGTAAACCGTAAAATAAAATAAAATAAAAACCAGCTCTCTCGATCTGCAAAACTGCATGACAAAGAGCAATCAGTGTCTTATAAATCCACACTGGTATCAAGGCAGTTCCCTTCCCATGCGCTGTTTCTTATTAAATAAATATCTATCAGCCGATCACACATGCTGTGTTACATTGCTAGGTATCCAGGCAACTTACTCAAAACTTGCTGAAGTCAATGGAAAGAGCCTGCTGTCCCCACCAGACCATTGGCTTCAAAACGAGCTCGAGCCCTCCTTTAGCAACCAGCAGCCTTCCCCCTGGTATGTCAGCTCCCCGCACCTGCATGGAGCAGGGACTGAAGAGGTAAAGCATTGAGAAAGTTGCACCAGGCCTGATCCGAAGGCCCGAGGACTCAACTGAACCCATGTGGTTGCTGCTGTTGTCGGATGTCTCCCATTTTGTCCTGTCGCGAGCAGAAGGGCCGGGCTGGGCGGCTCGGCATCCATCAGCTCCCGAAACAGGCTGCACGGAGAGGTGGAGTTTCAGACAATCGGCACCCGCCTGCCAGCTGAAGTACAAAGCCTAATTGAAGAAAGCTGTTCTTTTCATCCACGCAAAGCATAAACAGCCAGTGTTATGGTGACAAACTTCCCAGCAGCTTCGTCGCTGCCACTCCAAGTCCTCGTGTACATCGATGCTGAAAGCAGGAAAAAGGAGGCGATGTACTTTTTTTTTTTGCAAAACTCCGGCTGATTCCAGCGTAGCTTTGGAGCTGACGCCCAAAATTTACACATCTGTGATGGTCCTGAATCATGTACCGGATAATTCTTGTTTGGGTCCAAACTGTGGAAAAATTACTCTTTATTTCAAGAGCTTTTACACAAGATCTTTGTTCCCTGATCCACCTCCCTTTTTAGATAAGGTTATTTTTATTTCACAACTCCTGCCGCTTTCCTCTCTTTACTGATGGGCACTGTCTGTACTAGCAATTCTCAATCCAAACCGCAAGCAATTCTCCATCGCAGACCATGCCCTCGACAAGAGGACGTTCCCCAACACCACCCCAAGCTCTCACAGGGGGACAGGGGTGACAATTTTCTCCCTGGCTAAATACACCGGATCCGACGAGGGTCTGCTCTGAGGCTGGGACACAGGAACCACGTCAAAGGGCTTGGCAGGACGTGCGATGGTCTCAGGCTCTCTTTCTGTTTTCGGGGCGTGCTGGGAGGAGTGGCAGGAGGTTAGCCTTTTCCCATCACCTTCGTGCCAGAGATACGCGCGGCCCCGACGCCGCGCGCTGTTGGCTGCTCATCACAAGGCCCCCTGTCAAAACGAGGATGGCTGATGAGCTACGAACAAGCTCACAGTTAGATAATAGATGAAAGAGCCTCAAGATAAATTAGGTGCCTCCAGAAAACCTGGCCAAATGTGTTTAAAACAGGAGATCCAACACCATTAATTCTCATCAAGCAGCTTTAAAAAAGGCAACCCGGCACTTGACTTATGCTTAGAAAACGTTATCTTTCCTTTTAACAGGGTTTTTATAGTGTATTTTGAGAAGATGACAAACAATAGGGTTATTTTGAAGTCATGCCAAACACTACATTCGCTGGAGGAGGAGAACAATGTTACCTCCTATCTGTCAACTGACCCTGCAGCCATTAAGCCATTTCACCAACAAACAATATTAATAAAAAAGGGAAAGTGCTGCTCTTAAGTTCCTTACAGGCAGAGCTGGAGAAATGTCCTTGAATGAGATATTTGTCCCCCCAGGAAAGATCACTTTGTCAAAAGCGAAACTTTCTGCAAGAAAGCATCAGTGTGATCATTTCTCATCTAAGAAACTAAAACAAAAAGGAAACATTTCAGTAATTCCCATGCTCCACGCTGCAGAGGGGAAGACTTTGTTTGGTTTTGCTTCCCAGCAATTTTCATTTTTAAGCTACAACATATAAAACTGAAATGCAAGGGATAAGCTGTGAGCCATCGTGCAGAGTGGAGCTGGAGCTTACAGCTTCTGGAGCGGGGACCATATTTTTGGTTTTGTGTCTGCTCAGAGCCTCATGCTGATCTCTGACGTGCTACTGTAAGACAAATAAGTTTACAGCAAATAATAACAAATACATAACATCTTTTCACCAGTGGGAGTCTTTCCCAAATTGGCCCCAGCCACAAATAGAGCCGAAGACTTAAGGGGGACAGATGGGAACAGCTATTTTGTTGGCAAGACGAACACCTGCTCGCAGAGCATCCAGCCAGCCGGATCGGAAGGTGTGTCATTGCTAAAAGTGCCGTATCATCCCATTCGAAAAACAGCAACAAACTCATCCGAACATTTTCAAGGAGGAAATTCCTTCGTAATTGGGATAAGCCTGCTCTCATGTGACAGCCTGGCCTCGGTGTGTTTTGGGGCTGCATGCACCAAACTGGCAAATAGTGTGGTTTTCAGCACAGGGGCTGTCTGCACAGGTAGACCTAGGGACATCTGTGCCTGTGGGGTTAGGATCTAATAATAGCCACCCCTTACTTACACACACAGACCGAACTGCGCTTTCAATGCAAACATGAGTAATAATGATGCTATTTTCAGCTTTATTGGCACATGTCACCCCGGGTGCTCAGATTGCAAATTCAAACACATGCTGAACATGGGACAAAACCAGCTTCTTCTGGCCCGGATCCGCCCAGCTGTCTTCGCCCCACGCCGAGCCCTGTTCCCTTCCCCGCAGCTCCGGGCAGGTGCAGGGCTCGGCTGGGGAAGGCTCGGTGTAAGTGCGGGGCCTTTGCAACCCGATATGCCAGGGGCAGAAGCCGCTTTCATGTGCTGCGTGTTTAGGCAAGTCTATGTCTTGAGGCCAACACCAAAAAAATATGTATCTGCCATAAGAAAATAATTGGATGTTAATTTCCTCCAGCTTTGCCTTAATTAAGCACAACTCTGGAAAATAATAGAGGGAGAAGGGTGAATGGGCATCTTTTAAAGGTGTTGCTTTCGTAGGTGCAGAGTCCACTTTGGGAAGAAAAGGCTCTGATTGTGGCAGGGCCACAACCTCAGCCAGTGGGTTGTACATGCCTAATGTCTGCAGCATGGGCATCACAACCGAGGGCTGCAGCAACCCACGGGAGCAAGGATGCACCCCAAGGGCCCAAATCCCTAGGCTGCTTGGAAAACCCAAGATCCCACAGCCCCCGTACCCTGAGGCGGATGCTCGCTGGGGGTCTGCCCTTGTCCCTGAGGGTCCCTTTTTATGCCGAGGTCACAGCAGCCCCCACCCGTGCTCAGCACCCATTGCTCGGCTGCCCCAGCTGGGAGAGTAGCTGCTGTGCTGCTCCTGCTAGGGCTGAGAAGGGATTAGTTAATTAACAGCCCAGGAGCGCCAGGTGAAAGCCTATCTGTCGGAGTGAACATGCCCCGGTTCCTAGGCGTGTACACATGTGGTATCGTTTTTCCATTATTTGGAACATACAGAACTAAATTAATAACAGTTCTTACAAGGCCCTGGGGCTCTCCGTGGAAGAATTTTGATCTCCTTAGGAAAGGCTCACCATTTCTCATAGGAGAGATGCACTTGACTCCTGACCTCTTTTCAAAGGCACCTGTGTGAGCTTTTAAAATCCACTACCACCAATTATCCACTTTCAACCTGAAGTGTTTAAACCTCGGACCACATTAACTGAGCTTAGCACATAGCCATGTCATTGCAGACTTCCTGATGTGAGGAGATGCCTTGACACGGCTGAAAGAGAGTTTAGGGATGAGGCATGAGATTATCAGCTTCTCCTCCTGACAGCTTCAAACAAAGGAGCCTTTTAGCCACCTGGTTTGTGTCTCCCACACCTGCATTAAGATTGGGAGACAAACCTTTGTACTGCTGCCTTGATCCTATTATTTGCATGTACCTGTCCACAGTCACCCTGCATCACTTAATAGCCTTCAGAGAGACCAAAGGGAAGAAGATGCACATCTACTATTTCTCTTTCAGCTTTAATACCTTTTCTTTCTTCTTTCTTCTCTCTCTCTTTTTTTTTTTTTTTTCTTTTCCTCTCCAGGGCTGCAAGACTTTTAGGACACTACGGCATTTATTTAAACTCTAAGGAGATTTATTTGGCAGGGGGGTGGAAAGGGAGGATACTGTGAGAAGGCAGAAGATGGGGGTGAGGGATGAAAAGGGAGCAGAGGCCATTTTAAGGGCTTCTGGCCGGGTTGTGGAGCACAAAGCCCTGTGCCTGCTCCCAGCACTGGGCGGATGTTTGGCTGCAGGACTCCTCTGCTCCCTGCACTGGTCCGGCCCTGAGATCATGTCCGTCCCTGGTCCCTGTGAAGAAGGAGACACTGGTGGCCTTCCCTACCACTGCCCCCAAACACAGACAGCAAGGAATGCCCACCCTCAAGGTGCTCAACCTCCACCCCAGGCACCTGCTTCCCTTCCCCATCCCGTGTTGGGGTGCAGCCTCATTCCTCCCCATTCAACAGCACCGATCCCCTACATCCATGGGCTCAAGCACCCCTAGAAACCAGCTCCCAGGCCAGACTTAGGCCTGGACGCAGAGCTCAGGATGTGCCCCCCTTCTCACCCCCTCCGCCCGCTGGTGAAATTAGCTTTGTCTTCTCTGTCCCAGAGCTGGAAGGAATGTCTAGATTTTAAATTAAATTCATATTCTCTTTCCCATGCTCACAGAATTAGCCAAAAGGACAGAACATTATTAACCTTCCGGATCCAGCCCTAGCTGACAAGGTGTCTATGCGAGGGGAGATTTCAGCTGTAGCCTGCACATATACATCACGGCGCTCAGCCGCAGCCAGCTCCTTGACTCATCAATGTAACTCAGTAAGGTAGAAATATTGGAGTTGCATTCATATTCCGGGCCTGGTTTAAATCACTAGCATTGTGGAAAGCTCTGGATAGGTCCAAAAAAAAAAAAAAAAAAGGAGGGAAAAAAAGAGTTTTCTGGTTCTAGTTTTTCATATTTTCTTTTCCCCTCTGAAAAGTGAAACCCTCCAGCTGCCCGGCATTGCACAATGGCCCAAATACTGCGAGTTCCAGCCCTAATCCCCGCCGCTCCGCACGCCAGCCCGTGCAGGGCTCGGCAGCACGCCCACCGCCGTCGCCCTCCCCCGAGCCCTGCCGCTGCCCCAAGGGGGAAAGCATCGTCTGCTTCTCAGGTCGGTGGTGTGTGGCTTGTCCCCATCATTGGACCTCGTATTTGGCCTGCAAAAGTTGTCCTGAAAGAAACACGGGAGAGGAACAAGGAATGGGGTCAGCTCCCTTGGCTACTTTCTGGTTTGTGCTCTCGCAAAATGGGTGTAAATCTCCAGATTTTGGTCATGTGTTATACATGCTTTCCATTATGGTCAGAGAGCACTGCTGGGGTGGGAATGAAAGCAAGCCCAAGCATGTTTTCTGGTTCACAGATGAAGGATAAACCCCTCGTTGCCCTGCCATCCCTGCAGAGGGGACGTGCCATGGGTGCTGTGCTCACCCTTGCAGGATCCCTTGCATCGTGGCTGCGGCATGCCAGGCAGCTGGGGAAAGCCACTCAGATCCAGCCCTGGTTTTGTTGTTATTGTTACCATGATTATAATTATTACCAAAATAGTGGCAAAGCCTAGGATCTCCAACGTCCGCGTTGCTGACACCCAGCATAAAGCAAAGATTCACCCAGGGGCTGGGTGTCCTCTGGAGGGACTGATGTAAACAAGTGGTCTTCAGGCATACTCGATGGATCGCCCAAGAAACATCCCCATAAGTAGAGTGATCCTCAGCAAACAGCACCATGCCAAGTGCCATCCCCTAGCGAACAACAAAGGCTTGACCAGAAGTCAACAGCATCAGAGAGAAAGGATGGGCTGTGGTTAAAGATATGTGCTGAGCCTTCCAAGAGGGATGGATTTAGTTCTTCGCTTTTCTTAGCTTTCCTATGATCATGACGTCAAATGAATCACTTCATCTTCTGCCACCTCAGCGCCCCATCTGTTAAAGCATATTTATAGTATTATTTTTTTTTCTCTTCTCTTGCCCTTTGTCTTCTCGATTCTGCTTATGAAGTCCTCAGAGCAAGGTTGTCTCTTCTACACCAGTTCCAGCAGAAGAGAGCTCTGACTTGTGTTCCTGCTACTGGAATATAAATATTATCTAGCAGGCTATGCAGTGCCTACCATGTTGATGCTGGTTGAGGAACACGCATTACAATCCATGGAAAATTCTGATTTGAATGAAAACGTTGAGTGATTTGGTTGGGGAAGGAGAACGCTGAGCATGGTTCCATTTTTATTTTTATTTTTTTTTTATTTTTTTTTTTATTCCCAGCAAAATCTCCGAAGGAAGTTGACAAAGTCCAGAAATTCTTGTGAAATCAAAAAGCATTCAACAATCAGTGCTACAAAGTAAAACAAAAGACAATATCGTCTGTCCCACTGGCGGGTTTCCTTCCTCCCCGCAACTTGCTGGAAACCCTTCTCTGACGCCCAGCCTTGGTCAGGGCTCTCATTCCAAAGGAATTGCTTCTGTGCCTGTGTGTCAAGAGAAATCTGTTTCCAATAGGCACTAAAAGGTCTGCTCATCGTACTCCTGTTTCACAAAAAGCACTCCCAGCTCCTCGCGGCGGCACGCTGGCAGTGGCTCACAAAGCGTTTTGCCCTCGTCCTCCAGCCTGCAGAGCTGTGCCGGGTCCAGGAGGCTCGCAGCTGGCCCAAGACCAGTTCGTGGGAAGCTTCTGTGCTTCAAGGCGAAGCCCTCCCCGGCTTCCCCTCTCTTGCTGCCACAGCAGAAGGTGGACAAATTGAAGAGCTTTCACCTTGCTGTGCTTCTCCTCGGCTCATTGAGGGGCTGGAGCTTCCCACCAGCAGCTCCTCAGGACGGGATAAAGCTGCCTGTGTGTATTTTTTTTCTTCCTGCATTTTTTTTTAAACTGAAATTCTAAAGAAAATTGCAGCATGCAGATTAATAGCTTTGTACCTGTAGGTGGTAAAATGGTTTAGGGAGCACCAGCCGATCTGTCTTAAATTTAGCTACAGGGCAGGATTCCTCCTTCCTCTGAGCAGGGGAGAAGGTTTTGTGCAGAAATAAAGGTGTCCGTAGTTTTTTTCCCCATCACAGACAAGGCTGTGGTCTTACCTGCGAGCCACGTTGCCCCTGAGTCCAGGAGCACCCTGAGGACTTGTGCTGGAGACGGTGTCCTGCTGTCACCAGGAGCAGCCCTGTAGGAGTCCATGCGGAGATCCAGAGCGCTCCCTCCCCCTGCTTCCTGCCCCATCGCCCCCCGGGAGTGCTGCCCAAGCCATTGCCTCATCCTGACCCTACCTTCTGGAGGCCTGTCCACCAGGCAAGGCCCCATTTGCGAGGATCCAGGAGCTTGTTAATCACCCCGAGCTGTGAAGTTCCTGAAGTGGAACCGGAGGCTGGGCAAGAAGCATCTATTTGTTCCCTCGCTCCATCCTCAGATGCCAGAGCATCTCCAGAGGAGGTCAGAGCGGATTCCCAGAAATGTGACCCATCCCCTCAGCAATGTGAGCATAATTCAGAGCGGGCCGCGGGCTTGCCGGCACCTCCGGAGTTTGCTGCCATGACTTCACGAAGCGCTGCACGCCCCCAGGAAGAGCAGGCCAAGGAGGAGGAGTCCGGCGGTGCCTCCGCTGCCCTCGGACAGCAGGGGCTCGCGGTTGTGTAATGTTTACACGACCACAGAGCTCTCCATGGCTACACAGACCTCAGGAACAACAGCTCGAGCCCGTGTGCTCAGAAGAGAGCAGCACTCTTCCCCTTGAGCAAGAGGAGCCCGGGTGAGCAGCTGAGTGCTGCCTGTGCTGCGGGAAGAGCCAGCAAAGCCCCACACATTGTTGTGTTGGTGTTCTCCACCTCCGAGCCACAACAAGCTTCCAAATTGTTTTCATGACTGGGATTCCTGCAATGCCCTTGTCCGTCCTGCAGTGCACACCATGTAGCCCCCAGATCCTTCACTCACACTTGTTTTGGGAAGGTGTGGGCACCTTCATGTCCTCCACCCCATCTGCACTGCAACATCACCAGCAGTGACCAGAGGATGACCAAGATGGCCAGATGACCAGATGACCACCTGTGGTCCTTCTCAGCTCCAAAATCCTGCTGGATTTTGGCACAATCACTTCACTCCTCTGTATTGAAGCAAAGTACAGGTCCACTGATGTTCCTCCATCTACTTGATGGGCTTTATTCCCTGCCCACCCTCTAAGATTCTCTCATGTCTCTCACCAAGGTAGCACAATGGTGAGCTAGGAATGCTCAAGGAAGGGTTCTGCCACCCTCCCAATGGTTCACAGTGGGCAATCTCTGATACAAGTCAGATTGACTTCCAGCTGAGGATTTGACTCAAAAAAGATGATACAGGCTTTGTGAAGTGGGTGCTGGGGCATTTGTGGCAGAGAGGACTAGGTAAAGCCTGGAGAGGTTTGGTTCCTTGCAGAGTTGAGACTTAAACTGCAAATTCTTAGTCCTTTTCTTGATTTTTCCATACATTTATTGATTGCATCTCCTTTGCCTGCCACCATATTCCTAACATCGCAATGTATTCTTGGCACCTGAAATATGTATGACTGTGATGATGTGTATGATGATGTCAGACTGTCAGACAGTAGTCAGACTGTGTATGACTGTGATGACATGAAGTATCTAGCAGAGGGTACTGAACCCACTGAGCATATAACAAGGGAGGGTGTGCTGACCGCCCAAACAGACCAAGCTCTGCACTCAGCAGGATTTGGGCAGCTGCTGGGCTGGCAGCCGGCTCCGGTGCCTGGCAGGCTCGGGATCTCCAGCCAGGAGAGGGCAGTGCTGTATGCACGCTCCCGAGCCAGAGCATCGCTGGCATTCCTGCAGACAAATCTTTGGCTGGTTTTGTGCCAATGGAGATTACGGGCTCAGCCTGACACAGAACAACTTCCCATGGCAAATCCTGGGGTGGGATGTGTTGGTCACTTGGAAGTTTTGTTTATTTATTTTTTGTTGTTGTTTTTAATGGAGATTTTTCCCAGAGTGTTTAGTGCTGGAACCTTCTTGACCTCCAAATTTGGATGAATGAATGTCCTGGTGAACAACACCAAAATCTTTGCCAAACCATGTCATCTAGGGAAGAAGGAGGTCAGCCACTGAGATGATATCTGGGCAGCTATATAGGGACAAGTCCTACACAAAACTATTCAGAATCAACATTTTGCATTTTTCCTAAACTCAGAAACTCACAGGACCTTCCTCTGTCTCAAGGGGACTCTTTTTTTCATCCTGGGGAAGGATTTTTCATCTGGAGTCTGTTGGAGTATTTCAGTCTCTCCCAGCCCCTCAGACCTGAAGGCCCAGTGGTCTTCTCAGTGCTGCAAGCTGCCTTGGCCACCTTCTCCTTTGCTCCCAGGGCGGCTCTTTCCCTGCCTCCTCTCAGATGTCTCTCTAGCATCAGGGATTCATTTACTCCCACTGCATAGCCAATCTTCTGCTGATCCTTATTTCTGAGGTACAATACAATGTGGTGGCTTCTTTTTGCAAGGATCTGCAAAACCTGGTGGGCTCTTCCAGTCTTGCTGAGCGGCAGTGCACTGAAGGAGCTATTTAACCCTGGTGAACAACCCAGCCCAATCCTGTGGGGATGATAGGGATGCATGGTCATTCTTCTCCAAGGCAAAAACCATGCAGTGGTGTAGAGAGAAAAGAACCAGTGAAAAGGATTCGGAGGTGTTTTCAATAACTGATGGCCATCACAGTGGAGCACATCTCAAGGTAAGGGCCAGAAGTGGAGTTCAGGGACAATGAAGGCTTGTTGACATGGCTTTGCCATGATGCTGGGAACCACCCAGTACAGGACAGGGCTGAGAAACTTGCTAGCTGGGACAGCTTAAACCAGTTCCTCTGGTAAAAAAGGCTCTCTCTAGAATAGAACTTCTTAGGAGGACACTATTCAAAGGCTGTTTTGTGTTTTTGTTTGTTTGTATTTTGCATACTTCAAAATTCCAAACGAGGTTGATAAAGACTCACTCACCAGGAGTCATGGTCACTTAGATCCCTGAGTACTGGTACATGACAGCCCCCTAGGTTAAACTCATTGCCTGGTATTTAAGGCAGGAAAACATAGAGGAAAAACACCAAAACCACCCACATGGAGAGCTCCAGACGTTCCCAGCACCAGCCCAGCAGCCACCAGTCTAATAGGCACTCATTAGCAAGTGTAGATACTGGCAGCAGCAAATTTTGGGGTCTGCAGTCTGCAAAACTCCCTCTCTCCTCCCTTCCTAGCTCTTTCTTTGAAGATCCCCCAGTCTCCTGTTGACACACATCTTGTGGAGATGCCTCTGGTGAGAAGTTCCTCAGCACCACCCGGTGCAGTGAGGGTATAGCCTCTAAGGATGGATGGTATCCAAATGTTTGGCAGAAATTCCAACTTTCCTTACTTTTAGGCGTATCTGTGGCTTTTTGATACTGTAAACAACTGACATAGGCATGGAAGAATAGTGTATCTGAAACAGTTTATACAAAAGAATTCCATCTGTCAGTCTGTTTACAGTTCACATGTGAAAAGGCAAAAATCTTTAAAAGGAAAACCCCGGGGGAAAAAACATTTATATATATATATGTATATATATACCCCGTACATATATATGGGATATGCTACAAATAATTGTCGAAGTGGAACAGTATCACTATGGAATTTTTTTCACTTAAATAGCAGTATTTTTTTTCCCCTGGTGTAAATTAAATTTTCCCAGTTTGCTTTTTAACTTATTCAAAACAGCACAGAGAAAGCAAAGAAAGCAGACTGGAATTAAGAGGGTGGTTTGGGTCCTTTTTCTTTTTTCTTTTCTTTTCTTTCTTTTTTTTTTTTTTTTAAACACTTTCCAGTTTCAAAATTGTCCTAAAGCTTATTGAAATTGTGCATTAGATCATGGTATTGCAGTGAAGAAGAAATACTGCTATTACACCCTTGAGAATAACCTTGAAACCTAGCCGCTGTGTTATCTAGAGGGGGATTTTAGAAATTGCTGTGAGAGCTTTAACTTCTGCTTGGACAGCCACCAAGGAAAGCTAGAAATGATCCAGATTTCATGTCTTTTCCCAGGGGAAGAAAAAATCCTGTATAATTATCCACCTTACTCCTAAACGCCAAAGGGCAGAACCCTGGAGACAAGCACAGTAAAGACGTGATTTTGTAATGTTTGTGCTGAGCTGAAACAAGCCTGGATATTATACAAGGTCATACATAGGTGTCACGTAGGTTAGAGGCACAAGCAGCCAGGGATGCTTTTAGCTCTTCCATTGCTCCCTCAGAACCCAATCCTGCCAGTGCAAGGTGCATGGATGAGTATTAAAACCCTTTGGTGCTCAGCATCGATGAGGGCCTTCTTGTCCTTGGCTGAGAGGACCCCTGTACTTCTGGTGGTAGAGATGTCCTGAAGAAAAAAGCTCTGGATATAGCACTGGGGAGGCTGGTTCAGCCATGGTTCAGAGGTTGGACAGGGGTTTTCCACCTCTGGAGCATGAGTTTTTCTTTTACATGTGCACTTGTGATGGTCTTCCCAACCAAGTACTCACTGGGACTCCAAGAAAGCTGGGGTGCCAGAGAGAAGAGGTTCTTTTCACAGACACCACCAAGGGCTGACGCAGTCGGCAGACAGGCTCAGGACCACACCACAAGCATTCTGCTGATCCAAGGACCAGCAAGTGTCCCAGCTCAGGCTGCCCTCAGCCTCCTGCCCCCAGTGGTTTGGCTGCTGCTGAAGGCACCAGGGAGACACAGCCTGCATCACGTCTCAGACCTGCTCTAACAGCCAGGGTTGAGTTTGGCTGTTTGATTTTAGGAGCTCCACAGATGAAGCAAGATGGCTAACAACACAAATATTTACATGTGGCAACCGTTTGTTTTAATTGCACAGGCTGAAACCAGGGTTTTTTGATGCCCCCACAGTAATGGGAGGAAATGGGGGTGTTTTTCTGCACATACCAGAGCCCAGCCAGCCCTGGGAGCGGAAGGAACAATGTTGCCCACCAGCTTGACCAAACATGTGCTCCTCATATTCCTCCACCATGAAACAGATTGCATCTTTTGTGTCTTGGCAGAGAGATGAGCCTGCAATCACACTGCAATAACATCTCACTTCTGGGAAACTCCATGGGGCCAGATTCTGCCCTTATGTCTTCCATGGAGCAGCAACAAGCTTGAAGCAGTACCCTGTGCTCCCTTTTCTGCAGATGTTAAGAGCTCTTGGAGACCTCCTTTCTGCTTCATGTTTGCACAATGCATAGCAGAGGGCAGTCCCTAAGACCAGGAGAAATAATAAATACGCTGAGGTTTCTAATGGAGGATCATTGCCTGATGGGTTCATAGAAACATGTCTGGTAGCATTAAGGGACAGACTGGTTGGTGCTGGAGTTGGGTGCAATTATTCCTATCAGATTTGCCCAAACTGAAAATTCTGAGTAGCAAAAGCTCACCCTTTTGGAATTTCTTGTATTTCAAATTGCCTCCTATTTCCTTACCCCAAACTGTGTGCTACCATAACTGTTCAGTTGCTAAGAGAGGATGAAAAATTGAATAAAAGATAGCGACTGTTTAACATTACCAAATAAATAAATAAAAAGGAAGCAAAACAAATGCACAAACAACAAAATACGTGAAAGCCAGAAACACTATTTTTAGAAAAGTGTTTGTAATAATCTTGTTCCCATTGTTTGCCATCTTGTGCTCTATTTTACATCCCACTGTTGAAATGGTATTACTGAATCTCTAAGACCAGGGAGATTTCTCATAACGAAAAGGTATGTCTTAGAAATACCAACATTTTTTCTCTCACTGTTCTGGGAGATGCTGACATGGTCTACCAGTCTCTGGGACCTGCACCGCTGTGATGGGAGAAGCCAAAGGTACGGAAATTAAACCCAAAATTAAATTCTTCAATTGGTATTTTCTGGAGAGGTGAGAAAGCAGTGTTCACCGAAGCTACTTTTCCCAAGTAAGCCCAGCTTATATTTGGGGTGAGGAGAAACCTAGTCCTGGACTCTTCTGCCAGATGTGGATGTCTCCGTGAGAGGCAGCTGTGCTGCTGTCCCCGGAGAGATCTGGCCTCCATCACAAACTTGTATGGACATTTGTGGTATTAAATGGGTGTCTTTGGGCTCAAAAGATCTTTGATTCATCAATACACAGAACATTCCCAAGCCATTCCCAGCTTCAGGTGAGGAGATCAGACGGAGCCCAGTCTTGCAGCTCATTAGAGAGTGTTTTAATTTACTTGCTATTCAGGCACGTGAAGGCTGAATTTCTTTTCACCTGCCACACAGTCCCTGTTAGAGGGTGTCCTCTGTGCAGTTAACCCTATTCTTTTTAGGATGAGGTAAGAAGCTGTGACTTACGGATTATTTATTTTTGCTTTTGTGTTCCTGCTACCTTTAAAGTACCCTCCATCTTTGGGGCACTGTTTTTCTTGCTTTGCTTGTGCAGACAGAAGGCAGGTGGTAGGCTCCTGCCCAGACCCCTGGAGCTTGAGGCTATGGGACAGGTGACCAGAGGACTTCCTCTTGCTACCAGCTTCTGCTACCAAAGCAAATCACCACAAAGCTCTCCTCAGTCAGGAAATCTGGAAGAAGCTTATGGGGCTGGAACTAGATGATGAGGTTGGACATGGATGATTTCTGAGGTCCATTCCAACCCAAGCCATTCTATGTTTCTACAAAATCTGGCTCTGAAAGAGGCTGGTATGGCTATTCCTGGATTTCTTTTTGATTTCTTCTCATCAGTCTGTTTTCCTTGCTTCACTCAGCCCATGGCAGGTATTCTTGGATATTGACTTCAGCTTGGTTCCTCTTCATGTCTCCACCAGCCTGTGCACTAGGCCAGATGTCTGATCCTGCACAAGAGGAGATGGGGACACACTTCTTAGCTCCAGGTTGTTTTTCTGGGGGTGGTTTTATGAGTGGCTGCCTCAATCCATATAGCAGGCCAGGTGAGAGGGGTGTGGATACTGAGACAGATGTTGAGGTCAGCCTGTAAGGTCCTTGCTTTTTTCTTTTTGTCACTGCTGTCTGGGACTGAGGGAGAGCTCAAAAAACAATTTGGATTGATGCAAAAATGATGGATAGAAAAAAAAATCTAGCCAGACCACAAGATTTTTTAAATGGGGAGCAAAATGTCCAGAACAAAAGAAGACCATTGACCATAATGGGATACCACGTCATAGGTGACTATCTGTCAGATACAGCTATGGAGCAGGTAAGACAGAACAGGTAGAGAGATTATTTATTTTCCTTGCAAATTAGAAACATAATATTTTTTGGAATGGAGATTCCTTGACCAAGGAAAGATAAAAATGCAGGCAAATCCAAAATACTTTATTTGTTTCCTAGCACATGAGTATGGATTCATCCTATAAAACTGCGGGATGCAGGAATCAGGAGCGTGGGATCTCTTCTGAATTCACATTGAAACTTCAGTCAATGGATGATTCAGGTCTGGAATGGTCCTCTGCGCTGTGCTGGTTAGGAGAAATGAATATAACCAAGCTGGCTGTGCTGATGCATCTCCTACTTCTCCACTGCTGATGGCACAAGCCACCTGGACAGTAGACTTTGTGCCAGAGGTTCCTCACAGTTTTCTAGGCCTGGTTTCCCTTCCAGGCCCCCCATCCTACTCCTGGTGGAAGGCCTGGTGTCAGCAGTAGGAGGCTCACGAGCCTCCCAACCCCAGCAACCTCGGCCTGTCCTCAAGCATGGGGCAGGTGGGACGCTGCGATGGCCCCGCGATGATGGAGCGCACGGAGGATGAAGATGGGGTGGGAGTGCCGAGGAGCACGGGAGACTTCCAAATTCACTGCCTCGTCGGCATCCCCTCCCTCCT
This sequence comes from Oxyura jamaicensis, assembly GCF_011077185.1. Classification (NCBI taxonomy): domain Eukaryota; kingdom Metazoa; phylum Chordata; class Aves; order Anseriformes; family Anatidae; genus Oxyura; species Oxyura jamaicensis. Next base: position 51,186,475 of record NC_048897.1, on the reverse strand, counting down.
CGTCACAGAGCAGCCTTGCCATCCTGGCTCGGAGGGCCGGACGCACGCACGCCTTAGCGATCTCGACAAACACAGCCGGCCGGGGCGCATTACATCAGTGCTGGGTGGGGTGGCCCGGCCGAAACGGCCTCCAGACAGCGCAGGATGTGACCCGCTCCGCTCGAGTCAGGGCTTTGAGCGGGGAGATCGCACACACACATAGCCCTCGCGCCGAAATCCGCCCGCCCGCCCTCCCTCCTTGCTTTTAACCTCTTGTTTCTAAAGTGGTTTCTAAAATAAGCCCAGCTCGCAGCAGCTGTGAAAGCCGTTTGCTGTCAGAATTGGCCCCTGCGCAGACGGCCTGGATATTGCAGGCGCTTGTTTTGCATTTTAAGCCTAAACATTTTTCCCCCCCTGGCTTTTTCAGTTCAACTCTTAGTTTTTAATAGTCCTTGTCATGATGGAAAGTGCCAGACTCCAGCTGTTCTTCCCAAACCTCTGGGAGAGGCCTGGTTACATCTAGTTCTCATAAATCTTGAATCCAGTTCTAGCGAGTCTCTAAGCCTGACCACCGCGCTGCCCAGGCAGCCCATGATTGAAAACAGGAGCAGAGGAAGAAAAGAGGAAAGGGGGGAAATCAAGAAAAGACCATGCACACTTACAGGCTGCTTCAGGAGAAGGCTCCAAGAGGCACAGCATGTGAGGCACGCCGTGATGAGAGTCATGGTGTTCTGTACAGCTCCCAGCTTGCCTTATAAATAGCTTGTGGCATTGGAGGGAGGGTTGGTGGAGAGGGATTGCTTGGAAAAACAAAGGGGAATTCACCTGGTTTGTGCAAGAAAGGACTGTGAGAACATCCTCGTGTCAGGAACTTCGAGGACCTCCATAACCCAGATATGGAGACCCTGGATCCTCCAAAGATCTTCAGCTGGGACAAACTGGTCCAAGCTCTAGTGGCTGCTTGTCTGATCTATATCTGTCGTGGATTTGGCATTTGCTGTTGCAAAAGAGAAAAAGGAAAGGAACAAAATGTAAAAACACATGCTGCTTTAGGAAATATGTACCCATTAGTGTAGCACATCTGCCCTCATGCTTCATAAGGAGTGAGAGGTTGCTTAAACAGGGCACAGCATTAGCATCTGTCAGCAGGGTTATGCCTTGAGGGACAGTCCCAAGCTGTGCAACACTGTGCTGGCCAGGGCTTGGGCACGAAGTGTGCTCTTCAGTGGCTTAGATCCAGTTCTCCAAAACCCATGGTGTAGTACGAGGTGGATCCCTTGTACTACAGTGCCTTTTGGTTATGGTTGTTAAACTCTGGCCATTCAGAAGCAGTGCCAAAAAAAAAAAAAAGGGCACCTCAACTTCCAAAGACATTCTGTCCTCCACAGATGAATAAAGTCTTCAGAAGTTTGGTCCTGCTTCTGCCAGCCATATTCCTACAAGAGAAGGGATTTACCACTCAACTAAGAAACTCCTGCCTCTCTTCCTGTAAAAACACAGTGCTGGAACAGCTTTCTTGGGGGTTACTGATGGTAAACAGGTTCTCTTCGTTTGAAGAAGGAACTTGTTGTTTGGGGGGAAGGGTGTCATATTTTCCAATCACTCTGCAGCACGCTGAGAAACTGTTCCCAGACCTCTGCAGTCCTTACTAGAGATGTGTAGGAGACAATCGGAACATTGCTGTGTGTCCTACCCTCCTCCTGACTTGGAAGAGGAAATGTTTATGTTTCTTAATTGGGAATAAGATAGAGAATAGGAAACTACCCCTCTGGCAAATATGACCAGGGTAGCACTGCACTTGCCTTCATAAACTAAGAAGGACCGAAACCTTGGCCAAATTAATCCCAATTCATTCATGCAAACCTCTGTTGCTTGTGTCCATGTGGGACGCTTCGGGAACCAACAAGGTATATAAAGCTGGAAAAAAGCCCGACCTTCACTCAGTTACTAGACAGAAATTACTTCCAGCAAATAACAGTGAGATTAGCCAGTAGCATTGAAACAGGCACGTGTTTGGAGCACAGAAACCAATAACTCGGGGGAAATGTGGAAGTCAAGGGCCATGTGATGGATGAATGGACTATGGCTTTTTAAGTATATGCATTTAAAGGGAGCATAAATGTTTGTTTCTCCAAGTGCAATTTAACCTCATCTGACTCTAGGGGCATCTTTTCATTGACTTCAGTGACTATTGGATGGGGCCTATCAGAAGCACAAGTTTCCATGGGTAAGCCATGCACTTAAACAGCTACATATTTAAATACTTAGATGAGCCTCCTTCCTGGATTTCCCAACATCTGTGCCTTCTCTCCTTGGAAGCCATCCCCCTCTTGGATCCGGATGCTTGGATTGTGTGGAAATGAATGAGAGCAGCTAAGGACAAAACTTCGGCTGTAAAGCATTGCTCTCCTTAGCAATATGACAGCACTGCAGCTGGTGGGTGCTCTATAAGAAGATCTGTGACCAGCTGTAATTGCCTTATTGCCATTGCCAGGTGAACTGAGGTGTCCTCCTGCAGAGCCTGGGGAAAATGGCAGAAGGGACAGTGGAAGAGCATGGGATGAGGCACAATGTTCTTCTTCTTCTCCTCCTTTTGTCCATAGCCTGTCCCCGGACTGTCTTGCCCCCAAGCTCCTAATGAGAAGGCAGGGCAGACAGACTCATGCCAACACAGGCAGAGCAGCAAGGATGGTTTTGCTGTGTATGTGTCCCATTTATTACCATGGACACATTTCCAGTGCTGTTATAAAACTTATCTCCTCTTGTTATTTCCCAATATCAAATCACAGTAAGAAAACAGATTTCCCTTTGCTTAACACAGGTAGTGTTACGCTGGGGAGTGTTAATGGCTTAAGCAAAGATTTTTCCACCTACAGGCAAGTGACTGATAGTTTATCCATCTGCTGCATAAAACCAATGCTTAAATCCCAGTTTTAATGGGTCGTGTCACCTGTTGTTTCCCAATAACTCTGATTTTCCCCTAAAGTTAGACGCAAAATAATGAAAATTGGTACTCAAAAGTCAAACAGATTTTCTTCAGTTCAACAAACAACCGAAAGCCCATCACTTCTTCAAGTTAAATCATCCTGAGTGATTTTGTCGTAGGTCAGGAGGAGGTCAGACGAGTTAGGCTCGGTCTTGTTCCTGTGTTGTCATCTCTCAGCAGGAGGAGGAAGTGTACCCCAGCAGGTGTCATAAACACCAATTTCCCCAAATTTCATAATCACTTAGATCTAATTACAAGATACACATGGTTTTTGACTTTCCCCAGAAAGACTTTGGGGAGCACCCACTGCTAAATCAAATACAAAGGAGTTTGCTTTCATTTTGCAGCATGGGGTGGCTTTGCATTTTTAATCCAGGAGATTCAGTTTAATTCCAGAAAATTATTTTAACAAGCTGAATTATAAAGTTCAGGTCAATTCACTTACAGTAGCATTGCAGAGACAAGGAGGGGAAGGACTTTGCTTTGGCATATCCAGAATGAAAATAGCAATAAACTGAGCCTGGGACATGGGGTGGCCTCCATGCTGCTGCTCCCTTCTCTTGTCTCTACATCAGAAATTCCCCTCACCAGTAGCAATTTGATCCAAAGCTAAAAGGCTGAGAGAAACCCCAAAGGTACCAAATATGTACTCTCAGTTCATTTTAAGAGGGTAAAACATGTCAGGAAGCAAAGAAACCCATTTGCTCTGGAGGTCACCAAAAGCTGCATGAGTGATGGTGCCATTTTCAGCAGCAGGTAACTCACAGGAGACTCCTCATGACCTTGCCTGAGCTGCTTATGGCTTTCAAGGGGTGATGAAGATTAGGTCACTTACTTAAAAGTCCAATTTTAGGTACAGATTGGCAGCTTTTGCCTCAATTCTCTCCACCCTTCAGAGCTGTAGCACCTCACCAGTGACATCTCTCCTTTTGAAAGCCACACTGAGGGGACCTCAGTGCTGGTCCTGGTGGACCCCACGGTCCCCCTTCACCCTTCTGCCAGAAGGAACATTTACCTTCCTGCAGCCCTCAGGTGGGTGCTGGTACCTGAGACTTTTCTCACTTGTAGACAGCAGTTTGCCTTAATGGAGAGGCTCAGGGCAGGGACACCCGAGGTGAGGCTAACCAAGATTTACTTCATCTCTGGCTGGCCCTTTGGAGGGAGCTAAGCCACCACGGAGAGGAAATATTGCTAATATGGATGCTACAGTTATCCTTATCTCAGCTTTCTGTCCTTGCTGGTCATTAAATTATCCCACAGCCTTCACAGACAGTGCTGCTATATCCACAGCTCTATTAATAAACCTTCTGCAGCAGTAAATCCCTGTGCCTGACTGCAGACTGTCAGTACCTCCTCTGATTTATTCTCCATTTACCCGCCATTTGCTTTATGGATAAAATGAAGCAGCCGCTGGTTTTACTCCCTTCGTGACCCCCTAGCGATAGCAGTGACAGCCTCTGAGAGAAGGTGCTGAGGCCGCCCAGGGTTTGCAGTTGTAACTCTGTGCCAAAAAGAAAAAATCTCCTGAGATGGAGATGCACAAATGTGGGATACCCAGAGAAAGGCAAAACAAAGGACATGGAGAAATTACCCGCTGCCAAATGGGACTCCAGCAGATCCTCATGAAAACCTCCACGTCTCTCCACTCTGACAAAGGAGCCACAGCTTTTTGCCCCTTCCCATGCTGTGGCTATCAGCCTCATGGCCATAGAAAGCACAGGGCTGGTGGGACCTGGGCTCATGGACCTGCTCCAGAGGTGGCTGTATTGCTCAGCACCACTCCTGCAGCAGGAAAGGGCTGAGGGAACAGGCAGGGCTGGGGGCAACAGGGCACGTGAGGGCCTGTACTGTGCTGGGGAAGGGGCCATGCTGCTGCACATACCAAGGAAGAAATCCCAAGCCAGACAGGGCAACTGTTTTCTGTAGGTGTTTATGTCTGTCCCTCCAGGACAATGCTGGAAGATGGCAGAGGAGCTCGTTAAGGGAAAGTGGAAAGTTAAACAGAATTTACTGAGTGATGGTCCTGACCCGGAGGTGACTCTAGCTCGAAGCACCAGCCACGCAAGCCAAGGCACCATGCTTCAGAAAAGAAACTGGGCAAGCAGGATGCCTCTGACGTGCTTTGGGGTCCTGTCTGCATTAAGGCAGAACAGCCCCACTTTAGACAGTTCACAGCTGACTTGTTCTGTGTGGGGGAAAGTTTAATAGTCTGTCTTGGCCCGGACAACACTTAAACTCATTTTCTGGACTCCAGAGGGATTGTGGTTGGCCTGTATCAGCCCCAAACACACTTTGATTCATTTTATTTCCTGGACTCCTGAGGGATCCTCTTTTGGCCTGTTTTGGCCCCAAGCCCTCTTTGATTCACTTATTTCCTAGACTCCCAAGGGAGTGTGGTTGGCCTGTTTTGGCCCTGTCTTGCTGTCACTTTTCCACGCTGGTATGTAATGCATCTGCACTCTTTAGATTTCTTCACTCCTTGTGCTTTCACTGTAGGCCAAGCCTGGATGTATTTTGCAATATTTCAGAAAAGATAAATTCACTTGGTCTGTCTTCACTCATCCACCTTGCTAAAATTTTTCACCAGCAGGGGCTGCTGACCCGTGCTCAGCACATGTAGGGTGAGAGAGTAAAGCATTACCCACTGCTCCTATCCTAGCACCACTAATGTTCCTGCCCTGTGTTACCTTACGCAGCCTATATATGAATGTCCATGGACAGGTCCCTGCTTGGAGTCCATTATGATGGTGCAGCAGCCCTTCCTCTACACAAAAATTGCAACCCCAATGTGCTGGGCAGGAAGCTGATATGCAGATGGCCTCCACTCCGTGAAGAACCTATGAAAAGCAAAGCTCCTTAATGCCCTGTCCTAAAAGGAAAGGAGTTTGTGTGACGGTGTCATCTACCTCTACCACACCAGTCCCACACCAGTTTGTCACTGGAAGTCAGGGCAGAACAAGCTCAAGGAGGCTGCCATCCTTCCACCCCTCCTACCTCTTTTTGTACACCCTGTGGACTTACCTGGACACCCTCAGTTGGTATTTGATCACTGCTGAGATTTATAATTCTACAATAACACTCTGCTCTTTTCTACTAAAATTTCAGAAGTATTTGCCAGGATATCGACAGGCTTGTCCTCCATTAAAGCCCTGAAGTGCAAAGCTGCCTGGGGCAGAATCCCAGTCCAGGCTTGTGCCCTCCAAAGCACACAGAAGAATAAAGTCTCACTTTCAGTAACGAGAATATTATACCCAAACCGCCGTAACAGATTTATGTTATTTATTTTATAGTTTACAAACATCACCATAGTGCAAACTCTTTGCATATCCCAACAGAAGCACACTGCTCTCCATTCAGACTGTCTAAATGTTTCAGCACAGAATTTATTGTTTATAGAACTTGCTCAATTACTACACAACTCAGTTTTATCAAGATCTAGTTTCAGGGCCTAAAGAAGAAAGAAATTCAAAAAAGTCAAGGGACTGTTAACAGTGTGAGGAGAAGGCAGCTCCTCATTGTGTGAGCAAGTTTTATTGTCCAATTGTCCCAGGAAATTTAAAGCAGAATGTGTTTTTGACAGCTTCGTTAATGTGACTTTTTTTTCCCCTGCCAGAAATTCAAGCGTAATTGAGACATAGTGTTGAACTTCAAATGTTTCCCTGAGACTTGAATAGAGAACTTGATGAAGCATGTAATATGGCATAACCTCCCAATTATTCACACGTTTAGATAACTAAAATCACACAACTCCTATCACAGCAAAAAGGTTATTGTAGGCAGATATTGGCAGGGGCTAATGGACAGCATATTGCAAGGGCAAGGAGGGTTTGAAAGGAAACATTAATCAGAATTTGGTAGCAAAGTCATCAATCACAGCTTAACAAAGCTGTCACTCACTGCTGCAGTCCCAGGACCTCTATCAACTCAGAGTTCAACTCGGCAATCTCAAAGAACAGAATGTATCAAAGAAGAAATGCATTGCTTAAGTGTGACTGTCCCCAGGATACCCAGCCTTTCACGGTATGGTTTCTCTAGCAAGAGAATTCATCACCAGAATTTGTAGTAATTAGGGCATGTACTTTTCAGGCAAATGGCATCACTTTTCATTATTATTATTTGACACTTGCTCTGGGCTTGAGAAATTGTACTGCATTTTGCAGTTGGAAGTTGCTCTAGCCTGGAGCTTTTCTAGTTGCTTGCTGAGGCTCCCATAGCAAATCCTGACAACTGAAGAGATGAGAACTGTAGAAGAGGAGAATAGCCCACAGATGAGGCACTGTGGTGGTTATTCTGCATACACATTAAAACTTGGCTGGCATGCAGTGTCTGGGTTTGTAACCCCAGTACACGTGAAATGTTGATAAACCGGGCTGAGTTCAGGAGAAGGCCACCAAGATGAGCTGGAGCACATCCTGCAGGTGGATGGCAGAGGGATCAGGTCTCATTCAGCCTGGAAAGCAGAATTTCATAAGGGGACCTAACATCAGCCAAGATTTGTACTACTTGTCCTATACTCTCAGTTTCAGTTACAGGAAGGTAACTCTGTTGAGGTTCTCTGGGGAACAGCTACACAGCAGTGCAGGAGTGGGGCTTTTTAAAAATTTCCTCCATAGCTGGCTTCAACCTGCAGTGCTCTTGCACACAAAGAGCAGGAGGTGAGAGGTGTCTGACTGCCTGACGGCAAGAAGAGCCTCTGCAAACAAGTTCCTGAAGTCTCAGATTTCTGTACCCTCCTGTGCTGGCTAACATGCTGTTTTTTGACAGCACTGGAGCACATGGAAACCTTGATCCACCCAACATATTATGCTGAAAAACTTCATGCTTTGGGTGCATAAAGTTTTCCACAAAAACAGGTGGGAGTCTGGCATGGCCAATGTGATTTGAGGCCAGTGCGTGGTGTTTTTTAACGCTGCGTGGAAAACTTTGGGTGCTGACTGTCTTGTGAGGGGTCAAGTGAGTCATTATTTGCATTGGCTTTCCTCCGGACAGGGTGTCCCGAAAAGCTTTGTACCTCTTGAGCCACCTACTTCCCCCCCGAACCTCTGGCAGAACTGTGGGCCACCAAAACTCCCTCCTGATGCTACTGCAGAGGCCACCAGGGACAATCCCTGCAGAGAGGTCACTTCAGCAGTGCCAGTCTCCTCTGCATGCACTTGCAGGAGCTGAAAAAATGCTATCATGGTTGGTTTGCTCTGTCATCAAATTGCCAAGATATGATGTCACTTATTTCTTAGGAAATGGGGCCCTCGGTGATACCTGAGTCACTCTAAAAGAAAAAAACATGAGCGTGATGGGGCTGTATCTGCTCTGGCTAGGCTGAAGGGTGGTTCTGTAGAAGGGACACATCATTGTTGACACATGGTGTGAAGCAAAAAGAACCCGGGAGTTTAGTCATATCCTTACCCATCATGGGTCTCTTGTGCCCCAGAGTTCCCCCTCCCCACAAAGAGAAAGTAAAAGTCCTGCTGAAAACCCTCATTAATGATCTGGATGATGGGCAGAGTGCACCCTCAGCAATTTTGCTTGTGACACCCGACTGGGGGGAGTGGCAGATAACACCCTGGTCCTGCTGCCATCCAGAGGAACCTGGACGGGCTGGAGAAATGGGCTGGCAGGGACCTCATGAGGTTCCACAAGGGGATGTACAGAGTCCTGCCCCTGGGGAGGAACAGCCCCATGCACTGGAGCAGACTGGGAGCCCCCAGCTAGGAAGCAGCTCTTTAGGAAAGGGCCTTGGGGGTCGCAGTGGAAACCAAGCCAGCAGGTCAGGAGATCTGCAGGTCATCTTCTCCCATTCCCACCACTGGGGAGGCTGTACTTGGAGTGCTGGATCTGGGCCCCCCACTACCAGAGAGACCCGGGCATGCTGGAGAGAGCTCAACATAGGGCCCCCGAGGTGCTGAGGGGCCTGGAGCATCTCCCTGTGAGGAGAGGCTGAGGGAGCTGGGACTGCTCAGCCTGGAGAGGAGGAAGCTCGGGTGGATCCCAGCAACGTCCATGACCAGCTGCAGGAGGGAGCCAAGAGGCTGGAGCCAGGCCCAGAGGCCACAGGCCCAGCGCGTGTGGGGAAGAGTTTTTCATCCAAGGATTTGGGACAGAAGGAGGATCTCCCATCAGCCAGTCATGTTTGTTTGGAGGCCAGATGAGCTCCAGTATGCAAAGGGAGTGAGGGGGCAGAGACAGCTTGGCCAGACTTGAAGTTTGAAAGTCCCACAGCACTGTGGATACATGGACACCTTCTTTCCCCTCATGGTCTGTGGATTGGAAGAGAATGAGACCTACCCCATACTGCTGCTGCAACTGGGCTACCCCAGTTCCTACAAAATCAATGGATGGAGAATATGAACCATAGATGTTAGGCAGTCTGAAACGCTGCCTGTCTCTGTCCTTTGCTCAGGGAGCTCAGCTGGGTGAACCTGCGTGAGACTCACTCATCCTCCTCTCACATTTCATGGATTTGCAGGCATCTCTGGATGTCTCAGGTACCATCTTGCCTTCCATCCTTCCTAACAGAAGCATAGTCTTTTTGTTCACTGTGGGCAGCAAGAGCCTTTGAAAACTGGACATGAATCAATACAAGTGGACAGTTCTGCACATAATCTGCAACTGTGCAAACACAGGAAACAACCACAAGCCGAGCAGAGTCACCAGCGCACACATCCTACCCTGACATGTAATTAGGAATGAAGTTTGTAAGCCAGGCAGGTCCCGCGGGCTCCCCCCAACACAGGAGTAATGTTTGGGCTCTTGGTCCAGGAAAGACAGGAGCACCTGGAGATGCTCCAGAAAGGAAAAACAAGGATTTGGGACACGTCACCCACCCACAGGGAAAGGTGAAAGGACCTTGAGTGATTTGTGACCCCAAGTGCCTAAACCTCTTGTTAGAGCTGCAGTGAGGGGCTCAGGCATGGCCCAAAGCCTGCTCTCCGCTGTGGTTGGATGGGTGCTGGCAGGATGCTGGGAGAGCCTGGACATGGAGCAGCCCTGGTGGCATGGAGCCACGGAGAGGGCATGGTGAAGGCTTCCCAGCCTGGGACTTGCCAGCTGGCATGGCCAGCAGCGTCCAAGGGAGGGACCTGGGCATGATCCCATCGGGTCTTCTCTAACCTCCCTAGGCCAAAGGGCCAGATACCGCTGACAGCTGGGTCAAGTGGGGACAGCTTTTACCGTGAGCCAAAGCTCCTCCTCACACCTTCTTGAGTGGGAATGAGAGGTTTTGACTGCTCTCCCACCACACCCATGAGGGGAAGGGAGGGGACAGGGTGGAGAATCGTTATTTTAGTCATTAGTTGATGGGGAATTTACTGAGGAATACTGAGCTCAAAATCCCACGGCTTTCTTGTTGCAGAAGTAGCTGGTGTGAGGAAAATGGCACGTACTCCAGGACTGGGACAGAGAGGAGAAAACCCTATGTTTTGATAACTCTGCCACTTTGAGCTCCCATGCCCTGCACACAGTGCAGCTGGTCCAGCCAGTCTGCGTTCTTGCTCCATGATACCTCCTACCTCCCTGGATTTTTGTTATTGTTGTGTTTTTATTTTTCTCATTTTGTTTTGGATTTTGTCAGCTTCAGGCTGCAAGAAATGAGCCGTTGCTGCAGCCTCTCACTACAGCTAATGGACCAAACCCAGCTCCGCCATGGAGAGAACCCAAACCTGGGCAGGAGGCTGCATCACAAGCTCAGCGGTGCAAAACAAGACTGCTTGCAAAGTCATTTTGGTGATGACCCCTCCATTGCCACAAACAAACATTAGGCCCCTTTGCCTAATGTCTGCACTCGGATACCATGCTCACAAGTACTTTTCTTAAAACTTGCTTGGGGCCACAAAATTCCCCCTCCCCAGGCTTTTTCATTTCATGCTTTACAGGTGGTGGCTCTGGAAAGCTGCTTTGCTCATCTGGTGGCAGACTGCGAACACGTCCCATCCAACCCGCAGCACAAGCCACCAATGCTCACTGCTCCTTCTGTTTGTTGATATATCCCAGAGAAGTCACGTGAATGCTTCCCGCACTGTTATTGTTCCAGGGCTCATGATGGAGTATAACATTACATGAAACTGGGCCTGTTTATTTAAACAGAGAGGGTCCCATCAGGGTCACAACCTGACGTCTCATTTCCCACCCGCTTGACGGTGCTGTGGGGAGACCAGCAGCTTGCGTTTGGGCTGCCTTCATATCCAACACAGTAGGCAGAGAGGAAAAGCCGATTTGGGGGTACTTAGAAAGAACAAAGTCAAGCCATGCTTCTTGCACCAGGCACGTCCTGGGAAATTGACTGCAGATAGGAAAAGTTGCAGACGAAGGCATTTAGAAGAAGAAAGTGAATTTGAAAAGCTTTTAAAACCCTTTCAAAAGCTGTCATAAAAAGCCCTTGGCCAGCTTTCTAACAAATGCAGACTGATCTAGCATCCTTGAGGCTAGGAATACAAGTTGACTTATGCTGAAGGATGGTCTTCTCCATCTCCTGGCCCCAGTATTTAAGTAACAACTTCAGATTTCCAAAGCACCCTTAGAGGCTGCCAAGAGTCATGCAAGATACAAGAAAGGGGGCTGGATGTCTTGCAGGGTAGGCTGTGACCCCAAAGCAGAATATTTACCCTTGGAAATGGAGGAGATTCATCAGTGGGGTTTCCACCACTGGGGCTCTGTGCCCTCTGTGCTCCTCATGGGAGAGACGCTCCAGCTCCACTAAGGTGATCCTACAGCTGCATTTGGCCCCATTGACGTGCCCTGTCACATTCAGCACATGTGAAAGACCTCCCAGGAGACACCAAAATGTGGGATATTGGTAATCCAAGAGGAGGAAATGCCCATTGGCAGGTGGCCACGGGTCTGACCTCCAGAGCAGGCTCCTGTTTGCCCTTGGCATGCTTGGTGACCTTGAGCACAAGTCCTTAGCCCCTTCTCTCCCCTTGCCCCCTGCCCTGCCATGGCTGCTTTTGGAGCAGCCTTTCTCTCTCCGGGTGTTTGTACAGTGGCTTGCATAACTGGATGATGATTTTAGCTCAGGGTTTTCGGTCCCATGATAAAGCCTGTAGTAATCAAATGCAGCAAGTGATGCGGCGGAAACAAACCAGGAGTGTAAAAGAGAGAGATGCCTGCTCAAAAGGAGGAAGGAAAAGCCTGTTGATTTTCGTGTCATAATGAAGTTTGTCCTGAGTTTGCTTTAATGTAGAGGAAAGACAGGAAAAAATGAAAAAATTGGAAAAGACCTGTTAGCAGAGGTTGTATTACAGGCTCACGTAACGGGGGGAGAACGCGCTGCTTTGTGTGTGTCTGTGTTTAACAAGCAAATAAGGCAAAGATTTCTTTAAAGATACCAAACCCAAGTACACCACAGCTGGGAAGCACATATGAGCAATAGCTTTCACATGCTAACAAATAAAAGATCCTTGCAAAACAGATGCTGAGGTTTGTGGGGCTGGCACAGGCTCACTGCTGGCAGGGAGTTAACTCACAGAAAACTGAAAGGTTCAGAGATGGAAGAGTATCTAGAGACCGTTTGTTCATAAACACAGCTGAGGGCCAGCAACCTGCTTTATACCCTGCCCGAGCTGCACTGCCGGAGTCATTCCTTGCAGGGTTTCTACAAGAGAGAAGGCAGATATGCAATTCTTCTGCAGCCCACGCTCTAGAGAAATAATTAAACAGTTTTTCTTAACCTCTTGAACTTTTCATTTATTATTGCCATCCATTATGTCTACCTTCTCAAATAGCAGGATCCTGAAAGCCAGCTCCAGGGGTCAAGGGTTTATTGTTTAATGGAGATAGAACATTCTGTAAATTGCACAAAGTCACAATGTTTAGAAGAGAAGCTTCTGGTGTACTGAATCTTTTCCATTTAACAAACAGTGAGCTTTGACATATGTTCTTCCTCCATAGCAGGAAATTTGGGATAAGTGCAGTACTGGCATGGACATGTTACCAAATCCTTCCTGTAAACCAAATGACATCTGCATTCAAATAAAAACATTCCTTGCACCAAATACCAGGAAATACTAAAAGTATCACTATTCTTCTAAGGTCATGCTAAAATGAAGTTTTTGGCTTTTAGAACACAAAGTAAGTTTGTACAGGGCCAAGACGTTTTGTTCAACACACATTTGCTGTTACAAATCCCAAGAGACATCCTTCTGGGTCAAATATGTGCATGTGTCTGTAGAATTTTGCAAGCATTTAATCTTCTTCATATGAAAAAAGAATAAATATTTTAGGAGCGTGGACTTACATTAACAAATATTCCTGTTGCCTTTGTTTTTACTAGTGCTCTGCTTTTCAAAGGCAGAAAAAGGATTTGCTTAAAACAAAGCAAACATCCTCAAAATGCACCGTGCCAAAATAATCAAGGGAATAAATACCTGGGATTTACAAAATATGAATATTCTTCAGTAAATAAACTGAAGCGAGAGCAGGCAGGGAGAGAATGCTGCTGCAGTGATGGGGAGGGAGTGCTGAGTGTAAACACTTTCATCTCATAGATGGCAAATCAAGAACATTTAAAGAAAATAAATGTATGCAGAGCAGATTCTTCCTTCTCATGTTACTTTCAGGGGATTTTACTGCCGATAGTTAACGCCACATAAAACCTTTCGAATATTATGCCAGCAGATGAAAAACTACAATGGCAGAAACAGCTTCCCATGGATAATTAGCATAAATATCTGCTTAAAGCTGAGTAATTTGTTCACTGTACAGGATGTACTTCAGCAGTTTTATGAGCTAAAAAACACAGGGAATGTTTTGAATGACTTACATTTGAAACAGCACAGGCAGATACCAGGAACTTTTCAGGGACTGCCACACACACACACAAAAAAACTCTGCTCAGAGTGAATGAGCGTCCGATTCCAACAAGCTCAGGGCCAGACATCCCTGGGAGGCTTCACCCAGACACATCCCTGAAACTTCCCACTCAAAGGAACGTTTTCCCTTACTGGAAGGACTGGGGAATCCAGACACTGAAAATGGAAAAGAAAGAGGAGAATGTAGGAAATAATAATAATAATAATAATAATAATTTTTTTAAAAAGATATAAATCAGTGTTTTCCGATGTCCTTTGGAAAAAAAAATGCAGTTTCCAAAACGGTGACCTTTTCCAAAAGGTCTTTAGAAAAAAAAAAGACATTTATTTCCTCAGATGTTGTGCTTGACAAGTGTGGTTTGAGAAAGTACCAGTCCAGTGGGGCTCCCCATGTATCCGTCACTTCCACCTCCAGCACCCAAGGAGGTTTTCTTCAGGCTTCCTTGATGTATCCCTCCCTCCAGGTCTCGATTTGGATTTTGTAGGGTCTGTGTTTCCTGGACTATGGAGTCCCCAGCCTTCCCAGCCTTTGCAGAGTGAAAGGGGTTGGGAGGAGCAAAAGATCCGAGTGGGAAAATCCTGAAGATGTGGTGATGGACAGCCCCATAAATCTCATATAATCCAAGCCCTGAAAAAGGGCCTGAAAAGGACCTGATGAAAGCATGGGTTTCCACCCACAGATAGCAGAGCCTTGCAGCCCACAGCATAGTACAGCTGAAAGCACACAGATATTCAGGTTTTAGAAGAGACCCCCAGCCCACTGAGAGGGTTGCACGTTTCAGGCAGATCCCCTACCTGGCTTTGGAGTTGTCTGTGATGCTCCCAGGACCCTCCATAGCTCCCATGAGTGGTACAACTTCACTGAAGTGTCCCAGGCCAGGCACAAAGCAGCAGTGCCTAAAGAGGACTGAAGCAATCAGAAATGCACATACCCTGCTCTTCTACCACATGCACTGAGTTGCTCTGGCCCCGAACGCTGCCAAACACTTCAGGAGCTTTATCTCCTCTTGACATCTGTGCACATATGGGCTGTGGTGCCTATGGTCTCCATCTCGGACCCTACGGGGACCAAGACCTGAGGGGATGGATTGCATGTGCACAAATGGAATAAAAAACAAAAACTTATGTTCTCAAGGTTGTATTTTTCTTTTGGTTTTAATGATTTTATTTCTTTTTAATCTTTTTGTTGCAATCCAAGCAGTGGGAAGGGAGATGAAAAGAGTCCCTGTGCCCTACTAGAACTACCTGATGTAGGCAGGATGACTGCTCCACTCCACTGTATGACTCGGAGCTGCCCGTTGGTCTTTTGAAGAAAATTTTTAGGGATGCAGGTAGATATCTTTGGAGTGTGATCAAAATACAGCCAGGATGTGAACCCCAAAGGAGGGGGCTGAGGTCAGCAGAGGCTGCCCACCTGTAGGCAAGTCCCCTCAGTGCCCCAGTCCACCCAGACCCCTCAGGGCCCCAACACCTTCCAGCGGCCCCATTCCTAATCCCAACAGGAGTCTCCCACTAGCCTGGACACAGCTTGCTGCCAGCTGCCCACGTGCTTCAGCCTCGATGGAGCAGCTCGGCCGGTGGCAGCCTGCAGGGAAAGCCCCTGTCCAGGTTGCGATCTTGAGGTACCGCCAGAGGCAATCATCTCCCTGCTGAGTTAAACCCCAGCTCCGGGCTGCAGCTTCCTTTCTGAGTACGAGCTTGGAGCTGCTATTCAGACCTTATATTTAGAAAAATGTGGGAAAAGAACTAGATCCATTTCAGGGTTTGTATTTTTGTTGGCAGGATATCTGGTATCATTATGAAGAGCAAACCAAGGGTTTTTCTTTTTCTTTTCCTTTCTTTCTTTTTTTTTTTTTTTCTTTTTTTTCAAACTCTGCATTTTCTTGCCAGAAATGTATAGAAGTGGGATCTGATGGAGAATTTGTGGGTGAGAAGCCTGAAGGAGCAGCAAAATGATTTCATTGTCACATCATTTGTGTGCACGTATACGCGGGTCTGAGGGCTGGGAGGACTCCAGAGGTCTCTTCCTCAGTCCTCTGGCCCCTTGGCAGAACCAGCTTGACCTCCTCACCCCAAGCTTTGGTTAATGTCCTCTCAAATCCCTGCAGTGATGGAGACACCACATCCTCCCCAGATATTCCCATCCTGAGATGGTCATCATCCCTGCTAGACAGTTCCTTGAGTTAGCTGGATGTAGGGCATGCAACCCCAGCATCATGGCAGTAAATAGCATGGCTGAGAGCTCCTGAGGGAAGTGCAGAGCAAGCCAGGTTTGCCCAGCTGCTCTGAACACATAAGCACGTGAGACTGAGGTGGGATTCATTTGAAGCTAATTTTTGCAAACCCAACACATAGTATAAGGACAAAAACCTGGCAGTGGATTTGACATATGTACTGCAGCAAATCTATTTGTGTGTCACTATTAAAAAGCTTGCAAGACATCTGCTCTTCCAGAAGTTTGCTCTTGCAGATGGGTCAGTGGACCGCAAGGATGGAAAAACACAATGATCATGAGAAAATGACACCCTCCCTTTTCCACTCCTTAAGAATTAACAAAATCACCACCAAAATGCTGGACTATGGGCTTAAAAATCAGAGAGGGAGCCTTTGGAGAAAGCCAGCTGGCCTCCAGCAACAGGGACTCGTCATGCGTGGCCCACTAAGCTGTCAAGTTAAGGACTTGTCCTGCTATCATTCAGTCCTCGGAAGGTCAATGACTGGATTTGCTTATCGCCCAGAGGCACTTTACTCTGGTTAATTGGCACCCCTGGTGACAGGGTGGATTGATAGCCTCCCATCAGAGCCTTTAACAGTGAGCCCAGGAATGACACAACACTCTCCCTCACCCTCATCTAACCGACTTTTACAGTACTTCCCGTGGAAACTGGAGAGCCCCAGGATGTGGGACAGGATGTACTCGTGGGGTGTGTGTCCTGGATGGATGGGAGCAATGTCATGGATGTCAAGGAAGCCTGCCATGAGAGGAGGGTGGGAGAACAACCTTGGACTTCTCCTTCCGTGTGTCCATCCCCTGTACATGCTGTGCTGCCTGGAGAAGGGGCATGTTGCCTTCTCCTGGTCCTTCCTACTCATGTTCCCTGGCATGCTGGAGGACAGACTCCTCTGGACACTTTACCTCTTCCAGAGGATTATTATTTCTATTGGTGATTACTGAAGAGGACCAGATGTTACCTTTTAGCTCCCTATTGGCTCTAATCTCCTTTCTTCTTTGATCCCAACACCACTTAAAAGAAACCTTGTATTTAGCTCCTCTTGGGTGGTCCTCAGGGAAGGCCTAGCTATTTCTAACCTCTTTTTGCTTTCTCAGGGCTCATTCCCAATGGCATATTCCTTCCTCCTAGCATGGTAGGAGTAAAACAAACCATGACTGCCCCAGGGCTGGGAGAAGGTTTCTGTGGTGGGGACTTGGTAAGAGCCTTATTTCATGCGATGCCATCAGGGTAGGCAATTCAAACAACCTCTGCCCTCTCCTCTGCCCTCAAAGTGCCAAACATCTCATTTCTGCCTGAAAGTCTCCAAACATCTTCACACTCAAAGCACACTCTCAAAACCTGTTATTCATGGGTAGCACTGGTGGGGCTCCCCAGACCTGGAGGGACCCATGAAGAAATCCCTCACCCATTCACCTCTTGGGCGTTCATCCTTGCTCACGCTGTTACCGCTTCATGCATGAGCCCTGATGGCCCGAGCTCACAGCACACACATGGTGTTAGTGACCAAGATCTACCATCTGTGTCGGCAAACTGCCGCAAAACCGAAGACAAAGTCTTGCTTTAAGCAAACAGAAATGTCCGGGACATACCAGACTTCGGGTTGGAAATCAGAGCCATATTCTTCATAAATCTGGCCCTTTGTTCAGACGCCCTTTGGAGACCTCCTGCAAAGACCTCACTTGGACTTCCAGATGCTAGAAATTAATTTTATTTTTTAATTCTGTGCCACAAATCCTTAATTTTGGAATGTGCACATTTCCTTCGTGGTCCCTGGCTCCTAGAGACTAAAAATACATGTGAAATTGCAACAGACATTGATAACAAAAGTTTGAGGGCAAACCAAAAGCTTTTCAAAGCCTTCTCTAGATAATTTATCCTAGACTGGCGAGGCGCCACAAACTCAATGGTGGGGAAGGAGGCTGCTTTTGATTTAGCTGATGTTTAGGTGTGAATGAGAAGGAGAGATATGCGATTAATCATTGGGAGCAGGGAGATGGTATTATTTTGATTCATACTTGACAAGTTTTCTAGGAATGCTGAACTCGAGTAGAAAGGCATGGCGGACCCAGCTGTTCAAACAGTGTGATTAATTAAACTGATTCCATGTGAAAAACAACACTGACTCTCACTCTCAAATTGCAAATCATTTTCAATATATTGGGGAAGGGCCAGCCGAGTTTTATTAATTGCTTTGGAGGTGATGAATCAGGGTTGTCTACAGAGACCCACACAAGTGCACATTCCTGAGGACATACGTGATGATGGACTCGTTTCACAGCCGCTCAGATCGGCGAGGGTTGCTTTCCCGGAGATGCTGCCATTTACACACAAGGGGGGGATGAAGCCCCGGCATACATGTGCTCAACCAGTGCTCTCCTCCCAACCTTGTGCCGAGACACTCGCAAAATTGCAGCGCACGTGTGCGCCTGCGCGCACACGGAGCCGGCGCTTGTGTTTTGACCAGCGCTAATAATAAAACATCCTCTCCCCGCAGACGTATGCAGCTCGTTCACCTGCCAAACCACGGCTCTCTCAAAATATCAGCAGAATGAGAGCGGGCCTTGCAGCGTATGATTTGCCCAAGACCACACAGGAAGTCTGTGGCCAAGCTGGAAATCGAGCCCACGGCTCCCGGCCCGGGGGCCACGGCCCCACCATGGGCTCGGGGCCATCCTGGGACCTGTCCCCATGCAACACTGGGCCAACACAGGCGGGGAGATGTGGGTTTGATGAGATCACCTTGCTTGCACATATTTGAACCCAGAGGGTTTGCAGGATGCCCTTGCAGCAGGTGCTCGGCAGGACTCGCACACCTCCAGGAGAGCATGCCGGGGACCCAGCCTTGCCAAAATGTCCAGTAAAACCCTGCCCTGCAGCAAAGGCTTTTGATTTATATTTTCTCCGTGAGCTTGTCTGTTTTCCTCATGCTGCTGACAAGGAGAGGGATATTTGATATGTGCTGAGGGGCAGATGTTGAACGCTGCAGAGCACTGCTTGCAGGAGGCAAGGCTGCTCCTCAGGTGTAAACTGTCTGATGGTCATAAAACGGCGAACGGGGGGGCAAGGAAGGGGTCTGGGGGAAAGAAATAGATTAATCTGCCCGGTGCTCACAGATGTGCAAAAATACCCTTGAAAGAGCTCGACTGGATGTTTTTCACCACAGCTGCCAATGCTGGGAGAATGACAGCCCAGCAGCAAGTGCTCAGACACCTTTCGCCTCGACCAAACCCCGTGGGGCACCCCGCAGTACCGGGCAGCAACCTCGTGCTAACCACTTTCAAATGTAACATTTTGAATACCTTGCAAAATATACATCTGGGCCAAGATTTCCACCCTGAGCCTGGCAGGGAGGCTCTGAGAGTTTATTGCAAGCACCTGTCTGATCTTCAGAAGCCTTGAGCTCCTACTGAGGTCAACGAGAAGAATCGGAGACGTTGGTGCTAGCCACTCTTTCAGCAAAACCATGATTGTGACCCCAAAATTCATTCCCCAGGAGCCACATTCTGACCCCTCACGTTTGATCCCAGCAGGAGAAGTCACGTGCATTGAGATATGTCCCAGATTCCTCACATTGGTGGAGCCCATGTGCTTCCAACCAGCCTTACCCAGCAGCATGGCAGGAGGCTGGCTCCAGCAAAATGCCACTTTCTCCATCTTCTTCAGCTCTTGCAGTCTACTTATTTCTCCCAAACAGCTGTTTGGGAGATAGTTAAAAAATATTTGCCCTCTTTCCCTTCTCTCTGAAAGTCTCTACAGACCCATTTATATTGCTGCGTCGACTGAAGTTCATAGGAATATTCCCCTTCTTCTCCACAGGGGCCACATTTTTCTCCCGGGAGACTTGTAGGGCCATTTACTAATTTCCCAGACATCTCAGCAATTCCCCCTCGTCAACCTGAGCTTCTTAGAAATGGAGAATACGATCTTCCCTCTGTCTCTGGGTGATGCGACGCCCTTGCGTTCCTGCCTGTGCTGCTCCAAACAACACATTTTCTGAGCACACTGTGTTTGTCTGAAAATACACCAGGAGGGCTGCCCAATTTGGAAATGACTTGAATTACAAAAAAAGCACAGCTGTCTTTAACAGCTCTCGAAGCTCATGCAACTAGTCTGCAATTTATTGACTAGGATTAGATGCTTATTGTCTATGACACTTTAAATACCATTACATTGAAGTTTATACAAGAAAGTCCAAGTTTTCAAACTGGAATCTTAGCAATAACAGCTGGACCATTTGTTTATGTGATAGACAGAAAAGAATGACTTCTGTAATCTGTGTATTTGGCTTCAGGATTTTCTACGACATGGGGAGACAGAAACCTACCCCATCCCTAATTGGGGACTGTTAGACAGAGTGAACACCGCTGGCTAATTTATCCCTGATGTTAAGACTGCTGCCAAAGCCAGGGCTGAATCCTTCCCTCATCCCCTCACACCTGACGGAGAAGCACTTGAAACCCTCTAGCCCACCTCTGACAGTCAGGGCTCAGTCTCCCGTCTCTCTCCCCCAGGCTGCTCACATTCCGCATTTTGTTTCTAGCATGAAAGACTTTGTTTTAAATCATAATAGTAACCAGGCTGTAATCACATTATAGCACACATGGAGAACTCGCAAAAAGTCATGTGCTTTGGATTTGACATTCTGATTTATGGTTGTGCGCTCCAGTTACACAGCTGCAATCTCATTTTCGACAAAGATGTTTTCTATTTTTCTATTACTTTGCTTCACCCTGTCTTTATGTCGAAGAAAATGAAAGCCACCAGGTGAAGCCAGCACAAGAGGACAAATGTTTGCATGTTCTGGATCAAAACCATGATCAAATATTTTATGCTATACTTTCATAAACAGCTTGCTATGGGCACATGTGGAGGGGGTGTAGATTCTTAATTTTAAGCCATTTGAAGTTTTTTTTTTTTTTTTTTTTTTAAAAAAAAGAAAGAAATCCAGACTTTTATTTATTCAGAAACTAGATCAGCCTATGAAATTTGCATCTCAGCCAGTTGATCATGGTGACTTCACTGAAGAGGGAAGAGGCTTGCAGAAGTACTCCTCAGACATTTGTGCAGGCTCGGAGCTTTCTGGGACCCAAGGCTGCTTGCTGCCTGCTCTGTCAAGCGAAGCCCGGCGGAGGTGGCAAAGTCTTGCTTTGCTCAGTTAAGAGCAGATTGCAGTCATTAGCCCTTCCCTCTGTCAGTAACCCGTTCGCTTTGCATTCCTATGAAGAGTAGCAGCATTCCAGCTTAATTAAAAAAGCAAGCACTTTTGCAGTAAATTGCATTAATGTTGGAAAGGGGCCAGCGCTTATGTTTTACATGAACCTCTCTTGTCTTTAGCAGAGTAAAGAAAAGAAAATGTCATCAACATTCTTTTCACAATTTAAACACTGATGATCTATCTTTAGGGCTGGTGTTGGCTGAGCATTACATAGAGCACAAAACCACTGCTGTGTCCTTTACCAGGGGTAATTTAAGCATTGCAGACTCAAAAACCTTAAAGTACAGTGTAAAATTTTACTAAGACCATCATTTTCATTATGGGTTGGGA
Source organism: Oxyura jamaicensis (assembly GCF_011077185.1). Classification (NCBI taxonomy): domain Eukaryota; kingdom Metazoa; phylum Chordata; class Aves; order Anseriformes; family Anatidae; genus Oxyura; species Oxyura jamaicensis. The sequence goes on along the minus strand of NC_048897.1, from coordinate 51,164,929 downwards.
AGAGTCTAGATGGAAAACGTATTTATAGTGGTTATGGGGCATGTGTTAAAGAGCTGAAAACACTCGTGAATGGAGTCTGTGTGGGTCAGACCCTGACCTTGAGTCCTCACTGCAGCGTGGCTTTGACTGTAGACTCTTTGGGGCAAGTAACCACGATGGGTATAGACTTACAGCAACTTTGTCTCAACGATGAGGAATTTTACCTCTTATAGCAATTCTGCAGGCTCCAAACAAGGGAATTTTCCATCTTCAGAACAGAGCTACCTCAAGCTAACAACTAAGTGTAAAGGTGGAGCTGGGACTTGGCAGAGCTGAGCACTGAAATGAGGTGTCAAGTTGTTAAAAATGTTCTGTGAAAATAGCAGGGTACCTCTGTGGAAATAGCCACATCTCTCTGTGCCATGAGGGGAAACTCCAGAAATGCTGTGTACATTAAGTAAGGACCAGGAGAAAAAGTTCACATTTCTTTCCTAGGCCAGAGGTTCCCATCCCTTTATTTAATCAAACCACTTCTGCACTGATGGGAGCTGGGAGGAGATACTCCCCTGAGCCACAGTCTGAAGGTGTCCTCTATAACAATTCCTGCTGTTCACAGTTTACCTTCAATCAGCAGGTGAGCATTAGCTCATCTCTGGGTGGAAAGAGGCTTCTCAGTGTTAGACCTGCTGGGTAGCAAGACAGTAACTCTGCATCCAAAGCCTTGCATTTTTCAGGACAAAACTGCAGAGTGGAAACCTCCCTCCCTGTTCTGCAGACCTTTGATGAACTAATCCAAAATCTGAGAAAAAGACAGTTATTATTATCTTCAGTGCTGGTTAAATCCCAATATTCTGGTTATAGTACCAACGTTAATACTGGATCTGTTGGTCATAAATCTCTCTCTATACAGTGCCTGTAATGGGTAGGTGTGCACCAGCATGCAAGATCATCTGTCCCTAAGCCAAGTAGAGCAGGAGACATCCAGGACTTCTTTTTCCCGCTAGACAGGATTATTTTAGAGAAACTCTCTTGAAAAGGAGTATCATGAAGGTTGGTCTTTCAGCAGGGTAAAGAGTGGAGCAGGCCACCGGGACTCCATATCTTTGGTCTAAAGCAAGAAATGATGTGCCCGGTGGTTTGCTGGTGTACGTGCTTCTGGTGCCAGCTCTACTTCTGGCCCAGAGACACCCAGGTGGACAGAATAAAACTGAGCACAATGCACCAAGGAGAACAGCCATAGTGTTTATTTTTCCTGCAGTTGCCCTCTGTTTCTATCCCTAGTAGAGACAGTCAAAACATTTTAGACCAAGAGGTTTTTCCACTGGAAAATGCTATTCTTTCTGAAATCAAGCAGGAACTCATTCAAATGTCAATGACAGTTTTTGGCCTGGAAAAAGTCAAAACATTACATTTTGATAGCGCAGTTTCAATTTCTGAAATTTTGACTTCCATATCATAATACAATCCTGTTCTATTAGAGTACAGTATGTAGTACTACATAATCAGTTATACTTAAAAGTTGGATATAATGTAAAAGTCAAAACAAATTTTCTCCTGCAGCATAGTCTAACAAAACATCCCAATATACCCTCTTTCAGAATTTTTATCCTGAAGGCAATAGTGTCTTTTAGCTTTTCATTCTAAGTAGGAATGCTTTGTCATTTTGCAAACCACTGGAAACCCATAGAAATTCCTGCTTTTGATCAATACTGAATAAGTGCTCAGTGCATGGTACTCCAGGATTATCTTTAAAATCTCATTACTGATGAACGTAATTAAGGAGTGTCACTACAACACTCACAGCCACCCATCCACCTTCTTTGGAGACATTTAGTCTATATAAGATATGGTCTTTCCTAATTTTGTTGTCAATGGCATGGCTGTGTTCACCTGAGCAATTCATATATTCTCAGAATTTTCTTTATATGTAAAAAAACAAAGCAAAACAAAACAACAACAACAACAACAACAACAACAAAAACATAATTTTTCAGAAGTGATTTCCATGACAGAATGCAGTCATCTACTTTAGGTTGAGGAGGATGGTGCCTGGCCATCCATTTACAATAACACTCAGAGTGCTAGTGAAGATCAAAGTTGCTTGTGCTCAGTGCAGTGCACAGAACAAGATACCTTTACCAGAAAGGCCTCTTTTCTAAAACAAAGCTGCTGAGAAAAAAAAAAAAAAATCTGACATCACTGAAATTCTATCATTTTTTCCACAAACTATGTAAACAAAATCATAAGATGAAATTATGTTTGTAATTCATCATTTCATAGACAGCTGTTTGGCCATGCACTTGCTGAAGACAGGATTCCAAGCACGTGCTAATTAAAAAAAAAAAAAAAAAATCTCCTATGTATTTTTGAGAAAAACTTTGTGGAAAAACAGCTAAAAACAATTGTCAGGGAAGCGGGCCCATCCACTCCTTGCAAAGTAGAAACATTTGGAGTATTTTGCATAAAACTTCCCACTTCCTTAGCCAAGGGTCATTGCAGGTGCAGGGAGAATGGCCCAGGAAGGGGTGATTTGCGGTTCCCTTGGGAAAGCGAGGAGATTCAGTCCCTTAGCCTGCAGGTGGGTGGGATGTGGGAGTGAGACCCTGTGTATGTGGGGGAACATGAACCCATGCCAGGCATCTCCATTCCCTGCTTGCCACCAAAGGACAGCTCCAGCCTGCTCCATGTGCCTCATGTTGTGGACAGTGCCAAGGGTTCCCCAAACACCTTTACCTGATATTTGAATATGGCATCCCAGGGAAGATGCCTCTACAATAGCAGTGCAAGACCAGGCTGGGAGCCAGAAATGGTGCTTTACAACTAGGAGAAACATTTCTTCCTGAGGCTTCACGTAGGCTGTCCGCCGTGGGCAAAAGGCTTGCAGAGCTGCTAAACTCCATACCTTGCAAAGAGACCCTGGAAGAGAGATTATGTTTTCACATTGTTTCCCAAATTACTTTCAATGTCAACTTAAAAGGCTTTTAAGGTTTTTATTTCAAGCGGAAGTATTAACTGGAACTGCCAGGGGCAGTTAGCTTGAGAAAAGCAATACCGTGCATCTTACACAGGGTAGAAATTTTTATGACCCAAATTCTTTATTTATTATACACAGATGGTGGAAGAAGGCTGCTGTCCCCAACGCCCAGCAATGAAAGAGGCCCGGCCACACTCTTCATCAGACAAATTGGTGTTTGCTTGGAGCTTTGTTAACACAAAATGATGCTTTCCTTGTCACCCCTTCTCTGCAGAGCAACACGAAGCACTCACAAGGCTGAGCATGATTTATAGGGCTGGTGAAATCCATCACAATGCTGACCTGTTTTAGGCTGAAGGTGCAACAGAATGGGACATGATGCTTCTCCTTGATGTGTGCATGAGGTGGGGTCAGTCTCTTCACCCAGGCATCAAGTGAAATGGCCTTAAGTTGTGCCAGGGGAGGTTTAGGTTAGATAGTAGGAAAAAATTCTTCACTGAAAGGGTTGTGAAGTCTTGGAACTGGCTACCCAGGAAATAGCTGAGTCACTATCCCTGGAGGTATTCAAAAAGCATGTAGCTGTGGAGATTAGGGACATGGTTTACTGGTGGACTTGGCAGTGCTAGGTTAAAGGTTGGACCAGGTGATCTTAGAGGGCTTTTCCAACCTGAATGAGTCTACAGTTCTATGGAACTATAACCTGTGCTCACATTCGCTCATCCTTCCATCATCCATTCTCCTGCATATCAAAACTCCCCTGCTTACTGGCAATCAATGATTTACCAGCAGATGCCAAATACCAACGCAGGGTGTGCCAGGGTTGAGAAACCAAGTGTGCACATATGCATTAATAGCAGAATTCAGCCCCCACAGCAAGCCTCAGGAGATACAGCCTTCTGCATTAATCACATAAGTGGCCCACATGATAACTTTGCCTTGTCCTTCAGTCTGGCTCTGACACACCTTGTAGCTTTTGGCAAGTCTCTCCTCCATAGCTCTAAGTTACCTCCACAGCTGTGAGCTCCTGCAGGGTCCATCTCTCACTGCATACAGCTCACCAGGGTATCAGCTGGAGCCCTTGGCCCTGGTAGAGGAGGGTGTAATCTTAGAAGGAGGAGAGAAATATAAGAAGCAATTTAATTCCTTTCCTGTATTGCCCCAGGAAATTATCTTTGCCTTTGATAAGGAGCCAAAATAGAGAAGATGGCAATCAAACCCTACTCCTGGGAGAGCAAAAGAGGGCATTGCACAGGAAGAGATTGGGAGAGATCAAACATGGTTCCAGAGACTTGGCTCATGCAGTGGAAAAACATATGTCATATGAGGATGGCACTTGGAAGTAGTTCACGCCCCATCCTATAGCAGAAGAGGGAATCCCAGCTGTAATGCCTATTTGAGTTGAGAGGCAATTTCTGCTTGAGCACAGATCTACCAATGCTTTTACCACAGAGGCAGTGAGCAAGGCTCCCCGGAGACGCATCTTGGTGTTAGGGTGGTCAGCTCTGGCTTAGACCAGTCACCAAAGCTTTAGAGAAAGGCAAAAAAACAAACACAGGGGCAGGATTGCACAAGGAGAGGGAGAGGAGCTGTGGTGAGGAAATACTGCCCATCCCCCGCAAAAGCCAGGAAGTTCCAAAGGCTGTAATTAATTTAATGTCCTGTAAATGCTGCATGACAAACATGGGGATCAGCTGTCCTTCTAAACCCGCTTGGAAATTCCGGCAAGTCCAACACCCAACACATCATCCCACAAGCTTTCATTTCTACTTCCAGGGTTGTGCCTACTGGTCTGACACAAGGAGCTCCGGGCTCTTCATACCCTGAGGCTGGTGAGGGGTCCAGAGTCCCACAAATCTAAGGGTCAAATTCCTTCTGATTCCCATCCCAAATATGCTCATGGCTTCATGGTGGTTGTCCATATTCAGTCCACAATGAAACAGTGCCTCCACATCTCCCATCTTCTTCTGCATTTCCAAACGAATGGTTCTAGCTCACACTTCGCCTTGCTTTTATGTGGTCAAGTGTCACTCCACAAAATTACTTTGGCTTTCTCTTTGGTAGTGCTCAGAATTGGCAATACTACCCACCACTGTGTTGCCTGCATTTTTCACTAGTACCACATATTTCTTGGGAGTCAAGTCCCACAGCCAGTCCCCCAGAAAAACAAGAGTTTTTACTTCAACCTGTTACTCCAGTGATGGTACAAGCTGTTGCAAGCATAACCCCTGCAGACACATCCCTGCTCCTTTTTTATTCAAACTCAGTATTAAACTGCTTAGGGTCAGGTTTGGACCATTAGTTCCCCTTGTATAAGAAGTCAGTTATCTTATTAAATATCTGATTATATACTACATTAGAGTAATACAATCCATCTTTAGCATAACCACATGGGACTTTCCCCATCTCCCACACTGCTGCTCACCCTTGCCTCAAGCTCTTTTCTCAGAACCTCCATAAAAATTAGGTCAGGTAATGGGCATGTGGCAGCTACGAGCATCCTGCCCTCACTTGTGTGAATTTAGGCACTACTTTTTCTCTTCTCCAGTCCCAGGACAGTGGCCTCTAGTTGACAGATTCATTATACTTCCTTGCTGCTGGAGGTGCAGTTTCATGTGCTGCTTCTTTTAATACTTCCAGTGTTACCCATTCACTTGAACACCAGTTATTACTGGGTTCAGCACGGGGGTAAGCAGGCAAAATTCTCCAGCTTGCATTATACAGGTCACAGTAGATGATCTAATGATCCCTTTGGCCTTAAGGACTACAAATGTTAAAAGCATTATATGGCACATCCTTTAAAAAGCTCGATGTTTTTGGCAGTGTCCCCTTTCTCACTGCGATCTTATCAGCCCTCACAAGCTGAACATTGTTGAAATTTATTGGTTACTTAACATGAACGGGGGACATCAAGAAAGGCTCTGGGGAGTGTTGTGAATGATTCATATGTGGGAAACCGTTCTCCCCAAGCAGTACTGAACCTTGCCTGTGCAGGATGTGAGAGAGGAGAAGCACCATGCAAAGGCACCAGAAGCCAAGCTCAAAATAAACAGAGGGAGCTATTTTCCCCATGGTGGGAAATGCACCACTGCAGATCTTTGCCAAGGGTTGTCGTGGGTGTGAAACCTTTACCTGGAGTCCTGGGGAGATTTGAGCAATCCAACTGGATCATTAAGTAGCTGGGTCACATTTGGCTAGGGAAATCCTCCAAGCTGGAGGCAGTGAGGAAGGCACCACATGCACTTACCCTGTTGCATCTTTTTCAAGTTGGAAACAGATCCTGGACTGGACAGGTCTGGTTCAGGTGTCCACAGGCTGCTGCTTGAGATGCTGCCTCATAGGTGAGATGGAAACCCAAAGCCTCCTCAATCACATTCCAGCTGACGGTCTTACACCCTTGTCCACAAGAGGAGAGACAGTTCATCTACCAACCCCAACCTCAAAATCTGCAAGAGTTTTTCCGAAACTGATGGACTTCATGTTGGGCAGAGTAGCTGCCAATTGTATAACTTCATTGTTAACACCAGCACAGGGAGTCAGAACACAGAAGGCATTTTCCATGAAGAAAGTCAATAAACGATTTTTATAGGTATATTTTTATTTTGCCAAAGTTAAATTGAGAGAGGAGAGCAGAAAACAGTACAGTTTTCATCAAAAGAGGTCTTTTTCAGTATTTGATATTCAAGCGAGTACATTTCAATTTAAACAAATTTTGAAAATAGCTTTTCATTTAGGGAAACAAAAAAGCAAAAAAAAATTAATAAAAATAGATTAACTGTATTGGGTTTTGGTTTGGGTTGGGTTTTTTTGTTGTAGTTGGCTTTTTTTTGTTTTGGTATGTATTTTTGTTGTTGTTGTTGTTTTAAACTAGCTCTACTGATCTAATTCCAGGGTGGATAATTATATTCTGACTGATTATTGTCGGACTGGAGTTCCAGTTGTGTAGAACATTCTTTTTATTGGAAAGCATTATGTGACGCTGGTTTCCATTAAGGAAGCAACTCTGAGAAGACTGCACTGCAGTCTCCACTTTTCTTGCATTGCTGTGCAATTGAAACATTTTCAAAAATCCACTTTCTGATTAACATAAAGGAAAAGGGTTTGATATTTTTTTAAAAATTGGTAAAATATTCTAGGAAAGAAAAAAGTTTTCTGTGCTGGTCACTTGGCAATTTTACCTTGCATAGAGATTTCCCTTAGGAGCAAATTTTGAAATCTTTATCACTCCTTTTCACAGGCTTACTTACATCAAAACTGACTTATTTTTTCACTCTTTACTTATACTAATTTCCATCAATGGAAAAACAAATTGAAGACTTCAAGATTTGGCTCTATAATTTTAAGAATACTGTAAATCAATAGCTATGTAAACATACAAGTGCAGGCTCTTTGTTAAGGGTATGCTTATGAAATGTTCTTTTTAAACCACTCTGGCCAAAAAGGATGAGTATATTAAGAGAAAGGTCACAGGTTCTATTTGTTTGTAGTTTTTGATAGTGGAAAAGGAAAAAGAGAGGAAGCCAGTAAAACTTTGATTTTTTTTTTTTGTCATAAAAACAAAATGTATGTTTAAAAGTTTGCTTTCCTCGTTCAAGAGTGAGCCATTTCGAACAGTTTATTTATGTATTGCAAAGAACTCCACTTTCATTAAAACATCTTTCTCGTTAGAGAAATGAAACCCAATTATTTCTAATCATAAGCAGAGTACAGTCCTCTATACTGTGCATTATAGATAAAATCTTAACAAGCAAAAAACAGCTATGGAGGACCCTATCAGGCACTGCAGTGAGTGTTATTTGCAAAGCTACCTGATAATTTTTATCAATGCTTTCAGACCTTTAAATGTGATGTGACCAATGTAACTCAGCTTTCCCCTTCCTAAAACTCTGTGGCACTTTATTGGCTGTGATCAGCACCCTGGGGGAAGCTCAGTGATGTGATTCTTTCTATTGAGAAATGACAACGCTAGAAATGAAAGGAAGGTAAAAACCTTCACAGCAGGTCTTCTGGAGCTGCTAAAATACCTGAGAGCTTGAAATCACTGCAGATACCACCTCCAGACGCAGGCTTTCATTGCTTTCCTTTGAGCATGTGTTGCTCTGTGAACAAAAAGCAGCACGGTGCAGTTGCAGGGCATCTCTTAGGTCTCAGTGAGCAAATGCACCATTGCATGTCATTATTGGGGTTGTTGGGCACTCAGGTATTAAATGATGTCTCCAGCACTTACAAGGTACAAAATCAAATCAGTTAACCCCCTTCCCTTTGCCCTGACTAGCTATGGTTGAGCTTCCCCCAGACTTATGACCCCACAGTGCTCTTTGCGGTGATGACCAAGCGCCTGGTTTGCTTTGCAAGAACTGCCTCCTCAGGCAGCAGGAGTGGAGAGATGGTTCATTTAATGCTCACACCTACACCAGTGCTTGCTGAGAGGGTGTTTGCTGACGGGACTCCTTCCTAAGGGACTCTGGAGGGCCTCCATGGCAGACGCTCAGTGACCAGATGGGTGCTGCGGTTTCCTCTGCACTCGCTAAATCCCATGGGCCTACTTCAAAGGAAAATTCATTTTCCTGTGCAAGCACCCACTTTTCCATACACCAGCACTGCTGCCCACTGCCAGGTAAAGAAGTCAATTAGCACCAAACAAAAGAGAAGATGACGTTCTCCATGATCTCCATGACGTGGGGCAAACCCCACGTGATGGAGGCTACTTGCTCACTCTCACAGTACCCTTGGAGGCCTTTTAGACAGAGCCAAAAGCCTGAGGAGGGCTCAGCAGCATTCCCAGTATAGCAGCAAGCTTTCTTAGGAAGCTCCACATGCCATGCCCTCCCTCCTCCTGCCCCGTGATCCCTGCTTTCACCCGCTCCAGATGAGCTGTAAGCTGCTCCCCTCCCTCCATGCCCAGCCAGGAAGATGTCACGAGTTTAACAGCATTCGTGCCAGCGGTGGGAGCTCTCAGAGCAGCTTCCCGGCTGTGCTCTCCCGGCTCCAGCACACATCTGCGATCGCCGGAGCATCCCGCGGCCCCCATCCGAATCAGGGCCCCTTGGCACCAGGCACGGCGCGGAGGCATGCGAAGACATGGTTTCCTGCCTCGGAGAAATTCCCTCCCCAGAAACGAGAGCCTGCAGAGTAAAACACAGCTGCAAATGGCACTCGGAGCCTCAGGAGGCCAGGCTTTAAGAATAAGCAGGCACCTTGGGCTGGGAAGGTCCGAGTACATTTTTGCAGCTATGTAAACAACAGTAAACTGCTCCTTTTGGCCGGGCTGGAGACTGATGGCATAACAGGAAATTCTGGTGGATGATTTTCTTTTTTGGAAACCACATGAAAGTTAACCAAACTTTCCCAAAACAGATGAAAGATTGTGACCAGGAGCAATCGGAGGATGAAGCAGAAGTTTTAAAGGCGGTTGTAATCCAGTCTAACCCCAGGCATGGCCGTGCCAGCAGCTTCCTGATGGGGAAAACAAGCTACTGCTCTGGGAGAGGACCTCTCCACCAGCTTCTGTCCCTGGTGGGGTGTGACACAATCCCAAGTGGGTTATTGGCAAGGAAAGGTGGATGCCTGGAGGGTTACCAGGCTTACAATGGCATAGCAGGCCCTACCTGCCCTGCCCTGGCTCTATCCAGCCGCTGTGGGATATCTCTGTAGGACCTGAGGGCCTGGAGAACACGTGTGGGTCTTCTTTTATAAGCCAGAGGCTTTTTAAGTGACTCAAACCCGGCCCCCACAGCAGCTGTCAAGGTGAATCAGTCACTAGCTCCATTAACCTTCACCCTGAGCAAAAGCCATCGGTACCGGCCCAGCCCCGAGCGTGCTGACTGGCTCACTGGTGGCTCCCAGCGCTCCTCTTGGCTCAGTTAGAGAATCAGCGAGGGGAAAAAAAAAAAATAAAAATAAAAATAAAAAAGCTTTCTTCCTGCAAAGCCAGTAGTGCCCGGCCAAGAGGCTTCCACACACAAGTGGCTTCTGAAACATGAACCAACCACAGCGGTCTCAGCTCTTCCCACAGCGCGAGTGCGTGGGCCCAGCCTGCTGAACGCTGGCCAGCAGGCAGGGGAGCCCGGTGTTAGGAGGCACGCCGCCTCTTCCAGGCCACTTCCCAGAGCCCCATCGCTTCCTATGGGGTCAGGATGGGCAGGGAAAGGGAAGGGCTGCCTCTGGGAAGGGAGCAGCCATCGCAGCTGTGAGCGAGGACATCCTCTCCAGCTGCAGAGGTCCGTGGACCCAAGAAGTTTCCATGGGTCAGGACTTCTCAGGCTGCTCTGCAGCGTTTGTTTGGGTTGGCTTGCAAGCTTCCCGGTGCATGTGTTTACTGGGGCGGACACATCTCTGCAGGGCTGGAGATGTGCCTTGGATGTCTCTATCCCAGAGGTAGCTCACCGCTAGGAAGCAGGGGTCCCCATGATGCATTCGCATTTCATCAACGTTGATTGCAGTCTTAAACAAATCCAGCCACAACCCTGGAAACTTGCTCTTGAGGAGCAGATACCGTCTCTAAAGTGCAGCATTCAGCAAGCTAAAGTGAATGGTCTAGGCTGGGTTGTAAGACATGAGCTAACTGCCAGCTTTTATTTCCATCTGTGAATGCAATGGAGCCAAAATCAATAAATCATCATCATTGCCACCAAGAATTTGGTTTTATTGGATGATAATATATTTCCTACTGGTGAGACCATGCACCAGCATCTGGAAGAGGAACAAATGACTATTTACATTGCAGAGCAGGGAAGACAGAGGAAAGAAATAAGTAAACATATCACATATGTTATATGGAGATTACTGCGGGGTTAGTCTCCGTTATGACATCTATCTCGGAGGGGAGGGGAAGGTGACTCATAAATGTCCCAATACTAAGTGAGTTATTCCATCACTTCACTCCCCTGTATCTCTCGTGTACATGGATCCTTCTCCCCTCCTATGCAAGCACAACACATGGGCCAAACATGCATTTGCCAGGTCTCCAGATGACAGCAGGGGCTTTGCTGAAGCACAGGGCTATTGCACAGCACCTGGGACCCCCACCACAGGGGCATTATGAAGCTAAGGGCATTATAACGTCCCCTGGAGGAGCCAGGTGGTGTTAGGTGGGGAGGATCCTCTTGCCTACAGGAGTCGCTCATTCTCACCCCAGAGAAATGAGATGACCCTTCAGTGTCACTGCCAGGCTGGGGGCCTTGGGGAGGTGCCATGGCAATGGCTTCAGAGCCACTGAGTCTGCAGGGAGCATCTCTGCTCAGCCCTGTGCTCACTGTGTACTCCAGGTCTCCAGACCACCCCTTCTCCTCTGCCAGCCTGAGGTTTCACCTGTTCTTCTGCTGTCTGCAGGGTCCGTGCTGCCTCCTGCCCCCAGCAGGACAGGCTGGGGGACACTGAGCAATCAACTATGTTGAAACCGAGCAGTTTCCTGCTGAAATTGAAGGATGTCTATACTGAAGAGTTCCCTGAGACAGGGAATTTTTACTTGATGAAAACTGTCGTTTCAAACAGCTCATTTCAAAAAAACTCCTCTTTTTCTATTTTTTTTTTCCCAGAAAACGGAACATAAATACAATGTACAGCCAGTACACTTCCAATGATCAGAATGAACTCTTCACCTCCTTTTAATGTGGTGTTGTCCTCCTGTTCCCAGGGGACACCCCTGTGCTCCCCACGCACAGCCCTGAGCTCCCCAAGCCTGAGCATGCCCTGAGGGGAACCGGGAGCAGCACCAAGGGCAGCCCTCGCGGCTCAGCCCTCGCTGCATCAGTGCCATTTCGGTCCCTGCCTCCCCTGCTTCTGACCATTTGGTCTTGGCCTCCTCGACGGGCTTTCATCACCCAATTAGAAACAGAGCAACCTCCCGCTACTTAGTTATATTTGGCAAGGCGAGCGCACACGCAGAAATAATCTATAGCGCTCTCCCCGGATCAGCACGTGCTTCGGAGGAGAGGTTTGGCAGCCCGGCCCTCCAGCCATGTTCCCCCTCTGCCTCTAACCGCCTCCACTGGTCACTGCTGATCCCATCGGGCTGTTAAATGTTGCAGCAACGCCCGTGCTTGTTCTTCTGGTCGGGGCTGAACTCAGTTCATCCTGTGGGAGAACCGCTGTCACCGCATCCCGTTGTGCTGCCTGGCTTGGGGCTCCCTGCCCGGACCTCACTGGGTGAAGCAGGGGCTGGAAAAGGATGCATCTCGCACCACACAGGGCTCTGGGATGGGGAAAAAAAGGAGTGAAGTTGTTTTTTGTTTTTTTTTCTGAAAGTCTCTGCTGTCACACATGAAAGACATCCCGAAGGTTGCTGTGCTGGCATTTGGACATCTCAGGTTTCTGCAGAGCTCTTGCAGCTCCATCTGGTGCTGCAGGACTTTCTGGGCTGATGTGTTTTCCGAGACTTACACCCTAATGGGGACCTGTCTGATGCAGGAATCCCGCAGCCTTTTCACTGCTAAAACCAGTGAAATCAGACTTCTGTGGCCTGACGTTGGGGAATTAAACTCACTCCCTGGTTCAGAGCAGGGACACGAGCTCTGTGTGTTTATAAGGTGACAAGCAAAGTGTCCTCACCACCAAGGGGACACTGTGGGCTCAGCAAGAACAGGCTGCCAGGGAGTCACACGAGGGCGAAGCTGAGAGTCTGGTTTAGTTTAGTTTGTATGGTTACACCGCAATGCCACTGCCCCTTTCACTGGAGAGGGACAAGGAGAGCCCTGACATCTGCCCAGTACCAGGCTGGGCTTCCCCCTGGTGTAACCCCATCCCGATGGTTTAAATCCAAAATATGGTGCAAAGCAGTGGGGGCAGGCACAGGCTCCACGGCCACATCAGGCACCCGGCTGAGCACACTGGTTTGTGTTGCTCTGATCACTGGGGAAAAGGAAAATCCTGCGGCAGCAGCAATTATAGAAGCTTTCAGAGAAGGGAGAACACAAGGCTCCGGGGACTGTTTTAGCCTGAAGGACTGCAAGAAGGCAAGCAGTAAAAAAGCAGACCTGGGAATGACTCTTATTATGTTGAAGGTCCTGTGGAGCGGACCAGCTGCAACACCTGATGGCAGACGGATCCAGCACCACAAGTGCCTTGGGAGTAGCCAAGAGCCCCTCTTGGATGGATTTTTGGAACTCGGGTACAACACAGCCTAAATCTGGTTTTAGGCACTTTTCCAGACCTCATTCCCAAAGCAAACGGGATTTATGAAGTTGTGTGCAGGTCTATACACATGATATCTATCTACTGCAAGTAGTTTTTAAATTCTTGGTGATTTCAGTCCAATTTGACAGATGGGCAACACCCTCAAAGGGAAAGCACTGTCTGTAAGGTTTGTGGAAATGGCTGGAGGACAGAGACTTATTCCTGGCCTTGGTGAGAAAAGGGCTCAGCCCTTAGGAGACACCAGAGAGTCCACGCTGCCACTGCCCAGGGCTCTGTTGGGTTCTGCCGACTCTCCTCCCCTTCAGACCAACCTGATAGTGACAGAAACCAGGGAGCAGACACATGGAGGGAACGGCAGCATTGCATGTTAATGAAGTTTGGTAATAATAATTGTTTTATTTATAAGTGCCCCCACCCCTGCTGAATCGCTCAGGGCGCTGCACAACAACCACAAAAACAATTGCTCATTAATTAAAACCACACCGACCTCCCCAAGATTGCAAACAGATGGATAAACACATCATATGATATAATATCTCAGCAACTGAGCATGGGAAGGGGCCACCTGTGCCAGCCAGCCCGGGTGGGCAGGGTTTTATCCCTCGCCTCCCCGCATCCTGGCTTCACAGCTCCCTCCAGCGCACCAGCAAGCACCAGGAGCTTTGTACCAACTGGCTGTAGCTTGTCCCCAGAGAAAAAGCAGGAGGGCATTACTCATGCTCTAAAGCCCTTTAACAGCCTGGAAATGCCCAGATGATGTTGGAAGTAGAGTACTCCTTCCTCCGTGTATGCTTATTATAGCGCAAAGACGGTTAGGGAGAAAATAAGTGGACTTAATTGTTTCCCAGCCCTTCAGCGCTGCACGTGTTTTTCACCTGAGCATCTCCAGCCCATTGAGAGCACAGCGATTTACCTTCAGATCACCTCCACTAAACAAGGGAAGCACCATTCATCTGTCCACTCCAATAAATCGGGGAGCTGGGCTGAGCTATCTGCACTCAGTTTTTCGAGATTCAATCAACGAGGCAAGAGTGGTGTACAGAAAGTGACTTTAATAAATCCATCACCCTGATGCCCATGGGCTTAACTTCTCCCCCTGAAGCCCGGCACCCGGGCTGCACCGGGGAGGAACCGAGCTTTCCCCCTGCCTTTCTCCACCGCACCTTTTACATGCTGCAGACCTTATTTGCGAAAACGTTCCCGCAGCCGTGCCCCGGGGACCTGCGAGCGGCTGCCAATGTTTTCGGAAAGGTGAGGACGGGCTGAGCCGGCGCTCCTGACTCACGGAGGCAGCTGGCGGCTCTCCCCGGCCAGCTGGAGGGTGGGAACGGCTCGCCGAAGGATGGGGATGCAGGGTGTGGGCTGAGCAGCGCCCGGGGAGCTGCTGCATCTGGGGAGGAGGCTGCGGGGGCCGCCGGCTCGTCCTCGCAGCCCCAGGCACGGAGAGGTGGTGGGTGCCAGCCACGCGTCCTGGGGACACTTCTGAGTAGATTTAGACCTTTGGCTCTCTACAGTCCGCTCGCCCCCTTCCCACTCTTTTAATGTTCAGGTTAACATGTGTTATTTGGGAAATGAACTTAGCAAGGGTCTGGGAGAGAGGCTGTGTGTGCCACCTTGGGTAGCTGCATGTCAAAGCCTTAGGTTAAAAACATGGAAGGGCCCTGGGGATTTGTCTGCAGGGGGAATGGTTCATTTGCCTGACTCACACCCTCCCACGATGGTTTGGCAATGGAAAGGACAGGTGTACTGCCCTTTGCCATCACATGGGACCACCTTGTCCCCATCACTTGTCACACCACTACTGTATGTCCCAGCTGTCCCGAGACAGAGCTCACAGTGTTCAGGACAGTATTCAGGATGCTCCACGCTGAGCAGCACCTCTCACCCTGCAGGAGGGACACCAGGGACATTCTTTATCTAGAAAAGCTCCTGGTAATGTGATTGACCTTAGTTTCATCTAGGTCCACGTGGACCAGCAAACAACATGCTTTGCCCAGGATGAAGGATTTCTTGTCTGTCGAGCATATGTGTCACTGTTCATGAAGTCTGCCCCGATATGTCACATTGTCACCAAGCCCAAGTGGTCCCCCTTGGACTGAGACAGAGCACTGCATCCTAAGACACATAGCTCTTACACCACATCCAGGTGTATTTCTGAGGCTAGGAAGAAGATGCCCCATGCTCTGCAGGGCAGCACAGCTCTGGACACACACCTTGCTCCCCCAGCACCGTGCCCTCCTCTCCACAGGCTGGGAGAAGGACCCGATGTCCCCAGCCCCAGCTAGAGCCCGGGGGACCTGGGCGGTGGGAGGGCTGAGACAAGTTACACAAGCCGCCGCGCAGCCCAACAGGGAGGCCGCTGGAGCTGCCAGGGATATGTGCCGAAATAGAAGAGGTCAGAGTCTGGCCCCGGGTTATTAATTCTTGTTCCTCCGATGACATACACAGCGCTGTGTGGCCACAGCACAGCTGGGGAGCTGCTGTCTTATCAGCTCTCGCTCCTGGAAGGCTTCTCCAGCCCTTCTCCTCAAAGGCTGACTTTCTGACCCAACGCAAAGCTCCATGCAACCGCTGAGGAGCCCGTGGCCTATCTCAGGGCTGGATTCGTCGCCTCAGGAAATTACTGTGGGCCCTGACTGATCTCCAGTGGACCCATCCAAAAAAGAATAATACAGCTTTTCTGCAGACAACTCTATCTTTGCTACATACCAATCCCATGACAAACCAGTTGGCACGCAAACGCAAGCACGAAAGCAATTTGGCTTCCCTCCTTCTTATGTTGACAGCTTTAAAGCCGCTCTCTTTAAACTCACCTCCCGTAGGTGGTTCGGCAGCAGAGCCAAAGGCTGTGATTACACTTCCAGAATGTTTGTTAGCTGCAGGTCCCCAGGCACCGAGTTCTGGAAAATATTTTTCAAGCAATGTCCTCAGGGTCAGAGGCAGGTTCTCTGGCTTGTTCCTGGCTGACTTCACACTGGGGTATGCGCGCTGCAGCCAATGTGTTTTTTAGGACTCACAGGCAGACAGGCAGATCCGATAGTCTCTCTGGGTTGCCGTCCGCTTAGATCTCGCCCTGCACCCAGCAGCGTTTGCCCCTTCAGGCGATGGTGTGGTGGGATCTGCTGCCCACACCACATCTGAGCACAAAGCCATCGGTGAAGCTCTCCAGGCCCATCAGATAAGGCAGACGCGTCTTTCTGAATTTCAGTGCTAAGAAAGCACTGGTCTGACCCTGCCTGGCTGGCGATCGCACTGCATGGTGTGGGAGCAGCCGACCAAGAGCCACGGCATTGCCAGTGAGGAGAAAAGGACTTGAAAAGTGCAGGAAGGTTAGCAGAGGGGAACCATAATTGAAGCGAGTGAGAAAGGAGATAAAACACCCCTCTGGTGCCCCTCTGGTAGCCCAGCAGCACAGAGTTTGTGAACTGGCCCGGGCCACCCATCTCACAGAAGAAAATCCCCACCCAAGCAGAGCCTCCAGCCATGCCCCCATCCCAGATTGCACAGGTCTGCTTCAGCTAGATGCAAACACCTGCTAAAGCAATTGGGACCTCAGCCTCCTGCCATTTTTGGTCCTACCATCAGCACGCAGAGCACAGCCTCCCCTGCAGGAGGACACAGCTGCTCCTGGGTGAGATGGAGGTTTCTGATGGGGAACACAGCTCAGGCACAATAAGGCTGCCAAGGGTTGGCTCATCCTCCTGATGGATTTGGGTATTTGTGCAACTTTAGGGCATCCTTACATTCCTGCCACTGAAGTTAAACCTAAAGTGAAAGCTGTCCTTTAGAGATGAAACCTTGTGCTCCCACTGGAGGGAAGGGGGGGAGGAGGGAGGGGATTTTTTACCTTAGAACCTTAGAAAATAGGGAAAGAGGTGAGGACATGGCAGAGTAGGAAGCAGCCACGCAGTGGCAGAAGTCCGAGACTCCTGTTCCTGCAGGGACAAGGGGCTGCTCCGTGACATTTAAAGGTGGCACACTCAAAACCAATAAAAAGAAACACTTTCCTACCCAGTGTGTGCAGCTAAACTGTTGAATTCCCAGCCTTGAAACTAAACAGTGTCTCATTTTACATACACCACCCAACGAGTCTCAGCGCTACCTCCCAAGTCTTAAGTCATATCACTGGTGACGCTGGAGAGGGGAATGAGAAAAAGGAAACAGGCTGACATATCCGACCCGCTGAAATCACAGTCAAGAATGGCTTAGCCAATTTAAGGCAGAACAGCTCTGCCAGCAGCACGTCATTTTGGCTGTGCTGCCCCAAGACCACTGCACCTTTATGAAATGTGGCTGACAGAGGTCCGCCTAGTCCTTGCCATGGGTACAGGGCCAAACACCGGCCTAAAGGAGCGTCCTTGCCATCTGGGTCACCGCAGTTCCAAAATTAGTGCAAGGAGTCTAACATAAAGGGGACTACCCGGTGGGATTAAAGAAGGTCGCACAGTTGCAGCTATTTGGGATCAGGCCTCTTGGTCCATTCTTTGCAATACTGAGGCCCATGTACAGAAAAACCCTGCGTCACATTTCTCTCCTTTTCCAGTTCTTACACAAATGAAATACAGATTTATTTTTTTTTTATACTGCTTTATTTGGTCATTTCTGTCCATGTTGTTGTGCAAAGAGGAGCAGAAACCTCTCAGCAAAAATAGTATTTCACTGGGCCACAATGGCATAGCGAAACATGTATTCTTCATTTTGCTCTCTGATCTTAGAAAAAATAAAATAAAATAAGCTCCTGGCCATATCTATTTAAGTGCTGGCATTGTTTTCTCTAGAAAATAACCTCTGAGTAGAACCTGCGCACTGACATGCCACAGCACAAGGGAAATGGTTGTAAATGGGAAAGTTATTGAGACTGTAATTAGACTGCCCAAAGCTAGAGGCAGAGGAGACCCCTGCCAGAAAGGTGGCCTTCCTGCCCCGGAGGCACTGATCCTAACCCCACCGGCCGCACGCTGCTGCTTCACCTCCTCCGGTTATCCAGTAATTGCAAGGGAGGGGGAGAGGAGGGGAGCTCCCAAAAGCCTTGGGCACCGCGGGCTGCTCCCTGCACATGCTCGCATACCTGGCCTGTGTGATTGACACAAGCACACCCACAGAGAAGACGATTTATAAGCAACCCGTGGTCTTCCAAAGACAGCAAACTGCAGCGCCGTGCGGTATGCCGTACCCTCTTTATTCCCTCCTCACTTATTTTCCGCTCGTGTGTTTATTGAAAAAAACAGCTCCACGAAGTGCTTGGGCTTTTATCTGCTGTGTCAGGGGATGCAGCGATCTGGTAGCGTGTAGCAGCCTGGAGTCCTCTGTCTCCATCCCGCAGGCCACCAGTGCATGAAAAATACCTCCCGGCTCTCCAGAAGTCACACGAGTGCTTCCCCGTTACTGTAACTCACGTTCAGAAGCTTTGCCTCCACAAACTTCCCTCTGGAGTCCTCTTCTTAAACACGGATCGCCTGTAATATTCTTGACGTTTATTCATTGCATCTCTAATAACTATTAGTATTCAAGAGGTCACATTAAGAGCCTGGTGGGCTTCCAGCCGCTATTACCCTGCTTTGTTTTATTTAGTTGTCAAAGAGCTGGTCTAGGGGGTTATGTTTGTTCTGCTGAAATAAAGCTTTACGGCATGTTTCGGGGCTGACATTATGACACTAGTAGGCCAGACAATCTGTCGTTGGAAAGAATTTCTGCAAATCCCCAAAGTTTTTCTGCATTTCTATGCTGTCATCTAAAAAGCAGCATCTGCTCTGCAAGGCTGCCAGAAGAAGGTCATATTTTTATTTTTACCATTAAAAGGAAAGGACGAGCCTGCGGTTCAGGCACTGGACGAGCCTTCAGGCAGCCCGGGGTTCACTTCCCGAGTCGGCCACGAGCTCCCTGTGTGACTCTGGGCCGCGGGCCCAGCTGGGGTCGGGTACCTTTCCCCATTTAGAAAGCAAGTGAGTGCCTTCCTCCCACCCTTCTGAGTCACGTCCCTTTCTGGCATGAGGCTGGACAGGAGTTGTCGTGCTCTGTGCATACGTAGACCAGGAGGGTGATGTGCTTGGGCACTGCAGTTCCCACATTTCCCCCAGCTCTCACCTTCCCTGCTCCCTCTGGCCCCTCCACACCTACCTCTACCTGCTCCCAAGGTGCAGCATTTATTGTTATTATTTTTCAACGTTTGCCCTCCTCCTAAATGAGGTTGTTCCTCTTGGTTTGGCCTAGCCACAGCTCTGAATATAAACAGCTCACATTAAAAACATTTCTAAGGGAAGGTTATTTCCATGCCATCTTTGCTAATGGCATCTCTGTTGGAAACTGTCAGTTGAATGCTGTTTGACACATCCCTGGCTGTCACACGCAGAGGAGAGCCAGAAAACGGGAACCTTCTTTCCAAAGGAGATGAGATTTCAATGGAAGTGTCAGTTTTTAACTTAAGTCTTCTCAAATATTACATTCACAAAAAAGAATTCACCAACAGCTGCACTTCTAAGAGACCAAGGGACTGATTACATCTGTCATGCGGATAATGTATTGCCCTTTGAATGATAGGTGTGTACCCGAACTTGCAACATGTCTATGACCAAGGAACTGACTTCAAAGGTGGTGGTGGGTGGCAGTGGCGGTGGTGGGCTGGGCTGGAGGCAGGGGAGAGGCTGGGGTGTACGCCACCTCAGGTGTTTTCAATAAATCTCATGTACTTCACACAAAGATGCTTTAAAGCCCTTTGACAGCTTCAGCATTTTAACACCTATTTTCAATTATGCAATAGCCACTATTTGTAAACAGGTTAAGAAAATGATATAAGTGAGTTGCATTCATATTTTAAACAGAAAGCGCAGCACTTCAAATGCAAATAGGAGACATCCTGTCTACAAGGACATTTAGCCAATTGCTTGATGCATGTGGTTTCAAAGATGGTTGACTACTATCCAAAAGACACAGATGGGATGACTTAGACACAAACAGCTTTTAATTTACCACTTATGTTGCGTCTTTACTTTACCTGCTGCTATTAAAGCAATAAGGGCGCAAACACAGACCTAGAAAGAGCATTCCTGGCTAGAACCCCTGGTTAGAGCTGTGCAGAAGCTGTCCTTGAGATGGCCCTTCTGCACCGAAATACCTTCTGAAGTGTCAAAAAAAAAGTTTAAAAAAATAAAACAACACAGAAAGCAAACTGAGTACAGCAGGTCCCCTATGCAATGGGCAATCCCTCATCTAATTTAAAACAGTTCAAAGGTTTGATGTGCTAGTATCTGGGGACAGAGCTGTAGATGGAATACTGTGCAGGATTCAGTGGGATATCCTTCTGCTGTATTCCCTCAAAACAGTGGCACAGCTGTCTTGTAAAACATATTATGGTGAAGTTTCATACTATATAAGCATTAAGGCAGATGGGTCATTCCTACTCAAGATATCCAGGTACCTTGAGGGGTGATCCAAAGTCTGCTCAGCTCCACAGAAAGGAGACATTCAGAAGCCTCTGTGAGTTCAGGATCAGCCCCAGGAGGCATCTCCTGGAAAGGGCAAAGAGAGAGATGGTTTAATCAGTTACACCAAAGCAGACAAAACAGACAAAATAAAACGTATGAGTGACCAGTCCACACGTCTACAAGGGGCATCAGTTTCTGTGGACCTCTGTGCCTCAGGGACATGAAATAATTGTGATTCTCGTGTGCCAAAAGAGCCCTGTGTAAATATTGCTCATTGCTAAACAAAACAAAAGGTTGTTTGACCAAATCAGATGTGACAAAACGAAAAGAACAGCACAAGGAAGTAAACATGTGAAGTCCACATTTTCTGAGGGACTCTGAATAATGCTCTAAATGAATATTTTGGAGCTTGGTTTGGTGCAGGTGCTAGGAAGTTTTATGCTCGGAATGCCTGGAATATTTTCTCCACTACGGGGAAATTAATAAATACTAGTGTGCTCGAGTCTTTTGTGCCAATACTAACCATTAACTTTTGGCTTTGAGCCACAGCTGTCTACTTTGCAGTGGATTCTGCCACCAAAGGAAAGGTCATTACGAGCCTGTACTTTCTTCTCATTAGTATGTTCCAAAATAATTAACAGAAGTTGTTCAGCAGATGGTTCCCTTTCTGTCAGCAAGTACCTAGAGTTTAATGGGTTATGCTGGATTCCTAGCCGTGAGTGGGTGAGGCTGGAAGGAAAATTAAAATGTACGGTCTTTGATCCACCCACTTGTAATTAGTTCTTAGGGTTTTACATAATAGAAAATATAAAGGAGGTGGGAGAAGGGAAATGATTTCATTATAAACCAAGAGATCAGCAGCAGCCATGTAAAGCTGTGATTACGTTATCCAACGTATCTCATCGCTGCACAGGCACAGAGTTGTAATTCTTTCAGCTGGGGATTTGAAGATTTACTAATTGTGTGTGTTTCAGTGTCCTAGCCTGGAGATTCAGCAGGAAACCACAAAAAAAAAATAGGAGATGCCTGTGTTTGTAAACTGAAAATGATGATCCCTTCATGCCCTTGCAGCAGCCGGAGGCCCAACCAAGAGAGGATGAGCAAGCAGCCAAGCTCTTTGCTGCAATTGGAGAGAAAAAGTACCCTTGCCCCGGGAGTTTACATTGTCAGCAAACAAAGCCTGGTCAGGAACTGGGGTTGCTAACTTCATTTACAGAAGGAAAACCAAAAGTCACATCAAGAACCTAAAGGCTGTCAAGAGACAAAAAGCCTGAAATGGTTTCTGTCCCACTGAAAGCACTGGATTTAGGCAGCTGCAGACTTCCACCCCACTCCATCCCCGCTGGGTCCATCTCACCTGAGCTCACCTGTGTGCCCAGACCCTCAGCCTCGAGGGGAAGAAGGTCCCAGTCACCCTGCAGAGATTCCCTCCTCCAGCTGCAGAAGGGAGACCCTGAGCGAGACATCATGCTGATTGAAACACCCCAGTTTCCATGGAAAAATATTAAAAATCAGCCCAACATAATTGCTACTACTGGCATTTCTTCTATTATTAGCTCCACTGTCATGGGATGTAGGAGAATTCAATGTGACAGGTCATTTGCCCAACCTCTGTGCATTCCTTTTTTTTTCTTGGCATTATGGCAAGAAACCTTAAAGGAGAGTTTTGGTTACTTTCTCCAGTCATGGGGGAGACACAAAATCCAGCACAGTGAAAGCAAACATCAGGACATGTGCAAAGCCTCTTGATGCTACTGAATGGAAAGTGGCAAGAGACACGAGAACAGGACAGGGGACAAAAAGGACTGACACGAATGAGAAGAGGAACCACCTAGTGAGTGCTCTGGTGGCTTGAAATGGTGCAGAGTTTTCTGGAGGCCAGCAGCACAACAAAGTCTCCGTTGCAAAAGGCAAAGATGGCATTGCAGTAACTGGGATGCAAGATGAGGTAAGTTTGGACAAATTGTAGCTCCACCAAAGGACAGAAAACAAAACAAAGCAAAACGAAAACACACATCTTACAAGTGTGCTGAATAAAGCAGCTCTAAGTGATAGCTGTAGGTACAAGGAGAGCTCATAGGTACAAGCAGAGATCACAGGTACTGATGCTCCGAAGCTGCAACATGAGCAACAAACCCAGTGTGAGGTGATGAGACGAGAGATGAGAAGCACTGCTGCAAGGAAAGGGTGGCACACAGAGCCAGGAGAGGACAGGCACAAGGCACCACTGTGGGCAATGCTGAAAGAGGAGGATGCGTGGGCTGCAGTGATGTATCAAGAGATCGATGGGCTCAGAGCAGGATTTTTTGAGGATTTGACAAGCACAATCTTTGGCCAAGGCTCAGCTTGACTCCCAGCGATGGCCAGTGAATGAGACCAGCAGTGAGCTATGCTAAAAAAGCTATGTTTTTAAAGGTGTGAGTCATCTCACACTGACTCCAGTGTGGCCATGCAAAGACTGCTCAAATGCCAGTGATGGGACCAAGTTTTGCAGGGAATCAGGGAAATCCAGAGGGACATTTGGGATCTTTGCACTGAGGACCTAATTAGCTAATGAACATGTTTCTGGCATTGTTCTCTGTAGCTACAATTTGAAGACAATTCTCTTTTTTTTTTTTTTTCTGGGAGAAAAAAAAATCCTTTGGGGAGTTGTGGTATTGGTAAAAAATTACAAGAATTAAAAAGGCTTTTTTACTGAAAAAGTAAAACTAATTTAACTCTTGCATTCATGCATTCAGAAGAGAAGATATTGAGAATGAAGCTGTGGATGCTGAGCTTACTGAAGCTGCAGAAATAGCCTCAGCACTTCATTCAGTATAAAAGGAAAAGCAATCACATGTATTTATGTGACTTCATGGAGCTCAGAAATGAGAGACACCAACAAAACCAACAGCACTGGGTAGGCTAAGACAGAGACCAACAAATCAAAGAAACTCTGGCGTTGAAAAACATGCCTAAAAGCCGTTTTGGGGCAGAGTGCTGTCTACAAGAGGCATGGGAACTGTGAGCAATGCTGTGTACTCAACCCTGATCCTGGGCTCTCCATACTCACGAGGAGATCTTGCCTCCACTGCTTTCTCCTCGTAAATCAGGAGCTGCTTCTTCTCAAAGCCATCTCACTCTCCAGACAAAAGGGTCTAATGGCATGACTGTTCTTGCAGCAATGTTCCTTGCCAGGCATGAGCCCAGACCCTCTGGATCTCAGGCCACTAACCTCTGTGGCTGGAGGTGAAGGAACGAGCCATTATTAGCTCCTATAAGGAGCCAAAGCCACTAGAGGGAGTCGATGTGTTTGCATGGTTCACACATCCATTCATCTCTTTCTCAGTCTCCCCCTTGGAAGAGAAAAGCAATAGCGAGGGAGGAAAAAGCACAGGGAAATTGCACAGGGCATTGCTCAGCTCCCACTGGTGTATGCTGCCGTAGCTCCACTTACTTCAGTGTTTCCAGGGAGTGGGATTGCTCTGGGTTTCCAGCAGAATAACTCAGCAGGGAAAGGTCTGTTGGAGTCCTTGGGAACATTTATGTATGTCTCAACGTCCCTCAGGAGGAGGAAGGGAAAAATGAGAGTCCAAAAAAAGTTGGATGGTGAAGGTGGTGGAAGGAGTATGCAGAACCTGCAGTGAAGGCTGGAGGAATCACGTTGGTTTGGCTTAGAGAGGAGAAGACTGCAGGAGGGGATAGGGCAATGACTTGTTACACAGAAAAGGTTGTTTTAAAAGGCTCAGGCCACACTTGTTCTCCACGGCCAATGTGGCAGGGTCAATTTATGGTTCAGACCCTCCTTCTGCAGCAAGCTGAGGTAGGAAACCCCTTGAGATGGCCCAGCCCCACCTTCCTGTGAGCTGTTGCACTGTGACACAACCCAAAGGCAAGGAAGCACATAGCTAAACTGGGCTGTGATTGTCCATACTGCAAAACTTTTGGTATTCCTCCATTCTGGGAAGAGCACCGTGATTATCAAAGCAGGTCCTTTGGCACTTGGAGTTCATTGAACTCCACAGGGCCAGTTAACTACATCTCCCCACCATGCTTCATGACAACCCAGCCTTACACAGCACTCTTGGGCAAGCTCAATCCTCTCCCAAGTGGCATCACTCACAATTTCTTCCAACACTGCCACCCAAACCCACACAGTGAGCTTCACAGCAGGGAGAAGTTGTTCTGCATCTCCACCACAGTTAGCAGCTCTGGGACTGACATGGCCTCCAGAGGGGAAATTTGGCTGCTAGCTTTGAACTAAACAGCTACAACTCTGTACATTGACTAAAATAATAATAATAGTTAGCCTAAGCTTCACAGGCTCAGGAGAGGGTAGTGAGACCCTGAGATGGGAAGAGTTCTTCTTACAGTACTGGCTTGCATAAGAAACATGGTGGCCAGCAGGTCCAGGGAAGTGATTGTCCCCCTGTACTCGGCTCTGGTGAGGCCGCACCTCAAGTACTGTGTTCAGTGTTGGGCCCCTCGTTACAAGAAGGACATGGAGGTGCTCGAGCGAGTCCAGAGAAGGGCTACGAAGCTGGTGAAGGGTCTGGAGAACAAGGCTTACGAGGAGCGGCTGAGGGAGCTGGGCTTATTCAGCCTGGAGAAGAGGAGGCTCAGGGGTGACCTTATTGCACTCTACAGCTACCTCAAGGGAGGCTGTAGCGAGGTGGGGGTTGGTCTGTTCTCCCACGTGCCTGGTGACAGGACGAGGGGGAATGGGCTAAAGTTGCGCCAGGGGAGTTTTAGGTTGGATGTTAGGAAGAACTTCTTTACTGAACGGGTTGTTAGTCACTGGAATAGGCTGCCCAGGGAAGTGGTGGAGTCACCATCCCTGGAGGTCTTTAAAAGATGTTTAGATGTAGAACTTAGGGATATGGTTTAGTGGAAGATTTGTTAGTGCTAGGTCAGAGGTTGGACTCGGTGATCTTGGAGATCTCTTCCAACCTAGACTATTCTGTGATTCTGTGATTCTGTGTACAGTCTGGACAACAGGCACCTGCTGTGTGCTTGCAGGTTGTCTACAACAGATGCTATGGAAAATGAGGTGGCTGGAGGTTATGTTTATGAGCACCCAAAAAAGGGTCCAGAAGCAGGACTGTGCCTTCCCTTATTATAAATATTAAGTCAT
This sequence comes from Oxyura jamaicensis, assembly GCF_011077185.1. Lineage (NCBI taxonomy): Eukaryota > Metazoa > Chordata > Aves > Anseriformes > Anatidae > Oxyura > Oxyura jamaicensis. The sequence goes on along the minus strand of NC_048897.1, from coordinate 51,139,311 downwards.
TGAATCACTTTGTTTTTGCTATGGGAATTCAAACCATTCAGGGAAGAGATGTCAGGAACATCCTGGTGATGAATGGGGTTTTCATCAGAAAATGATGAATCCAAACAAAACTTCCTAGAGGAATGTACCAGTTTCAACCACACTTTTCCTGAGACAAGTTGCTTAGGTCCAGCTTAGTCTTTCTAGTGAGTAAAAGGCTGTCCTGAAAAGCCCTTCAGAGGGGATCAAGAAAATGCTCTTTGCCTGACATCTGGGGGAACTACTGCTCCCCTTCCCAAGGCTCAGCTGATGTGCAGGGACTCACAGTAATCTAAATGTGCACCTGGACTCCTCAAAAACACTGGAAGTCTCTTTGCAATCACTGCTTAAACCTGTTTTTAGACAGGCAATAATCAAGATGACAAAAATACAACCACTAAAAGCAGAGTTATTAAAAAATGTGGAATGAAATCGCAGTAAACTTTTTTTTTTTTAAAGAAAATTAATTAAGAAATTTTGTCAAAACTAAGTCTCATGAACACTTCAACACCACTGGTAGCACCACCTGGCTGTTCCCACCAGTGGCCTTGCTCTGTGTGGCTGGGCTATCATGTTTGATCTGAAGTTATACAGGACTTGCTACTCTGAGCTCTTCACCCACGGGGTGAAGATTCTAACTTTAATACAGAAAGAGTACATTTGAAATGCAAATTTGCCAGTCTTCCTCAGTGGGATCTGTGCTTCCAGTTTGCTCAGGGAATTTTCCTTCTGAGAGACCTTTCTACAGCTTTATCTTTCTATCTGAAAGCTTCCGCATTTGCCTGGATGCTGGCACGACAGGGCGACTGCGCTCAAGTTCCCCAAATAAAGTACTGACAAATTTATTGTCTGCAATAATATTTTCCTACCTCTCTGAGGTGGGTTGAACCTATTCCACTTTCCCCTTAGTAAAAAACAACAGTGATGGCAGTAATTTATGCTCTGGTCAAGGCCAAGAGGACTAATTAGAGCATGTTAGGCTGGGCTGTACAGACAGTTCCTGCTCTTCTCCCTGGTGCAGACCCCATATGCCACACACAACCTCCTGCTGGTGTTCAGGGGCTGCGCAGAGCATTTTGTTAACAGATATTTGTGCAGTTCCTTCATAGGAACTTCCACTGTTTCCGGGATTCCTTAATCATTTCCCTAACAACCATGGATAACAAACGTGACCTTCTCATGAAAAATGAGGCTGGGTCTATAAACATGTTATTAAGAATAAATGAAGCTTTTAGAAGAAGAGGTTAGTTGGGGGTCTCTGCTGGTCAGTTAGCCCCTGGAAGCTTGAATGTAAATAGAAAACAATTAAAACCGGAGCCCCAAAGGATACTGCACTCAGCCAGGGAGGCTGTAATTAGGTTTCTGCTGCTGTTAATCGCTTCTAAAGTGAGTGATCATAAATTACAGAATGTGTTCAGAGCCCTCCCAGAGCACAGTCTGAAAATCCTTCCTTTCTGAGCTGGCCTGGGAAAGGGAGAAAGGGAGAACAGGGGAAAAGGGGAAAGGGAGGAAGGGAAGGGAAGGGAAGGGAAGGGAAGGGAAGGGAAGGGAAGG
>NC_048897.1:51129721-51137639 GCF_011077185.1 Oxyura jamaicensis | reverse complement strand
GGAAGGGAAGGGAAGGGAAGGGAAGGGAAGGGAAGGGAAAAAAGAAGAGAAGAGAAGAGAAGAGAAGAGAAGAGAAGAGAAGAGAAGAGAAGAGAAGAGAAGAGAAGAGAAGAGAAGAGAAGAGAAGAGAAGAGAAGAGAAGAGAAGAGAAGAGAAGAGAAGAGAACATTTTTTCCTTCTCTCACCTTCCAGTTTTTCCACGTGGATCAGCCAGCCTTTTAAATTAACAGTAGGATGGGAGGCTTAGGCTAAACCAAACCCCAGCAATACTTTTTTTTTCTTTTTTCTTTTTTTTTTTTAATACTTAAGTACACACACACACACACACACAGACGTATAGTTAGTTAAATGGAGAAAATGTATCTCCAAACATCATATTTAATTTCATTAGCTACTGTTGCTTTCTTGGAATCCACTTATAGCACATGAAGATAAACATTCTCCGAGTGATAAGGGTGTGTTTATAAACTCTGTTTGGGATGAAAGAAGCCCTAGCTGATGTGTTTTTATAGTAGGGTTAATGGTGCTTTACTAATCCTTTGCCTGTGACTAAGAAACACAGACATCTTGACTTTCCTGGGAGACACACATACATTTTCCTCCTTCACGGGGCCCTCAGCGTGTAGCTGGAAGACAATGCACCCCCCCAGGCTCTGCGAGGGTGAATTGCGAAGCGTCGTCGTCACATTCCTGGGACTTCACCACTAGACACTCAGTGTTCCCGGATTGCAGAATTAATTCAACACATTGTTATTTTACAGTTTGGCTTTGCTTTCTGGGGGCCTTTTCTTAAGAAAACCACCAAAGCAAATGCTTGGTCCTGCAGCCTCCACTCTCACGCTGGTACTGCCTTAGTATCCCACACATCTTTACGGGACCCCGAGCATGGTGTCCCTGGGAGGATTTCAGCCAAATGTGGATAGGGAAGGACCCGTCCTTGCTTTGGTTGAATCCTCCACTGCACCTACATCCCCCTCGCCGGCTCCCTGCCATGCACACAAGTCATCGCCCGTGGCCGCACTGCCCATGGCTTCCTTAGCCACATCCTCTTGGCTGCTTCATTTCAGCTCCTCGCTGGTAAACTGAATTGGAGGCTTCCTCCCCCTGCCAGCCCCTCTGCGTGGTGCAAAACCCAACCTTCCCAAAAGGTCAAGGCGCTCTGTTTTTCCAACCTTCTGTTTCGAATTTAAGAGACAATGGCTCACAGGGGGCTGAGCGGGGGTAATGTGCCGCAGTGCTGAGTCACAGGAGTCCAAGCTGAATCTTCTGTTAACACTGGAACATGGCCCCAATTATGATATTATAGAAAATTACTCTCTGACCAGAGAATGCTACAATGCTGGGAGAAACACAGCTCTCATGCACATCCACCAGCCAGAGGACCACCTGAACGCCATGGGCTCAGAAAGACTCCAAACATCTGCCTCCATGCGTCACAGGCCTGTTTTCTTTAGTTGAGGTTGTATGTGTCTGTGTCATCTACCAGCACTGCTTTCAGTCCCCCTCTTTCCCTTTGCATGTGGGAAACTCTCTGATATCACTTCTTCCCTGGCTTTAAAAAAAAATAGTCCATATGCTGGCTGGGCTGCTGGCAGGAGGAACAGAGGAGGTACCGCCCTCACTGGTCTTTGTCTCTGCTACCAGTTCTCAAAGTGAACATCATGGTTGAGTTCAGAAACTGTTTCCCAAGAAAACCATGGTAGGAGCTGAGGATTCATGTGGATGTCAGAAAGGAGAATAACAAAGACAAAAAACAATGCAGAGTTCCATCTTGGGGGCATTAATGTCCATCATTAACTGATGGAGTTGGAAAAACTTTTCCATGGGGATAGGTTACTCTAGATTTGCCTTGTGCCAAGTGTTTTGCTTCCCTTCCACCACCACCCCCCCAAAACTACTCTCAGCATCTGGATGCTATGAAAGCAAGTAATTTTGTAAGTCAAAGCTCCTACCTGCCTCTCCCAGTAAGGAAAACCATCTGACCTGAAAAAAAACCTGGAGTATTTCCCCATTACAAAATAACCTCTGGTCTAGCTACAGGCTGCAGTGGTGCAACCATCTCCTCTCTGCAGGTAACCCTCTGCCAGACTTGTCTCAGCACACAGCTGTTTCTCAGATCAGCAATGGGTGGATAAACCAGGATGAGGCAATTTGTCTGCGTATGTGAAGACAGTATTGTCCCTCCACAATCTGTTCAAGGCTACTACTGAAACATGTCTAATGGGAAACGCTCGGGAAAAAAGCCAGATAAACACGAGATGGAAGAAAGCAATGGGCCACCCTTGACCCACAGCAGACCTAGCCCCAAGCCTCCCTCTTCCAGCCAGCACCCGCACCTGCAGCATGAACACACTCTCACTAGGTAGGGGTTAGGCAGGACTGCTTCTGCACAGTGACATTTCCCAGAGAGGTGGGCTCAGGCCACCTCAGTTGTTAAAGCATCTGCCCTTACCAAAGAAATAGTTGTCCAGCCATATGCTGCTCTGATTTGGTTTCCAGTACTCAACTCGCTGCATCTACTTCTCCAGACTCATTATGATGTGTGCTGCGAAGGCAGAACATCATGTTTCCAGCAGGATGCCTCAACATTGCCGGCAGCAAACTCGAGATGATGACCACAGGTATATCCGGCAAATCCAAGTGGTTTGCAGAAATGAAGAAGTTTTCAGCCACATGTTCCTTTACTTTCATGAGAAAGGTTTGAAGCAAAGCGTGGGATACTGCCCATGGCATCATTTCATAATGAATATCAGCACGGATTTTTTAATGTACCACTTGTTGCTGTGCAGTCAGAGTTGCTCTCTGGAGGCCTCATCCTCCCTGAGGAGCATAATAACCTTCAACTTTTCTCACCAGCTGGAGGCAATGCGTGTTCATATCACCATAGGCAGCAGGCAACTAAACCTTTTGCTTTGGAGCAACGTCCTGCAGGAACACAGCCAGCCCAGAGGAGACTGTGAGAAATTTTGTCCTCTGGAGAGTCCTGTTTATTTTAAGCAAAACAGCTAGTTTACATGTTGGCCTTTTAAGCAAAATACTCCGGTTCATTCTGCCCTGGATTTAGTTATGTAACCAAATCGCTATGCTTTTTAAATAATCTAAATGGAATTTGTAATGTTGCCTCCCAAGGGAAAGAGCCCAGTTCTCATTTTCAAGCTAATGCCTTCACACAGGTGAGACTTCACCAAATTCAGTGTCCTCCTGCTTGAAGACAGAACTATTTATCTCTGCCTAGCACTCAGGACAACTGAGGCAGAGGAAAATGGAAGACCAAAGCTACTGAGAAAAAGAATGTCAGAACCAGGACCTGATGTAACATCCCTGAGCCCTGGGCTGTCTGCTCGCTGGCATCGCCTCCTGCCATGGCAAGGCATCCAGAATGATCCAACGTGACTTGGATGCTGCTGGCCTCTGGCAGTATGATGTTCCCGGGAGATGGTAGAGCCAGCCTTTGACTGACCTGAGTTGCCCTGAGTCCTGGCCCATGCATTGCTACACCAGTGCTGAGCCCTGTCCCCAGGCTCTGGCACCTTGCAAAAGGTAGCCTGTGCCTCAGAAATGGGCCACTTCTTGTTTAAGCCCCCAGTTGTGAAAGGTGTGTGCCTTGGGGTTGACACACCCTGGGAAATGAGGGTTGGACATGGGTGTCAGCAGAAGGAACATCAATTCCAGTATCTGTGGTCAATAGTGGCACAATGATACAGCAAGGTATGAGTGCCTGGCAGGTTCTCTTTCAAGCTTCACCCCACATTTGTCCCCAGTTCATGTCATCTCTCTCAGAGCTGGGTAGGTCTTGGTGTGCAGGGATGCATTTCTTCACATCTTTCCCACGTGGTGCTGTTGTAGCCCCTTCTCACAGCTCTGGGTCTCCTCCAGACAGCATCAGTCTGAAGAGGACAAACCAAACTTGTTCTCAAATTTAAAATCAAGAGTTTACAAGTTTGAAGTATATTTTTGGTAACCTATTCTGCAGGCACATGGGCCCTGGATGTGTGCATTACAATGTCCTGCAGTCACCCCTGGAAGCTCCATACGGGCATAGCGCACCAGCTGGAGGACAGCACCCTTGGGCTCCCTTGGGTCTGATATGCAGAAGTGGTTGTGAGTCCTCTTTGGGTGCTATCCATTGAAGCCACTCTTTTGGTCACAAGTCATTATTTTTCCTTATTACAGGAGACCACTATCATATTTGTCTGCCTCTGTACTGGTATACAGCGCATGCCAAGGTCTGCTGTCACTTGCAATTGCCACTGCCTGGGTTAACCAGAACATAGAATTTCTGGAAAACTTGCTTTTGTGAGAATTCCAAGCCAAATTAATGAGTTGTGGAGAAACACAGCCTTTGATGTATGCACAAATGACATCAAGCTCTCGGGCCTTCTTGAACTAAACTCCTAATCCTTGATCCCTTCCCTGCAATTAGAGGAAGGGGAGTTGGTGCTCTCCACACACCATATGACCAGTAATGCCGTGTTCTGGCTTGGAAACGTCTATGCTGGCAAAGAGCTGCTGTGTAAGTTAGAAGTCCAGCTTCAGCCACGCGCGGTTAGCAGCAACCCTGAATCTCTGCAGTGCCTATTTATACAATTTGGATTGACTTTGTATTCTACAGCCTAATTTATTTCCTGTCACAGCATTGTGCAAAGGAGTGAAGCCCCAGTCTTTTAACTCATCCTTACATTGTCAGTGCAAGGTCCAGGGTTAAATTTCTTATAGATATGTATGAGTTCTGACATGGCAGATGGCTCTATTTTGTGTTGAATTATGGAACATGTTGTAATGTACATAGTTGCTTGATAGACCTTAATTATACCACAGGAGGGAGCCTGTATGGTTTAGCCTGAAAACATGCTCCTAAACAACTTCCAGCCTCCAAAATGTATCAAACACCTATTCATTTCACAGTAGAAACTGATCATTTTAAGTTACTTGGATATAAGGAGGAAATGCATGTAAAATCTTGGGATGGAAAAACTGCCAAGCTGGTTTTGAAGCCCTGCATTCTTCCTCAGTGCATGGTTCTTCATTTATGATAACATTGAGCATGGATGTCATGGTTCACTTCTTCTTGGACAACATAGCAGGGTTCTTCCACCTACCCCTCGGGGGCCAGGACATTACTGAACTCCGCAGGATGAACCCTTTGCAAGACCTTCCCTCCCTTCCATCTTCTCCCTTCCCTCTCACCCCTCTCTTTTTGCCCTCACTCTCACACAATGGGACACAAGGCAGTTGGCAGGTAAAAGTGGAGTGCCCTCTCCAGCCAACACCACCTTGGACTTTCTCCTTTCAGATCCCTTTGTGCAAGCATGCTTGATACCTCTCCCCATGCTTCCATGACAGAGGACTGATAGAGCAGATGATTTGGGGTGGTCCCTACAGAGCCTGGCCCTGTAACAGACCTTTCATCTCCTGTCCTCCTCATCATGAGCTTACAACCCAGGCCCGTGCTTCCCTCGCCTTGCTTGGCCGTGTTTCTCGAGGCCAATGTGCTTTGGCTGTCGCTCCCCGAGCTCTCTAGTTCTCAACCCCAGAGTTATTTCAGGCAGTGCTGCACAGTTTCCCTTCCAAGGGCTTACGAAACACTCTTCTGGGACTCTTCACCTGACTCATTGTTTCCTGTGCCACCCCACAGTGGGAAGCACCGCCGTGCTGATGACTTCTTTGGGATGCTCCTGAGGAGAAGAGAGAGAGAGAGAGCCTTTAACCCACAGGTTTATCTCCATAGGCTCAGAAGAGTAGTGTTTTTTTTTTTTGTTGTTGCTGTTGTTGTTTTTGTTTGTTTTGTTTTGTTTTGTGTGTGCGTGTGTGGTGGTGGCATTTTTTTTTTGGTTGTTTTTTTTTTTTTTTTTGGTATTTTTTATCCCTTTTTCCAGAAATCCTCCTGCTTTAGCTCCTTCTCTCTTCGAGGAGGTTTGCTTTCACTTAGCTGACACCCAAGCTCACACTTTGGACAACTCGCATCCCAGACAACAGCGCTACAATAAGGACCGCTCCATACTTAGCAGGACACGCCAAATTGCTAAATGCCATATAACCACACCCATCATCAAAGGCCCATACGCTCCCATTTCATCCGCTCAATTGCAAACCACAGAATGACTTTGTTTTAGTCAATGGCAAAGCAGTCTGACATGGAAGCCACCCACCTTCAAAGTGCCTTTGTTTGTTTGCTTACTATCTTACTCAGGCTGGCCTGTCCTGCCACCTTCTTACTCCTCATGTCCGACTGTCCATTTATAATTGTAGACACACTTTTTGTTTCACGTATTTTTCCTGAAATTGCGATTTCTACCTCACTGTTTTCAGCTGGAAGCTAGGCAATGGCTGTCTGGATGCCCACAGAATTAACCCTTTTCTTCCTTCCCTCATGTCCTGCAGCATTTCCCCTAACTGCTATTTTTAAGAAACCATTCTTGCCCCTACAAAACAAATTTTTTCTCAGCGTTGAAGTAACTGATTTTAGACTACGAGCAAGTATGGTTCTAAATCCACAAACTCTTCCCTGTCTAGCATATACTGCCTCCTTCTCCATTGCTCCTCTTTTTAGAAATCACAGTACCTCTGATAAGGAGAACAAATTCTTCTGCTGAAAGGCAAGCAGGGACCCATCACATCAACAGAAACAGGCTTCCCATAGATTTCTTATGACCTCCATCTATTCTCTTTTAGCCCGGCTTCTTACAGAAACAAGGCTCTGTTTGATCAGATTATGTGTCCATCTGCCTGTCACTCCTCACCAATTACTGTGGAATTCTCTGGCCATTTTCTCTTGGGTTTGATGAGGTCTTCAAGATGTTAAGTTCCTCCAAGGTCAGTGAAAAAATAAAAGGGTGGCCAGAGAGAACAGTTGAAGCAGGAGATCAGCTCTTATGAAACATCATCAAATCCACATGGGTACTCACATTCAAGTCTCAAACCCATAGGAAACTGAGACTTATTAATCCCATCACTGGTGGAACAGCTCAGACTTTCTTTCTGTTTCTGTTTTTGTTTGTTTGCTTGCTTGTTTGTACATGTGCTAGAACAAATAATTCACTCTGGTGGAGTGCTACAAACTTCACAGATCCAACCCAAACACAGTTCTGGCTACAAACACTCAGGAATCTGGGAGCCTTCCATCCAGATCCACAGCCAGACTATCCCAGCTGAGATCCATAAGGAGCAACATGGGCAAGGAACAACTGTGGCAGGGAGTTTGCTCTGACTTGTGGTGTCTCCTCTCCATGGAAATCCTGGATACATCCCACTCCTGCTTTTCTGGTAGATCCAGCAAGATCCAGTAGTTCAGCACTGGCGAGGCCACACCTGGAGTATTGTGCCCAGTTTGGGGCATTCCTGCAATTCATGAGGGATGATGAAAAACTGGGAAGGCTACCACCACAGCCTTATCAGTGCATCATCTTAGTAGAGGTAGAAAACTCTGTCAAGAGACTTGAGGGGTTCAGATTCAACATTAGAAGAAATGCCTTCATTGGAAACTGATGCAACTCTGTGGCAGGTCACCTGGGAGTGATGGCAATCTCCATCCTTGGAGGTTTTCAAGGCTCAGCTAGAATAGAGTCATGGTTGGCCTGATCCCATTCTAAGCAGAACCTACAGACCTCCAGAGACACCTTCCCACCAATATTTCTGTGATCCTTGGAACATAGTTTGTTTCTTTTTCTGGGTTTTGTTGTTGCTGTTGTTGACGTTGCTTTAGTGTTTTAGTTTTTTATCCCACTCTGCCTTCAAAGGGGTGAAAAAGATTGGCTTCATGGACTTAGTGAAACTGCCTCTGCATCCAGTCTGGATGGATTTTTCAGGTTCCTTGGATAAAGAAGACACCAGAGACCAATTTTCTGCCTGATGATAGCCAAGAATATCACTGTTTCTTTTCTTTTCTTTTCTTTTCTTTTCTTTTCTTTTCTTTTCTTTT
>NC_048897.1:51057873-51129711 GCF_011077185.1 Oxyura jamaicensis | reverse complement strand
TTCTTTTCTTTTCTTTTCTTTTCTTTTCTTTTCTTTTCTTTTCTTTTTTCTTCATCCTACCCACTTGTATGTTTTCACAGCTCCATTTATAGATGTGCTCTCAGAGGTCACAGTATCCCAACTTGCAGCAATCAAGAGCTGAGTGCATCACCTATGTTAACTCTCAAGACTCATGAGTTCGAGAGCAAGAAGAGGACTAGTGGGATTCCTGGTACTTCCCCTGATACAAGTTAGTCCCTAACACTAAATCTGAGATGGAGGGAAAATGCCAAAATCATCTGTCAGCTCAGAAGAGCATTTTCAGTTCATTCAGTTCATCGTTGGTATGGGACAATGTTTAACAGAAATCTTTATGCAGAATAGCAATGAGGTCTTGAAATGCCCCAAAGCAACCATAGACAAAATAGACAAAAGAGCCCGTAAAGACTAATTTTCCCTTCCATTTCAGTCAGTATGACACCAAAGCAGTCTAAGAATGTGGAAACTGAATACCCCACTTTGCACATCCATGTCCATCAGTGCCTCATCTTGGAGAGCCTGTTCCTAGCTCCATTCTGGAAAAGCTTTCCTATATCAGTACGTCAAAGGAATAGTATAGAATTGCTGATTCAAGGAGCTATCTTGGAGGGAACAGAAACAGCTAATGTATACCCACATCTCTGCTTGCTACGTGAGAACAGAGGCCTTTGGTTCTGATGAAAAATCATGACGTTTTACCTCACCTTTAACTTTTACCTTTTCTACCTCACAATATAATCAAACAGCCCTAGGGTCTCCTATGGCACTTACTCTACACACACCTGTGATTTTCAAGGCAGACAGACAGAAAACTTAAAGTCAGAAGGGACTAAATATTCTCAGATTCAGAATATAAATTTCATTTTAAGTCAGTTTGCGATTGCTAAAGACTCAAATTCATTAACCAGCTTGTCTGAAAATTGTCATGAAAATCTAAGCTTTATTGAGTGCTAAAAGCCTAAGAAAGATGGAAACATATGAAAATAACAGGATAAATTCCCAGCCACCACCACCACTCCAAGTGCAAAAGAGAACCAAACCAAAACAATAGGCTCATTACAAATGCTCCATCATTTTGTAATAACCAAGCACTTAAAATGTTCTTGGTAGCTGCTCTGAGGATGCCATTTTTTTCATTACAACTTGTATTTAGTACATAATTTATAGCTGGCAGGATGGGGATAATCCCACAGTATGAATGCACTGCAAGACTGCTGTAATTACACCAGTGCTGTGGTTATGGCCTTGTGGAACTGATACTTCTTTTTAATTGTGGAAATGATAAGATCAAATCCAACACCGTGTTTCTCAGTGGCAGGTTTGTGGCTGTAACTGTAGCTGCCAGCTGCCTTCCTGGTCATCTGCTTTCCCTCTAGGAGCCTGCAGACAATGTGACAATTTGCAGAAATGAGGACTGCAAGCTCGAAGCTGACCTGTTGGTACAGATTGTTGGAAATACGGACACCTGTAGGATGTGTCTCTTAGTATCAAGAACATTGTAGGAACTATTATGCAAGATAACCAGCTTTGTTGGGGAGATAGACTGAAAGCAGAGGAATCCTCCCCTGGACCCACCAAGTCCATCCACCATCCACCTACCTACCACATCCCACGTCCATGGGCACAGAGCATCCCCCAGGGCACAGCAGAGTGACTGACCCCAAATCCACTTTTCCCACGTCCTGTGTCCCCCAAACCATCAAACAGTTGGAGCTTGGCCTCACTGGAAACAAAAATACAGCATGAGGAATTTAAATGAATGGGCAGATGGGACAAAAACCAAGCAAAACATCCAGATGTTTCTTTTCTGTCACTTCTGGTTTGTACTTTGTATTCTCCAGTAATTCACTAAAATACTTTGATGTGAGAATTTAATATTGGTGATGGATTTGCATCAGCCAAGTCACCAGACAATAATCCATTGGTGTCAATGCTAATTGGCTTTGTCATGTTCTTAGGACAAAGGAAAAAAATCCTTAAACTGCTCTCTACCAGAAATAAATTTAGAAAATAAATATATTGGCCCCAACTTGCAAAAAGTCAGTGTGACATTTAGAGGGAGCTAAGAAAAGGAGTCTTTCCTGCCTTAGGAAGAAACTCAGCTTAACTTGTGTCCTGTTAACTTCGTCATACTATTACTCGGGCACTGTTTGGTATTAGTCACTAACTGCTCCCTCTCAGCTTTATCCAATTTAATTTCAAATATAGTGCAAACAGATGTCTTTATGTTTCATTTTTAAATCATTTATTGTTCTACATGTAGCAAAGAAGCTTAAAAAAGAATGTGAAAGAATTGCCAGAAAAGGTTTTTTTGTGTGTGTGTGTTTTTTTTAAAGATATATATATATAATTGCAGTTGTGGTTACTGTGGTTTCTTTTGGGTGGATCAGAAAAAAAAAAAATCAAGTCTTCCTTCCTCAGGGATATAAGGAGAAAAAAAGATGGAGAGGAAAAGTCATTCCCATGTCTAGTGCTTTTTATCAGTACTGGAATGAAGCAATCAGGTTTAAGGGCTCGTCTAGACAGAGGACTCTGGCACTGATGTAGCTCCCGCAGTGTAGTAGAGTCTGTGCAAGTCCCAAACACTGCTCACAGCAACAAGAGACGCAGCAGAGATGCAAAGCCACCATGCAAAGTCAGGGGGCTCCATGCCCTGCAAAATCCTAGCTCAGACGAGGTGGTGCAGGTTGCTCGTCAAGGGGGATAGAAAAAAAAAAATAGAGAAAGTGAATTTATTATTATTATTATTTTTTTAATTACCCCAAAGCACCCTTATGAGCATAACAGAGCTTCTGATCAATTCAAGTATACTTAGCAACTGCTTCTTTTGGAGGGGATGGGGTTGTAAATGACAAAGTATGAAAAATTGCTGCGCCCATTCAACAAGTCCAGTTTTTAAGAGGCCTAACTTAATGAGAAACACAACTAGCAAAAAAATGAGCAATTAAAAAAAAAAAAATCTTCTTTCTGAGATACTTAACAATACAAAGATACCTTGGTGCTACACTACTGTGTTTGTCTACAGATCTTAAAGCTCATGGTGACCTGCTCTGTGTCATTATCCCCATTGAACCACCAGGGATACTGAGCGACTTCCCAAGGCCTCGTGACAGTTCATGGCAGCATCAGAGGGAGTGAGCACATCTCCTGAATGTGGTCCCAACTTCAGTCTTTATGTACATGTCTGTAACAGGTTAAGCCCCCATCCATGGAGTTTTCCTTCGTTTATCTCCAGTGAGGTGTCACCTTTGGTGGTTGTGGTGGAACGTTATGTTTCCGAGTTATGGGAACACTGACCAGTCCTGGAGAGCCCTAAATCCCACCCCACATATATAAATAGTCCAAGAGAGATGGTCGGAGCCTGCTTTGTCCATACACCTGAGGGACCAGGGGCCAAAAGTTGCTCTCAGCTTGCCTTGTGTGACTCTGACAGAGCCTCACAGACAGCAAGCTGTTGACATTTTAGCAAGAGGGATCCTGGTGCAACACTTAAGAAAGATGCACGAGCAATTGGGACACCACTCCTGGGTCCCCTGTCTCCCACAGGATGGGGATTTTGAGCTGGTACATTCCCACCACGTGAACTCTCCTTGTCCCTGCAATGGGGCACTTGGGAAGGGGAAAGAGCTGCATTACACCAAGACCTTCCCTTTCCCCTCATGGGGCTGTTCCAGTGTGGTCTTAAATTAGGGCAGGTAAAGTCTGGTAGCCCCAAAACACATTAAAATCCATCCAAATGTTTCAGTTTACCAGCTGGGACCAGTGGAAGGTCAGACACAGCTCAGAGCAGCCATCCTCTTTGCAACCTTTAACAGGAGAAAGAACATCCCTCTTCCAAAAAAATAAAAATAAATAAAATAATAATAATAAAAAAAAAATACAGAAAACCCCACACAGAGTCAGAGAGACCTCAGGGAAGTACAGACGGCAAAATGTAGGTCCATAGGAAATAGCTGGCTAGCCAGCACTGTCCTGGACAGGCTAATATTTGCGTAATACTAAAAAGCTTTTTGCCTTTCGGATCCTTCCATGAGAAAAGGCTAAAATATTTGGTGTACACATTTTTCAAAATGAGAACATACCATACATAGTTAAAGTAATGACTAGTGCTCTTAATCCCAGACACAAACTTTTCACTGAAGCTTTTTTTGGGCTGGGTCATGTGATTTATTCGGTTTTCAGTATCTATATATAAATCTACTTTTTTTTTTTTTTTTTTTTTTTTTTTTTTTTTTTTCCTGGTTCATCCTTACCCATATTCCAAAACCTGCACACTTCATAAGCTATTTTGGTTTACCACATGGCTTGGCACTTGGTATTTTTCCTATGATGTGAAAACAAAACTTCAACTTGGCTGTTGGTGGCCATTATCTGAGATGCAAATCTTCTCGCTCGATTGCCGGGGCTCTAACAGGCGGCTCATTGCCCTTTTTGGCAGCCAGGCAACCCTATTACTCAGGGACCTTATATGGGGTTATCCCAAACGCCCAGAGTGGGAGCTGGGTCCCCAGGGACCTCCACCTTCCCTCACGGAGGGTCCCTTGATTTTGGTGCCAAAAGTTTGGGCAAAAAGCCTCAGGACCAGCTGGAGAAGAGCAAGCCTGAGCCCGTTGGCTTGTGATCTGCTCTACCGCATTGCCCGTATTCTGGCCCCAACGCATTTATTTGCTGTGAATAAATTAATACTAAATACATCCTCCAGCCTCACTCACCCAGTCGGAAAACTACTCTGCTCAGCCACACACATGACATCACCATAAATTTTAGTCACAGGAAAATAAAACCAGGATTACCTGCATTTTTAGCACTAGGAGATGGGGAAAAAAAAAAAATGAGGCCTCCTCTGGGGGCTGGTTGTTTATTTGTTGTTGTTGTTGTTGTTGTTGTTTTCTTTTTTTCATCTTTCTTTATTTCTGACTTACTTCATGTTTTTTTTTTGTTTTTGTTGTTTTTTTTTTTTTTTTTTTCCATTAGAGATGTCACTTGAGGTGAGGGGAGAGTCTGAATGGAGAAGAGAAAGACCTTCCAATGGGGAGTACATCATCCTGGGGATCTCAGTGCTGTCCCTGACTGTTCACATGAGGTCTTCTCCTGTGCATGAAGGACCTGGTAAAACCTGTGACCATCACTGCCTCTGCTTGGAGGTGGGTTAAGGACCAGGAACCCATCTGGGACAGTCCTCCACAGGGTCCTGCCTCCTCTTTCCCTCCCACAGTGTGGGGATCCCTCAGTTGGAGAAGATACATTTTTTTGGTTCCCTTCACTAGTACAACGCTTTCATCTTGGAGCACACGTCCCCATCTCTGCCTGACCCGGTTCTTTGCCATTTCCCAGGCTCCAGAGAGGCGCATGCACCCGGCTGCTGGCTCCCAGCGCTCGCACGCACTTCCCCATGCTCAGCGCCAGCTGCCAGCCCCATTGTTCTGCCCCCTGCCAAGCCCCTATTGTTCGTGTCCCTTGCTGGTGGCATCGCATCGCGCTCAGCCAAACTCCTCCTGAGCGGGGGCCCAGGCTCTGGGTTTGGTTTTTGTGTTTATTTTTTTTTGTTGTTGTTGTTGTTGTTGTTTTGTTTTTTCAGGAGTGATGCTGAATGATCAGTTTCAGAGGGCCAGTTTTAGGCACTGCAGATGGAGACGGTTTGCAAAAGGAGAGTTCAATAAGCCAGGCACTTTGACAACATGGAGAAATGGGAGCCTGAAGACCAAGAATCCAAATTCATACATGGGTTCTGAAATGTTTGTAGCCTAATTTTTGTCTTTCTCATCTCCAGCAGGTGCTGCCCTGCTCATCACAAACTGGGGAGAAGAAGCAAGGAAAGAGGGGAAGCCCTAGCCCCAGCACAGATGCTGCTCTCAGCAAATCTCTTGCGCTGGCAAGATGCAAACCTGGTGCTGGGCTGTTACAGGGCCTCGTTTTAGGGCGGTGCCATTCTCGGAGCAGAGGTTAAATGAGCTGTCAATCAGGACTGTCATCTTGCTGACAAGCATCATGCCTTAGGGTACATTCGAACAGCATGGGAGCATGCTCATTTCCATCGGGAACGGCACCGGGTTGGTGGCCAGCATCCTGTTTATGTTACAACGTTGGCGTCCTTATTTTATAGGGAAGCTGGGGGAACCATGCAGCTGGGGTTTCTCTGAAGTGTCACCAACTAAGTCACTTTTCAGCTGGATGATCAACGCTTCTGTAGGCTCAGAGGTTCCCAGCTCTGGTTTCCAAACCGATCTCCTGGCTAGCAGATGTTGCCAAAGCACGGCACCTCTCCAAGCATCATGAGATACCCATCTTCTGCTCATACACCTTTATCAGGTCCTTATTGGCATGGCTGAGAAATAGCACGCTCAGAAATAGCTGAGAAGTAGCACCTCCTACCTTCCCATGCATTTTAGGGAGAAAAGGAGGAGGCAAGGCACAGGCTGTTATGATTACAGCAGCACCACTTGGATCCCATGGTAACACAACTTCTGTGCTGTTTTTTTTTCCCTGATGTATAAATGAGAAAGGCAGGATCCTGACCCTGTAAAGCTCTCGGAGAATTGTGTTGCTCAGGTCACGGGACACGAAGGGGTCATTCTTATGGGGGCTTGGTCCGAAGAAGAGATTGAGCAGCCCCACGTGGGGTCAGACATGTGCCCTTGTCATAACCAGATCCTGGGGCACCGCCAGCACACACAGGCTGAGTCTATGGGACAGCTTTTTGCTACTTGGGAAGTGGTTTCTGCAGCCATGCAGAGCTGAGGTGGCTGTGCAGAAGCTCTCCGGGGTTGTGCCAGGACATCTCACTCATTGCAAGCAGAGGAAAGCAAGGTGATTTGGCTCTTACCCACCAGCATTATCCCCAAGGGCAGTTAATATCCCGGGGCTCCCTCCTAGCCTGCAAGAGCAGCACAGCAGGGGAGCAGAGAGTGACCCTGTGCTGGACCCTCAGAAATGGCTCAGAACATGACCAAAGCAAAATATGATGAGCCACTGGGCTCATCACAGCAACGGCAGGCCAAGATCAGCCTCCATCCACAGGGCCTGATGGATCAGAATCAATCCCGTAGGTCTGGAGGTCTAAATGGGCAGAGAGAGGGTCTGTTTTTCACTGATAACTTCCACAAAAGCACACGTTCTCCCATGGTGCGAGAGCTCTTGTAAATAAAAGCCCTGATGAACACTTGAGACCCATCCTAGCAGAGAAGTTCTACCTTTTTACTAGTGTTTGCCTACAGCCACAGAGCTCCAAAACCCCAGCCAACTCAGTAATACCGGCTTGGCTCCTTAATCATACATAAACCATTCAAATATACAACAAATAAATAGACACATTGCTTGCTCCTCCAGCAGGGCTTAGCACCTTTACAAGGGGATTTTTTTTTTTTTTTTTGATACTTAAGCAATAATGGATTGGCTTTCGTTTTGTTAAGACCTTACTTATATCAACATATCTGTTCAAGTACTACACTTCCTTTTATGAAATGCTGGAATTCTTTCATGTTGAAAAAGCTTTTACAGCCAAGTCCTCAGTTGTGCTGGCATTTCTCGTGTCTTGAACTCCAAACTGGCTAACCGCAGTCTCAGAATTCCCAAAGGAAATAATGAAAATTCCTAAAATCCTTGGCAAGGAAACAGTTGAAATTTTAAATTGAGTTAATCGTTTTAGTGAAAATGCTTGTAATAAAATAAATATGGGGAGCTGGGGTGAGGAGGGGGAGAAATCTGCTTCAGAAATTAGCGTCAAAGGGAAAAAGAGAGAGGGGGTGAAGATCTTCAAAAATGAAGCCTTCTCTGCTCTGTTACAGTGTTTTGTGTTGGAGATAGCTGCAAGCTCACTTTGAAAGGAGGATTTTGCTGGGTTTTCTGGTGCTATGGGAAAGCAATGTGCTCGAGATCCCACTTAATGCTTCAAGATTGCTCTGGTCCTGGAGGTTTGGCATGAACGATGCCAGGTGTCTTCAGCAGCTGCTAATAAGTTTCTGAGGGCAGAAACCTCAACTCTGGGATTGCACTTCTGTGACACCAGGATGATTTAATTAAACTTCTAACTCAACTAAGCAGCATAGGTCCTTGACAGGCTTTTTTTCTTGTTTAATTAAAGCTTAAAGGCTGTAATTATAGCTGTTCTAATACACTGGAGAATCAAAAACACCATGACTTTTGTCTCTTCCTTTCTTTTTAGTGAATACAGCAACTGGCTACAAGAACACTCAGTTAGCAGATCATCTCAGCAAAAAAATTTCCAGATGATTGGTCGTTTGTGGTGGCTCTTCACCATATCTTTTCTCCCTAACCTTTTTAGGTGAACCAGTCTGGTGGAAACGTGAAAGAACAACAGCAACATGCACCAAGAGAAGGACACGATGACTGACAGGAGGCCAAGCCCCAGTGCTCTGCACCCCACGTCACTGGTGTTTCACAACTTTCCCCAGGCATGAGTTTGCAGCTGAGAGCTTTGCAAGGCACTGCTTTATTATTTGGTCTTTTGCAACCACAAGATCACTGACCAGCTCATGCTAATGGGGAAGAATCTGTATGTCTGGATGCACTCCTTCCCCAAGCCCAGCCATCCATCTGCTGGGAAATCTCCTCTGGCATCCAGTTATTCCCGCTGCTGTGCCACGTACTGCAGTGTTTGTTCATCGCCATCTGTGGCTTGGAAAAACACAACAGCTGGGTTCAGAGCAGCACGCGAATGTCCACAACCTCCATGGGGTTTGTCAGCTTCTACTGCACTCCCACTGCCATCTTACATTTGCAAGGAGGTCTGGGAGGTCAAAAGTCATGGTAGCCATTTCCAAGTTGAAATGACACCCCAGAGGAAGCCCCTTCCCATTTGTGCTCTGCTGTCTTGTCCTGCAGGAGAGGTCATTAAAAGACTGTGCCACAGGATTATAAAATTGGGAGCACCTGGCCAAACCAAGGGCTCATCTGGATTGCAACTGTGCCTCCACCCATGGCCAGTGCGAGGGATGGGGTGTTGACAAGGACTGCAATATTTACACAGGAAAATAGCAACAGGCAACTATTCTGGAGTCTTGCTCTGCGGTGGATCACTGCACTTTTTAGTGTATTTGATATTTTTGATATTTTAGTTTTTCTCTCCAGGCGATTGTGAGCAATTAGTATCACAGAACTGCTGAGAATTCCTGGTGTGATAACTGCATGCAGCTGGCGTTGGCAAGGGAAGGATCTGTGCACAGTGCTCCAGAGTGCAGGGCTCACAGCCTCGGGATCTGAACTGCAGCCCGGTGTGATATTGCAGCTACCAGGAACCTGACCCACACAGCTGGATGCTCTTCTCCATCTTACATAGAGAGTGAAGGCATTTCTCTACCTGCCTGTAACTTTGGTCTCGTATCCACCAAGACTTGTAGAGTGGGAGATCATGGGGAGATCATGCACTGATCATGGGGTCTCAGAAACATTTATTTAGGAAAACACCCTATTTTCCCTGAGAAAGGGAGATCCCCAATTATCCAGAAGAAAGAAGTAATAAGTGTAGAAAGAGTTTGGATGTTTTCAACAATAAATAACCTTTAAAAAAAGAGAGGAGACTAGAAAGAAACAGCACTAAAACATGATGCTGAGGGGAGGTCAGGAAAACAGAGCCAGCAGGGGTAACAAGTCAGATAAGATCATGCCATCAGTGAAAGCAGTTGCAAAAGGAAATGGATATTGTTATAAACCTCAATTAATTTAATCTAGTGTATCACCGAAAACAAATTATGACCTCAGATAAAACAAAACTAGTGAAACAAAGAACAAAGCTATTGCAGTCATGATTTACAGTTCAAAGATATTTTGTTTATTTCCTCTGCATCAGAGATCTTCGTTTCCCCTAGAGAGCATATGAATAATTAAAGGTGGTTTCTTATGAAGTGTTTGCTATTGCTCACTGTTGCCAGCTCAAGGGCCGATATGGGAACAATGGTAGGTTATTAGACTTGCTGGTTGCATGTTGCCTTCTGTAAATAAACCACAGGAATAAATGACTTCCCTGCAGTAATAGCAATCATACTGCTTTGTTTAAGTCAGGAATCTAAATAATGGGCGTATGAAGACTCGTGTGGTTTGTACACTCGGGTTGTGTTTGAGGAGTGCATGATGAGGGCCATGCTCTCAGAAGCAGCTTTGACGTCTGAGGAAACACCTGTGAGGTTAGGGGGGAGCCAGTCCGGTCCCTTCAGAAAGGCCCACCCAAGCTCCAACACTTGGACAAGGGCAATAAGGCAGAGCTGTTGTGCTCCAGAGAGGGGTGTAACACATCAGTTACTTGCAGGAGCAAACCTAGAGGAAACACAGAGACCGTGCAGGCCCAGCTCCTTCACCCTCTAGGCCCGAGGGCAATGGTGGGCTTTGCAAGTGGTGCAGGCGTCTTCTGTAAGCAGTGGAGAGGGGAGAGCAGGTCTGAGAGCAACTCATCAGGCTTGAACATGCTTTTAGGAAAGGGGAGACCTGGATTTCAAGGGGTTGATCTCTTCCCATTAGTTCTAAAGGAAGGGCCATTACCTTAAGCCTGATACATATCTTGTGGCCTACAGGGAAGGGAGATGAGTCCAGCCAAGGTCAGGGTACACCTGGCACGGTGGGCAGAGGGCACAGGCTAGCCATGTTTAAACTTTTCAGATCCTTTTGACATGCACACTGTGGAGAGAGCCAGGAGATGCCTCTCCAAACACGCTCCTGGAGGTGACCTGCCCTGTGTGGCCCGGGGAAGGGCAGTCACATCCTGGTATATATTTACTGCTGGTTTTGATATGGGAGGACAGAGGGGACAAGAGAAATCCCCACTTGTGGATCGCCCACCCAGAGAAAACAGACCACCATTGTGAACAATTTAACCATGGGAATAAAGGAAAGCAAGAGGATCGCCTATAATCTGTGCATGGGGACAAAAGGGGTATCCAAGGAGGCAAACAGGGTAGCAGAGGAGCACTGGTTGGCGCTGGATGCTGGCAGGGACACTGCATGAGGCTGATCCCATGCAGGGACAGCAGCAAGCACATAGCAGAGATGATCCATCCCTGGGGACCGGGGGAAAGAAAGTGCCTTCATTGTACCATTCCTAAGGCATGCTGGGCACCTCACAGAATGACATGTGGTCGACATCCTGGATGCAGCAAGTCCTGGATGCCGGTGGGGTCCAGCTGAGAAGCACGTGGACTGCTGCTGACAGGACAGAACAGCCTCTGCTGGAGGCTGGAGGAGGACAATGGCAGGACACGGAGCCTCGCCGGGGCTGCCAGCCCGCAGAGGGAGGGCCTGCCTTGGGGTTGTTGGTTTGCAGTGCGCCTGGTGTAAGAGGGTTTGGGCCCTGCTCCTGGAACGGGGTCCCCAAGGAACCACTACAATTGAAGGGAGAATAATTAAAGCTCTGGTCTCAATGCAAGTCACCCACTCTCCCAACGAGGCTTTGTTCCAGGGCCTCCGGTTTAACCCAAATTGACACCAACTCGGCGAAAGCCCCCAGCTGCACATTCCTTCCATACAGTTTTACAAGCTGCAAATGCAAAACCACAAACCAAACTGGGAAGGGAAAAAAAAAAAAAAAAAAGGACAAAAAAAGAGGAGCCTGAACCATGCAGAGTCCCCACTACTACCTTCCATCCTGTCCCTGTTTCTGGTCATCATACCCCTGCTGTTTCCTACCACTTTTCTGCAGTAGCTTCTTGCTTTTGGAAACCCTCGACCTCCCACGAGCAGAGACTTAGCTCACTGCTGAGGACTGCCCCATCTCTGCACCAAGGGCACAAGTCAGCTGCTGAACTCCTGGTCAGGTTAGGACATCTTCCTGGTGACAGGCTTGTGGTGAGGTGCTGGGACCCCCACCCTGCCAGGCCTCCCCAACGGCCATAACTGCTTTTAAACAAACAAACAAACAAAAAGAGCTTACTAACAAAGTCTAAGCAGCAAACACAAAGCTCTTCTTGGACAAGGAAACCACTTGCCAGTTGGCCAGAACTGCTGAAACTCAATCTGTGGGACTACGTGCTCATGAAACACCACCTTGCTGAAGGCTCCATTCCCTTGTGAAATGGCTCACCCAGTTCTGTGGGCAGAGTGAATGGCAATGAGCTGTCTTCCTGGGTTGAGCAAGCCACCACAGCACTGTTCAAGTGTTAAGCAGGTTGATTCCCATCCTGGTAGCTCCTAAATGGATGGCGTGACTGCAGATGTCTACTCCTCCACAGCCTGTGAGATGTAGGCTAATCCTTGCCAAAATTGGCAAAGGTTTTGCCACCAGCCTTTGCCAATGGGAGATGAATCAAAACTTTGTGCCTTTCTGCTTCTTTCCCCATTTCTTTGGTGCTTGCTCATCTTCCAGTCTCACCTGGCTCGTGACACACAAACCAGCCTGTGACTTAGCAAAGCTCCTGATCTTCTTCCCAGGGAAAAGACACATAAAAGGAACAGGTTTGCTCAGGCAAAGAAAACATCGCCTTGTAACAGATCACATCCTGGGCTGATGAAGTATTGATGTTGCCAAGGTGATTAATGAAGAAATACACACTTTGCAAGTCTGGTGCAATGTGTGCATTTTTGCTACAAGAGGAAACCTCATGTCACCTACTTCACACGTTGGAAATGGGCTGTTGTATGTCACTTGCTTTCCTCTGTACTGAGCTGGGCAGCAGACTTGATTACTCTTGCTGTCTCCCACTTCTCCATCCAGACCTGATCTCCATGGGAAGATCTGCAGTGCTGTTTCCAACAGTTCGCCCAGCTAGAAGCCTGCTGGAGAGCTGCCCACACCTACCAGTACCTCCCAGTCACTGTGAGGTCTGTGTCATACAACCAGCGCTGTCATAATGAAATGAGCCATCTGAACAGGCACATGCACATCTGATCTGAGTCACTCCATCACGTTCCCACTCAACATCCGCTGCCCTGCCTCCAAATTTAGCCCCAGGTAATTCCTCCTCTCCCTTTTTAGGTAAAGGTCACAAAAGCAGCCAAGAAATCACCAGGAGTCAGCACTGGAGTCAAGGGCTGAGAGCAGGTTGTTTTGGTTTGTTTTTCTTTCCCTTTTTCTCCTGCTGCTTTCAAAGTGTTTTTTTGTTGTTGTTGTTGTTGTTTGTTTGTTTGTTTTGTTTTGTTTTGTTTTGTTTTTTACCTCTTGGTGTCTTCTGCTGCCAGCTCTATTTGGGTACTGCTCCATCATGCTCCAAGCTCTGTAACTACCTGAGGCTGCTCTGGTACATTCAGCAGCAGCGAAAAGAGAGCAGATTGTTAAACCTCCTTGACACAGAAGGACTGGGCTAACCCCTGCCCAGGAAAGTGATTGGATTTATTAATACAATGGAGTGCACAATGGAAAGTGCACTGCACCTACTGGGTCTTCTCATGCTACTTCTGGAAGGATAACAACACACTAGGACAACAGCTGCTCTCTGAAGATGTGTTTGCATGCCAGCAGTGCTAATGCATAGAATAAACTGGATTTTTCCAATTGCTAATTATTTTAATCTTTTCCTTCTGGCTCTGAAGTCGAGGGGCCAACAGAACACAAAGTTGGCTCGTGGTGTTTGCTTCCCCTTTTCAATGCATTTTATGTAATATTAACCACACGCAAACTCAGAGATCACCTTCTGCCTGAGGATCCGTGGGGTTATTGCACCTCCCTGGATGGTTCTTCCCACAGCTGTGACCCATTGCAGCTCTGAAAGAAAGATGTTCTCAGCTCTGCTCTTTTCCTGCATGCATCACATCATCCCTTGGCATCTGTTTCCTTCACCAGCTTTTGCTGGGAGCTGTTGCCAGCATTTGCCAGCTGAAGCAGGGGACAAGCCTTGATCTACAGATCAACTGCTCCACAAATGCCAAGCCATGGAGCTGTTTGCCTGCCCTTTGGTGGAGCCAGTCTTGAAAGCCTCAGTGCAGACTGGGCACTGTATGGCCTTCCCTAATTAGCTCCACTCAACTGTCAACTCTCCTCCTCAGGGCCAAACCAAAGACTTCAATTCAGGCAAAGCACTTAGATGATATGAACTGTTATCATTACAAGGTTGTCCTGGTATCTTTTCCTGATCAGGGCAGTCCTGGAACGGGGGCCTGTCTGCTTTTCAAGGGATGCTATTTGATCCTAAATTTTGCAAGTAGGATTCAGGATTTTTCTGCCTTTACCAGTGAAGGGACAAGCCTGGTCACCTTCCCAGCATGGCAGGAAGGCAGCACAGGAGCCCTGAAGGATGGATACAGCTCAACTGGCCACCCAGAACACCAGCAACTAGGGCATGGGCAGATCCTTCTGAACAAAGTGCAGAGCTTTCTCCATCTCCGGTCCTAGGAGCCTGTGCATGGATGGCCTATTACAGAGCCTGGTCCAGGATTCATGGGATTCAGAGCAAAAGACGAATGGGACCCTCCCTTTGCTAGCTTTGCCTGCTGCAGTGGGTAGCCCCAGTTTTCTTCTGCATCCTGGATGCAACCTTCTCCCTCCTCTTTCCTGCTCCTACCCCCTATCAGTGCTCAGAGCACAAATCTACCTTTTTTTTTTTTTCTTCAAAGCAAAACATTCTGTATCTTATTTATTTTGAAAACAATTTATAAGGGCAATAATAACATCCTTTGGCTTCTTGCCTTGATAGCCCCAGGCATTATATATGCCTCATTATGGGAACAGCACACACCCTGCCATGTACTACTTATATAGGCAACTCACTGTACGCTCATTAAAAATCTGTAGGTATTGGCTGATATACACAAAGCAGAAAACGCACAGTGCTAGCGGGTCTGCGTATTACTGCCGAGCGTAGAAAATGACTGCGTAATAGGTCGTGTGGTTCAGCAACGCAGCTCGGTATCCTGGACATCTGAAAACCTTTTGTGGTTCCAGCATCCCACACAACCGCGTGCCGTTTCTGGACGCAGGAGGTGGCGATACGAGCGGCTACACAAGGAGGCAGTCGTTTTACACGAATCCACGCTACAACCAATGCAAAAAAAAATGTTCGCATTTCATGGAAGGAGATAAATAACACAAAATCAAAGCTGCTGTTACAGAAAAGAGGAGAAGAAAAAAAAAAAAAAAAAAAAAAAAAAGCTGACTCTTGGAAGCCCCAGCCTCCAAGTGGAAGCGCAATGCCCCTCAAAATGGCCAAGGAGAAAAATGCGCAGAATGTCCTTGTGTTGTGCAAAGAGCAATTGCACTGAGCAGGAGTTTTAAAGTAAGCAAACCTGACTTCCAATGTGATCCATATTAAGATTTATTGACCCTTAAAGTCAATATTCTCTGTGTCAAGGCCAAGGTTAACACTGACAGTGAGGCCAATGAGAAAGCTGTAATGAAGTGCCGGTTAAGAGGCAATCACAAAACTGTCTCTTTTTTCAAAGGCAGTTGGAAGCCTCTACCCAAGATCAGCCCCATCTTCCTCTACATTTCAAAGGCAGCCAAATCTGCTAGGCTTTCTGCAAAACCCCAGCCATGTTAATATCGTGCCAAACTGATAAACCCTTTGGATAACTCTTCCAGCGGATGCATATGCACCCTCCGGGCTATGATCTCCCTGATGCTCTGATCGTGGTCAGGACCTGTTCATCTCAATCCAGCATAAACACAGATGGAAGGAAAACTTGACCTCAGCTGATGACAAGCTAAAAACTCATTGGACAGCACTGTAGAGAAAGGCAGTATTAGTAAAATGCTGTTATTAGACAAGTCTTACTCTAGGGAAGAGCAAGCATATGTCAAGAAACCAAGGGTTTGCAGGGTTGTGCAAGAAGAAAGTATGTCACACCCCAACCTTGCCATTGCAAGTTTACGATTTCCTTTGCAATTCACAGTGAGATGTTAAGTGGACAGAGAATATACAATCTCAGCAGATTACATATAAGGAGTGGTTACCCAGAGTCTACTCTGAGGTGTAACTCTTTACTTTCAGAATATCCATGCCTGAAAAAAAGCCAGATTTCCAAAGTTGGTTTGGGCACTTGCCCAAAACCTTGCTATACCTGCAGAAAGGCTTGTGTCCCAGATGTGGTCTCCTTTCCCCAGTTTTACTAATCAGGCCAGTAAGTGATACTTCTCCCAGCAAATCTTGACTTCCTTACTACTGATCTGCCAAACCTTCATTAGTGAGAGGTGGGGAGCTGAGCTGGAGAGAAACCCTGGGAGTTCTGCTCCGTGTGACAGTGCAATGCAGCTCAGCTCACTATTGACTGCACACAGTTTTTGGGGGGGCTTATATGAGAGCACAGCACTGACAGGGAACATGGCTGGCTTTGGAGTACAGAGAGGATGCAGCATAGCACACATTTCAGCCCAGTTCCAGAGGCAAAACTTTCTTTTTAAACTTCTTTGAATAACGTTGCAAAAATTTCCTTGGGACTTTGATAGTTCTATATACTTTTATGTCTTTCCCCAGCTGCTTGCTTTCTCCTTGTGTTCATTAAGACATTTGGTTTTGTTACAAGGTCTGGGCAAAAGAAAAATAGCTGTATGTATATATAAACAGACTATTAAAATAAAGAGCACCATGTACTGGCACAGAAGAATTTGTAGCGTTATTTAAATGTTTTTAGGTTCAGTGAGGCTGTTGTTATGCGCAGCAAATGGCATCTCAATCCCAGCTCTTACCAGTTTTCTCATCATGCTCTTGTTCATCTGTGCTTTATTTTTCCTTCCCCAAGAAGCACCCACTTCGGGTCAGATCCTGCAATTCCCAATTGTCAGGAGGGAGGTTCGCTCAACTCTCATGGATCTTGAAAAAAATGGTCCCTGATGACTTCTTTTGGCATTTTGTCATGGACTGACTGCTAAACACCTCCCTCTGACCCTCTGCGGTGGTGCTGTGCTCTGTGGCAGCATCTTCTTTCTTTAAGAGTCTCAAAGAGGAAGCACCACAGCAGGCCCTATAGGGTGCATCCAGGGTGCTTCATTATGCCAGAATTAGGCAAAAAAAGAAAAAAAGAAAGAAAAGGAAAAAAAAAAAAAAAGAGAGAGAGAGAGACAGATGGGTAGCACACCACCAAATGGGAGCCAAACTCTTTTGCAGCAACACTGGTGTGCAGGCTACTGCCCCACTCACAAGGCTCTCAGGGGAAGCTAAGGAGGATTTGCTGCCCACAATGCAACCACAGCTCCAGATGCATCCCAAGACCCTCCTCAAAATGTGATCAGTAAAAAGTCAGTGCCCAACCTAAACCTTTATTTAGCTGCTTTATACAATTACCACATAACTTGGCATGGTGGGCATGGCCCTACAGGGACTAGGAAAACACGCAGTGAACAAGGAGGCAAGCTGGCAGTGAGATTTTCCCACACTTCCTTAGAGAATTAATTTTCTTCTTGCAAATGACAAACAGAAAGAAGAAGAAGAAGAAGGAGAAGGAGAAGGAGAAGGATAAACTTACTGTTACTATCCATTCACTCTGGAGAGCACATGAAAGATGCCATGGCTGCAACAAATTCATCTTATTTTTGTAAGATCCAGCCTTTTGCATTTTTTCACAAATTCATGCTGTTTCTCCCTAAAACATGTCACTATTAATTTTGTACACACACACTCCCACTCAAACCTTTTGTTTACCACACAGATATTTCAGCCACCTAAGTGGTGTTAAATTAAAAAAAAAAAAACTGTGCAAACAGAAGAGCTTTTGGGATGCAGAACCAATGAACATCACCATCTCTGGAGAGAAAGAAATGGCACAAGCAGCAGCAGTGAGCTTGGAGGTGAGGCTCCAGCTTTCTGCTTGGTGAGATTACACGCTTAAGAGGAAAAAAAAAGAAGAAAAAAAAAAAAGGAAAGAAAAAAAAAAAAGAAAAAAAGAAACCTAATCCTTGGGATGAGTCACTCTAAAATGTGCCGTTTCTTCCCTCACAGGGCTGAGCAGCCCCACACAATGCCCCCAGGGCACAGGCTCCTCATTTGGCAGGGCTCAGGGCAGAATTCAGGCCGGGGAATACCTTTACGCTGGAGAATTTGGCTTGTAACAAGGCTTTTCAGGAACATGGCAATTGCCCACGTGAACGCATGGCTTCCTGCATTAATATGCTAAAGAGACAAGACAAGCATCTTTAACTACAGCTGAGGACTAATTAAGACTGCTCTTTTACAAATATTGCATGGTTCATTCCATTCTTCCCCGATTAAGAACAAAAGAAGAAAGAAGTCATTTATTGTCATGAGTCACTTCAGATACAATGGAAGGAATTCCAACAGATGACTGAGACAAAACAAAAGCTGACATTATGAAAGCCATGTCTAAACACTAATTTAAACTGTCAACTTGCTAGTGAGGAAGGTTCATGACAGAGGGAGAATTAAAACTTAAAAGAGCACATAAATCATTGAAGAGATTAGCAGCGTGTGATGGGGCCAAAGTATGCCGCGCTGGAAGCTCGCTGAATGGTAGTAAGCTGCCCCGCAGTTTGGGGGTGAATGCTGTGTTTTGCCAACAGTCCTGGGCTAAAATGAGTGATTTGGGCCGAGTTCCCAGAAGCAGGATCTGCGTGAGTCAGTGGCGTTACTCCCATGTCCAGCAGGTGAGGATCAGCCCCCTTGAGCTGCGTCCTAGTGCTAGATAAAATCTAGCCCAAGCTTCCCTCCAACTTGGAGGTGCTCGGTTTTGGAAAGGAGCCAAAATGGCTTCGGGTCACATCCAGAGCCGCTGTAAACAGCCACAGCAGACTCCCACAACCGGCCCACGCCACGCAGGGAGCCCACCTTCCCTTCCAGCAGCACCACCACCTCTCCCTCTCCTCTGTTTTCCAGGGGGACATGTCCTGAAGCAGAGCCTCTTAACTCACCATAGACCTGCCTCCCACCAGCAGACAGAAAACTAGCTCATCTCTGCCGGAATAAAGAAACATGGCATTCAAAAATGCCTTGTGTGCCCCAGGGTTTCAACTGCGGATTTTTTTCCTACACATTAGAACAATTTCTTATATAGATTTTCAAGCAAGCTTATGCTTTTCAGCCCACCTGGCTTTTCAGACTGGCACGCAGCCTCCAGCTATCACACAACAGCTCTATGGTGCACCTCATTCTGCGTAAGTCTTCCAAGGGCTGTGCGCAACAGTACAGCAAAATGAATGAATATTGGGACTCTAGAGCATCTAAAATCTGTATCTTTATATATTTGCTCCCATTGGTTTTAACACTTCCAAAACAGAGAAACCATAATAAATTACCAAGTAAGAACCACGCACATTTTTGTATTCATGTAGGTTTAGCACCCATTCTAGCTATTTATTATCCAGGTGACCCTGAAATCCATGCAAGCAAAAGCCCCATCTTGACTTCAACTCAACATGAGCACTGCTTCCATCCTAGTCCAGAAAGCCACCAGTGAAGTCTCCAGCCACAACCCCATCTCCCCCGAGTTTACTTTAGTCAAAAGCCAAAGGCCAGGAAAATATTTGATTAGTTGGTGAATAAGAAGGCATTTGAAAGTGCTGTCTTAGTGCAGGCATTTAACCCATTAAGAGACTACTTTTCTTGGACACCAGCAATGAAGAAGTCCCCTGTCCTGCTGCACTACTCTCCCACGGACAGGGATATTAGTCTGGGCAGACCACAGGCTCCCTTTATCTATCTGAACATCAAGGCTAAAGTTAATGGAGAGACTGCGCTGCCACGGTCCAGGCCCTTGCATCCTAAAAGTGCTGCTGGAATTAGGTCACCCTCAGCTTTGGCTCCAGTTCAGGCAGAAGTTCAAAAAGTCAATTATAAAATAAATAAAAAGAGGGAAAGTAAATGAGATGCAGAGCCCTTTAACTTAGAGGGATGAAATCACTGTGGAAGTTGGGGAGAGCTTTGCTGGGAGTTTAGGAGTGATCAGGACCCTTTCCAGTGTTGTTGCATTTGGCTAAACGTGTTACAGAGCTACAGATTTTTTTTTTCTTCCTGTCCTTGCTGTGGAAATCAATACAGCTTTGGCTATATTACTGTTGCCTACTTATGTTATGTCAGTACTTGCAAGCCACAGCCACTGGTACTGTTGTGTAAGGCACCATAAAAAGGCTGAACAGGAGGACTGACCCGTCCTTTATGCGCAAGAGGCTAAGAAGAAAATAAATAAACAGTAGGACAATACTAGCCCCAATCATCAAAAGAGATGTTTAAAAATATAGATTATTTTTTTTTTAATTTATAGAGAGCTCTTCACAAGTGTGAAGAAAAAGAGCAATGGGGCTGCACATGGAGGCTCACTGCCTCCCCGTCTAGCCTCTAGTACTGAATGATGGCTAGACCAAAAGGGGCTGTGTTAGCTCCTGGTCTTTGCTTCTTCTGGCTAGGATGAATACAGAGGAGCTATTTGGGACTGCTAAGAGAGGAGTCATACTCAAGGCAGGGTCAAGCAAAGGACTTGGGAGAATGATTTTTGCAGCATTATGCCAGATGATTTCAGTGAAACAAGGCTGCACGTGAAGACCAGAGGAAAGGTTTATAGCAGAAACCAAGACAAGAAATGAGATCCTCAGCAGAGGATTTGGCTGTGTGAATGAGGGAGTCACACTATGTCTGTAAGAGGTTCTGCGGGAAGTCTGCAAGGCTTGACCATCTCCTGGTTGAGGGGGCACATAGATGACCAGGATAAAGATGATGCACACATAATGGACAAGAGTAGAGGCAGTTTTGGCTATGCTATCTTTGGCATTAAAGAAGGAAAGAGGAAGAGGAACATGAAAAGGAAGGTGAAGACCATTTTTTTCAGTCACGTTGGTCAGCTGAGGAGAGAGGTCCTGGAGCTGTCTATTTCCAAATGCCAGCTGAATTTCTGTGGAATGGTAAAATTAAGTGGAAAAGGAGAAGGTCCCACATGGACCTTGGAGAGGGACAAACTGCGGGCAGGACTGCAGGATTCAGAGAGGCAGCAGAAGCGGGCAGAATCGTGAAACCCTGCCTTCAGCGGGCTGCTGTGCTCGTGTGGTTACAGCCCAGGCACAGGCAGACCACCCGACGGGGGTCACGCTTTGTGCGCTTTGGTTACTGGTTCTTGGAGCCTCCCGTGGGAAAGGTGGAGCTCAATGGGAGCCCACTGGAGTCAGTGGAGCCACACACCGGGCTGACGGCTCGCTCCGAAGCGTTAACGTGGGTGCAGAGTTCCCAGAAGCCTCGGCCCAACGATGCTGCAATGAAGGGGTGAATCAGGCCTTTTCACATTGACGTCAGTAAAGTTACACCCAGGGTAAAATTAGCCCCAGGACAGTCGTTCTGACACTT
The DNA here is from genome assembly GCF_011077185.1 of Oxyura jamaicensis. Taxonomy (NCBI): domain Eukaryota; kingdom Metazoa; phylum Chordata; class Aves; order Anseriformes; family Anatidae; genus Oxyura; species Oxyura jamaicensis. Next base: position 51,108,541 of record NC_048897.1, on the reverse strand, counting down.
TCACAATAGCACTTTTTGGGGTTTTGGCTTAGTTTTGCTTTTTTTTTTTTTTTTTTTTTTTACTTTTTTTTAAGTGATTCTCCACTAAGCCCACTTCTGCAGCGTGGAGAGGGAGGGAGACGGCCCCGGCCGCTTTGTGTGCGTGGATCGTGAGGCACGAAGCAACGTAACCGTGCTGACAAACAGATCACGCTTCGGAGATCTGAGCCTGAGCGTTACCTTATGTTTTAGCTGCTCGACAGGCTCCCACGCCTGGGACTGTTTGAATTTCCCACCAGCTCGGCGCAGCTATTTTCCACATACTTTAGGTGCTGAATTAATTGTGAGCTCAAAGGAACGACAGTTCCAGGCTCCTGATGAAGAGCGGGTCTATCAGTGGAGAGCAAGACACGCTGCTAAGCTTTTACGAGGTCGTTCACCCGCATCTGAAATGTGGGTGAGCAGCTGGGCCCCGTGGGGTTATTTGAGGACCCACTGGTGTGCGCCGCGATGCGAAGCCAGCACGAGTACCCTACGTGTGCCGATCGAAGAGAGGTCCGTAAATACATGTGCAGTTGGCTGCATTTTTTGCTCAGCTCCCATCCCGTGTTTGTAAACACTGGAGAAAGAGACCCGAATCTGTGTCCAACCCCGAGCAGTCACAGAACATACTGTAATTCTGTAATGCGAAACAGAGTGGCTCGCTAACCGTGCAGATCTGGAGAGAATTCCTGACATGATCCTTTTACGTATTTTATGTTAATCACTTCCATCTCAGGAACACACGCAAACAATACCCTATTAGACATTCCCTTTGGCACTCGGACAGCAGCACAAGCTGCCGCATGTACCAGAGTGGCGGCCGGAGCAGCCGCAGAAGGGACGGGATGGGATGGGACGGGAGGCCATCGGTGGATGCTGCTAATGGGAAATGGGAAAAGGGTAACATACAAAAGGGCAGAGCAACCACCACCTCCCTGTTTGGGTTTCTGTGCTGGTTCTCCTGTGTTTTTTTTTCTAGGAGAGTGAGTCTCTGGATGTTAGGGGTGCTTGTGGGTGTCAGAATGGTGCCATGATCCCAGAGACCTCAAAGCTCTTCTGCATGGGGGCAGGAAGGAAAATTTCCCTGCACAGAGCTGCACATGACTGCCTCGAGCAGGACCCCCTTGGGTAGCACATGAAGGATCAGTACCTGCCTGGTCAGGTTTTCCCATCCCTTGCTCAAGTTTGATGAGTGGTACTAGGTGTATGTGATGATTTAACTCTTCAAACAAGCCTTTGCTGCTTTCAAAACTGGATGGAAAAAATATTTTCCCAGTGGAAAGAGGTTGAATTTCCTAAGCAGCAGGGCTTTGCTGCGGCCTGTGACACCAAAATACTCTACAGAGGGGAGGTGGGACATCCCTGAGCATTAAGGGGATGAATCCTGCTGCTGTAGAAAATAGGCAGGAGCCCATGGGGACCTCACCAGTGCTCTGCAAATAGCCTGGGAGGCAGGCAGAGGGATGAGGGGGGAGAGGAGGCATCACTGCAACTGCAGGGGCAGCCACTGGTAGAAGACACATAAAACAAGCCCACTGCTGCAACAAGGGTGGCTCCTCACCTTTAATAAAATACCAGCCTGTGGTGAAGTCAGGCAGCTGTGCACATCAGCAATCAGCTCACCACAGGGCACTTAGGGCAGGCACAGCGCCCCATTGCCAGGGGCACAGGATCTGCAGGGGTGCCTCCATCCCTGGATGTGCCCATCAAGCTTCAGCAGCTGGGCATCCACCAGCATCACCCCGCACCAGATTAGAGCAACCCCCAGGAAAAACAGTAAGAAGATCTCTCCAAATGCCCTGCACGAGGTTTTGCAAAGATCTGAGGATTCAGATCCAGATACTGCATTTACCTTTTGCAGCAGATGGATTTTTTTATTATTATTATTACTCACTAAAATGAAAATCTGAGGGGCTTACATCATGCGCCCTTTAGTCCTGGTAAAGCAGGACATACTTGTGCTAGTGCCAGTGAGAAGCAGTGCCTGGGAGATGGGACATTTCTGCTCAGGATGTACTTTTAAAGCATTTTAAAAGCAGCCCTGACTTGGAATAGTAATGCTGAAACAGAATTCACTCCAACATTCACTAGCCCAAATGTCTTTGCTGAAATCATGCTGTTTCCCTATTGTTATTTAACAATAAATCCTGCCCCCGGGGAAATGTGTATAAATATGAATTTAAGAGTTCCCAGATACAAAGAATCTCCCTTTTTCACCCTCCCAGGAGATAAATAGCTTAGAAATCTTCCTACCAATGTGTGCTTTTCTCAATACTTTTCCCCTTGATGCTGTAAAATGCTTCTGGAGCATCTAGACAGTGAAAGAATAGAGCACAGCAAAGGAAGCTTTGTAAGCTGCTGGATGGAGTCCTTCAACCCAGTGCTGAGGGGTTAAACACCTCCGTGTGCATGCTTCTTTGCTGCTCTGGAGCCCAGCTGTTTTGTTCTAGAGCTGCCTGGAAAAGGTAATATGGCCCTGTTTTTGCAAAAGGATTGTTGCAATTTTTGCACTACTTTTTCCTCTCAGTTTTCCTGGATCTGAGCTGGGCAGAGAGGCACTCTGGGAGCTGCCCACAGGGCTCTGCCTGGCTTCTTCATCCGGGGATGCACCATGGAGAGATGCTTTTATAAGCTTCATTTTACGACTGATGGGAGGGAAATGGTACACCTCGAAACCTGGAGCCCTCATTTTTCGTCTTCCAATGGGCATCAAAGCCTGGGCAGCATCCATCTCATGGGCTGTGGGGATCTAAGGGCCACCACAGCACCTTTTTCAAAATTCAGCATTTCCAAACTGCTGAACTCTAGGGCCCTGCTCTGCATTGAATCCTGGGAGACTTCTCAGTCCCTACTGAGTGCAGAGAGATATGGCCAGAGCAGTAACTTTTAGTTAAGAAAATTGTGGCCAATATGTTCCCAGCCCCACACTGAGAACCCATCAGGCAGACCTTACAATCTAGCCGGTTTGTACTTGTGCATCGCTCAGGTATGCACAAGGTCTACAGCCAGGTCTACAGGCAGAGTGCTGAATTACTCACAAGACTTTTTCTTTTTTACACTTCATCCCCAATAACAATATCTTCTAAAAGAAACCCTAAGGGGGATTTATGCAGAGCAGGGTGGGGAGCAACACATGGCAGACCAGCAAACAGGCGCGTGGCACCTGGGCAAAGAGCGAGGCGCGGTGTGATGGGCACCTGGCCTCCCTCTGCATTTACCAGGCATGTTGGACACGGTCCCTGGGAGCGACTCAGAACTGCCCCAGGCACTCGGGGAAATGTTGAAAGTAATCCATCTCCACCTGGAAAGCAGTGGGTGGGAAAGCTAAGGGCTGGGTGATTGGCATGCCAAAAACGCACCCGGGAGATAGCTGCAAGGGAGGATCCCCTAGGAGCCCGCGCCGCATGCTCGTGCTGCAGAGGGAAACATCTGTGCTTTCCCTGCCCATTTCTGCACACCTGTCCGTCCTGAGTTTTAATCAATCCTCTGCTCTAATAACCTGACAAAGAACTTCTACCTTGTGCAATATCCACAGTTACTCATTTCTCCCTTCTACCTCTATCAACAGTTCTTTAACTCTAGTTCTGCCTGTTTTCATTGATGTAATGAATTTTCATTGATGTAATGAACTTTTCTGGGGAGAACATCTCTACTTCTGCAATTTTTTTCCAAGGTCCTGGTGGTACTGAGGGAGAGCTGGCCGTTCCTGTGAACCACGCTGTGCGACACTCACCCTGCTTCCCTCCCTTCCCCACAAAAAGCCAGAAATACCACCTAAATCGCTATTGTTCCCTATGATTTAATTTCATGCCACTGCTCAACAGCTACAGCTATTTACGGCAGTCCCCTGTTAAATGATCACGGCTCACCCTGGGTATTTATGAACGTGAAATCACTTTTAATGGTGCAAGATCATCCCCAAATTCAGCATCTCTCCTTGCAGCTGGAGTATAGATAGGACATGTTTACTTAAAGTGCTGGAAGTTCAAATATTTAGCTTGTGGTTTTGATGACTGAACAATCTGTACTGTGCTTGGGGACTACATCTGCGTCTCGGAGGGAGCAGAGGTCTGCAAAGGAAGGCGCAAACATGTTTGTCAATACAGCGGAGCCCCCCGCCACCGCTTCTCGCCTCCCGGAACACGATGTTTAAGAGGGCATGAATTAATATAAACAGCCTGCTGATGTCTGTCTGACAGAATATGTGGGAAATTGAGTTCACCTTGAATTTATGAACTGGGAAGGCTATTTCTTGTGATGATTAATGGTGAGTCACAGAGCAAAGCCGAGGCCATTCGCAAGCCTGCGCGCTATACGTTGGGTGTCGTGGGAGTGAGAACAGTGGGAGAGCAAAGAAAGGTCTCATGACAGTCTGTTAACTAATTTTCATGTGCCAAGTGAAGACGTGTCCTGGAATTTTGCAGAACTATATTTAGCAATGCCGAGCGTCTCCAAAGAGAGGCTTTGTAAGATGCTGGAACAGGAAGAAAAATACACACAGGTATAAAAGCACTCTAAGAAAGCAATAACTTACACAACTTTAGAGGGATATCTGACAATACATTTACTGCCAGCTGGGGACCGAGATGTATATCCAGAAGGCTGACGAACAGCAGCACTTCTGCTTGAATACGAGTGCAATAACAGCTCTAGCATGGCCCTTTTCCCCATGGATTTCCTGGGATTTTACCCTGGGGATCTGGTGCTTGTCTGCCATTCCCATGCAGCAGATCTCCTTCCAGCCCAGCCTCGCCTTCTTGCTGAGAAACATCAGCAGAATCCCAGATATATGAATTTTGGGGGATACTTTTTGGAATACCGGTTTGTGCTGATGGTAAAAGTGATGTCAGTGGAGGAAGGCCAAACCTCAAATCCTACATGTAATGTGATGGGGCTGCGAGCTGACCCACGACACGATGGAGCTTGGGCTGAAGCTGTCCTGGCTGCCAAACCCAGCCCTTTAGGTGCAGCCATTCATAACCTATGGCCAGGGCAAGGTAGCCCACGGGTATGCTAAATCCACTGTGATCCTACAGGACAAAGCTCCAGCTGCAAAAAGAGCCCCTGCAGGCTACTCAGCCTTTGTGCACAAAGGAATAGGGTATTTCATTTAAGGGAGCTTACTTTCCCTGTTAACATAAGCTGTTTAGGATGGGACCTGTGCTTTTATGTATACCAGGAATCTCCTCCTGCCCTTTAGAACATCAATGCAGTCTTTAAATTCAATATTCAATAGTATTGCAATACAGGACCGATGTTATTTCACACTATCACCATCCACGGCTTGGTCCTACTGCTGATTAGCATGGGGGGACATTTCCCACATCTTCAAGGCGTACTTTCCCATCCCCTGCCTGTTTATTTGGACACCACACAAATGAAAGGAGAATTTCACCCCGTACGACCCCTCAGAATACTGTCCGGTTGAAACGTGGTACAGTAAAAGCCATCACTACCAGCTGGCATTACTATCAAATATCTGCAGGGCAAACAACCAGGAATGAACCTGCTGCCATACAATGAACCTGCTGCCGTACACACAGGTTTCTTTCATGTAACAGAGAGAAAAAAAAAAAAAAAAAAAAAGAGGGGAAAAGGGGAAAAACAAAACCAACAAAAGAATAATGCTACAGGGTCTCCCCAGTAGCACAGGGGGCACAATCTAGTGCTGTGTACATGGCAAGGCAGCAGAGGCCCTAGGACACACTGTCCCAGTGCCAGGGTTGCCAGCATCCTGACAGAATTAGGAAGTCCTCTCTCGCAGTTGCCCTGTAGACATGAAATTACACAAAGAAAGACTTCATTAGGATCCCAAACTAAATATAGTCAAGTGGGGAGAGTGGAACGTTCAGTTTTCATTGTTGGCAAGCAGCATGGCTTCACAACCTTTAGGACATTGTTTTAACTAGGCTGGAGCCCTGCACGATTATGATTCTGACAGCTCAGCACCTAGGAGGGGAGGAAATGGTGAAAATAAAATCTTTACCTGGGAAAACCCCGAGAAAAGCACGTGTCCTGATGGCAAAGTTCTTGCCCAGCTAAAATGCTGCTGTCAGTGGGAACAAAAGGCTGGGAAATTATTGGCGTCAATGAGAGTTTTGTATGAGCAAAGATCACAGGGTCAGTGCCAAACAGTTTGTTTGCAGCTCCAAAAGTCTTAGAAAACTGTGGATATGACAGAAAAAACAGCAGCACTGAGCCTGTCACAAGCCTTTCTGATCAATCAAGGTCTGTCAGCATCTTCTCTGGGACTCATTCCTGGTGCAAGAGCCCTGTCCTGCCCCAGGATGTGTCCCAGCACCACCAGGTCCCCCAGCACAGGGGCTCCTCCATGGCAAGGAACAGCAGCACTGAGCACCCAGCTCTGCAGTCTGGCACAGAGTCCCAAGCTCAGTGTCTCTTGTACAAGAAAGCTTTGCTGTTTCTCTGGACATCATTGTGCCGTCAAGGAAAACTCAGGTGTGGGGTCAAGTAGCTTGGGCGATTACATGGGTGAGGAGGGAAAGGGAAGCCAGTGGGGCTGGGGGCAATGAACAAGGCTGAAGCCAGAGCACAGGGGGTAGGAAAGGTCCCAAGGCTTCAGACCAGCAGTTCCCAATCTTCACTTGGAGGCCTTTGCCCAGGGCTTGCATCAATCGCCCTGCTGGTGAAGGGGTGTAATTCTAGGGCTGTCATGCTCTGTCCCTGCCTGTTCTGCATGGGGAAATGGCACAAAGCACCCACGAGGCAGCAGAGGACTGACCTTCCTCACCAGAAAACCAAAGGCACGTGGGTGTGCGACACCAGCACATCAACTCTCTGCAACCCCCATGAGGTTAGGAGTTAGGTGTGGCGAGGCTTTTATGAATCTAGCCTTGGTGTAGTCCTTCTGCTTTTCCTGGCTCCCTATAATATCAGCAGTTCCTAAGAAAAGGTCAGAAATCCCACACTCATCTGTCATCCGAACAGCATCCGCCAAAACGACTGAAACGCTGGTGAATCCAGCACACGATGCTGTAACGGGGCAGGAAATCCCAGGAACAAAAAGGGCACATTAGGAGATGGAGGGGGATGCAGAAGGAGAAGCATCCAACCTGTAAATTGTATCTCCTTTTCCCCCACAGCTACATCAGGAAGGGTGGGACCTTTGATGGAAATAACTCTTCCATGGGCGAAGCTTTCCGAGGGGCATCCCACCTCGCCTGTAATGGAAAACCTGAAATAGCATTTTGAAGACGTCTCCCATTAAGCGTGCTGCCTCCAGCAGATGTTCAGGGGATAGGGAACATGACCAAATGCAGCTGAACTGAGGGAGTTTCCAACCCAATGGGAATATCCACAGATTGAAGGATGCACAACCCAAGGAGAGCGCTCACAGGGGGTGAGCTAAGTGAGTTAGGTGAGTTAGCATAAAGGCAGATCCATTTATTCTGATTCCCAATAAGCCCCAGGCAGGCCTCTGCACTGCCCTGAGTATACAAATCCTGGGGCAGGAGCACAGCATGGGGTTGCCTTCCCCTCTCCCAGCTTGGGCCATGCCGCTGGACCTCAGCCCTGGCAGCTCCCCGGACAGAGCCGCTGGCAGCTGGGACCAACAAGGGCTGCAGTGCTCCACAAACATCACTGTTTTAGGAAAAACATCAGCAAAGAGCGGTCACGTGCTTCACTCCAGGAGCTGAAGGCGTGAGAAGGGCTTAAAAAAAAAAAAAATCTATTCATTGAAGAAAAGCAATCCAGAAAAGAAACCAAAAAAGGAAGCAGCCCTGATGCAGACCCCCCCAGAGCGCTGCATGGCAGTGTGAGCAGCGGAGAGGATTTGGACAACAGCACCAGGCTGGGACGAGCTGTCCTGGTGGTACCCATGCTCCCGGAGGGGTGCAAGGGCTGACCCCTTGAGGGCACAGGTTCCCAGGAGAGCACTGCTGCTTCCATTTCCATCCCCACACCGTGGCCATGCCCTGCTGTGGCACGGGGCGATGCTCAGAGCAGGTCTGAGGCAGCTCTGTTCACCCACGTCCCCCACCAACCATGGCAAAGGCAGGGGTAGAGCAGGGGTGGGGGGTTTCCAGACCACCTCCATGCCCACCTTTGGCTCTGCTCTGGCTCCCACCAGGGAGGGCTGGGTGGCAGCACCATGCTCAGGTGATGCTCTGCTGCAAGCACGGCACCAGCAGGGTCAAAGTGACACATGGGTCTTATGTCTTCTTCCTCTGCCAGCTATAAAACACCAGCATTTGTCCCCCCCTTTACATGCAAGCCCCTCGTGCCTGCCCCCAGACCCACTGCTCGTGGGCAGAAGCCCAGGCCAAGGACATCACCAGCAAAGTGCTCTGGAGCTGAGCACAGAGGTGGAAGGCTCCAAAAGAAACACCAGACCTACCGAGCAGTGAAAACGAGCTCTGCCACTGTGCAAGAAGGCACAGGCGTGTATAATATAATATATACTGTACATACCGAGAGAAAGAATATACTTCTCACTGCAAAGTGTTTTATATGCTAACCATCAGGCATACACCAAGTCAATGGATGCTGGCACTTTACATAAATATATGATGATGCAGTGCTATATGTAATAAAAATCTGGAGCACAAAATATGGAAGCAATTCAAGAAAACAGATCTCACATTTTTGCCTTTGTTACAGTCAGATTCTGACATGCTCTGATTAAAATTCAACATCTGCATGCATTTAAAATTAAAATATATAGGTATTCATGTTTTCCTCCTTCCACAATGTTTTACTGCTGCCTTTTTCTTCTTAAATATTAAAAAACATTACATTATTTTATTTCAGATGTCTCAATATATTTCACATCACCCTTTCACCTCAGAGCTTTGGTTCAAATCCAGCTCTTCGCTGAGGAAATAGAAAACATCTGAAAATATTTAGTAGTCTCATCTCAGTGTCTAATCACAGTCTGCTCTGACATGACAAAACACAACAAACAAACTGGCTTGCCACAGATGAAAAATGTTTACACAAAAATACTCAGGAGTGTAAGAATGAATAAAGGCATCTCTAACTGCATTAAATCCCGTGTTGTTAAGTAATAAAATAGTTAGCAGATAATCTGAGCTGCACCTGCCCCTCTCGAAAAAAAAGAAGAAAAAAGAAAAGAAAAGAAAAAAAAAGCAGGTGATTTAAAGACCTCGCAGCCTAGCAGGTCTGCCTCATGTTTTTCTGTTATTCTAAAGCAGGAAGATGTGTCAAGCTGCAGTGCAAATATTGTCCATGGGCATCATGGTCTGCAGAGCCTAAGTACCTCGTGATTTAGGAATCTCAGAAGAAAACTTTATTGCCAGTAAATCTTCCAGGACCAAAATATATGTGCTTTAAGAGGGACGAGCATAAATAAGTCGTTGTCCTTGCTGGGGAATTCAGCCATTTGGTGGGTGGTTAGGAGAGCAGCTGGCCCAGTAGACTTCATGGTGGGCGCTGGGATGGTGCACAGCACAGTTCTTCCTCCAAAGCAGTGACAATTTAAACAGGCAAGAGACAGGACAGGAGAGAAATGAAAGGTACAGAACCTTCCCCAAAGCCAGTGGAAGACTCAGCCATGATAGCTCCAGGCCTGCACCTCCCTTCCTTTGACAACTGGTCCCCAGTTTTGCCCGGCCCACAGGCGTCATGCATGAGCAAGGGGCAGGTGCTGGCAACACCATCCAGCAGGCTCAGCATCCAGCAGGCTCAGCTTCACTTCCTACCACTATTTTTCCAGGAGCAAGAATGGAGAGTGCTGCAAAGGGTGCGGTGTGCATGGGTTGGGTTGGACTTGCAAGTCCTCATGGATTTGCCACCTCCATCTGCTTGGGTTCAATCTACCATCTGCTGAGATGGAGGAGGCTGCAGCAGGGCAAGAGGCATTCTCCCTGACCCTGGGTGCCTGCTGTCAGAGCCATGTCCTTCCCCTGAGATGTAGCAAACCCTCACCAGCATGGCCGATGCATCTCTGGAACCAACGTGGTTCCATGTGGCTCATCCATTCCTCAGGTTAGGCAGAAGGAACAGGCAAATTATAACTTTCCCTATGTTTTTTCACAGCTCCGATATAAGCAAAAGGAGAACATAAAGAAAGACAAAGGCTTCCTCTGTATTTCTGCTCCCCATCTTCAGATACTTCCCACTCTTCCCAGGCTTACCCCACATGGGATGTTCTCAAGCTTTGCCCCATAGACCTCTAAGGAACTGGCTCCATAAACTATTTCTAAGTCATTGTTTTCCAACCTGTAGAAGCTGACAAAGACATACAAAAGAAAAAAATGTTAAAATCCATTGTCTTGTCCATCAGTCTCTTACAATACCTTTTTTTTTTTAGGAAGCTGTTGTATTTCCTGCTACAATGGCCAAATTAAACATGAATAAATTAACATGACATTTCATTACATCCGCTTTAATGCAAAATGATATGTACCTCTTAATTCAATAAATTAAGATAGTATATTTTTTTAAGGGAAAAATACCGGTGTAGCCTAAGCCTTTGCAGATCTTGGCATGTCTACAGTACACAAAGGACAGGCCAAGGAGACACCCAAAGGATGGCCATCCTCTGGAGGAGCCTCCAGAAGTGAGGGCTCAGCTAACAAACCTCTCTGGGAGGAAGGCTTGTTCTCCCTTGGCACAGCTCTGGAGGATAATAATTTTCTTTGCATGTGACTTAGGCAATATCCCAAGCATTTTCCATTATGTCTTTCTCCACAGCATCCCCTGGTCTGTCTTTGCATGTATTGTCTGTGCTTCATATTCTTTTGTTTTCCCTCAGCTGTCATGTTTTCCTTGTGCTCCTTGAGGAAATCTCTCCCTTTGCTAACTGTTTAAATTCAGCATCGACAAGCACGCCTGTTCACACAGCCTTTACTTCTTTGCACTTCTTTATCCCCTTGCAAACCTATTTCAAATTAGTTCCCATTTCAAGATGTGAACATTGCTCCAATCAGCCACGTTGGCCTGCTAGGCAGTATATTAGTAAATTATTTCTCCAGGCTCTTGATTGACATTGTTGAAAAGATATTTTTCATGCGTGTCAGTCTTTGTGGGGTGAAAATGCCTTTAACATGCTTCTAGGATTTACATGGGCTTCCCTGGGCTGCTGCTGCCAAGTTCAGATGCGGTTGGAGCATGTGGCATTCTTTGTCCTACTCTTATTACATTTTTCTTTTTATCCAGCCCTGCTACATATTTCTTATTTTTCATATTTCTGCCCTGTGATGTAAAGATCAGCCAGTTGCTGAGTGTGCCCTTGTCATGCCTGTCCACTCCAGCATGAGCAGCTCCTGCTGTGATCACTGTGGTTTCTCCTTCCTTCCTTTCTTTCCTTCCTTTTTTTTTTTTTTTTTGGTTTGCGTTTTTTTTTTTCTTTCTGTTTTTGTCCTTTTGTTTGTTTGTTTGTTTTTTGGTTGCATGGTTGGTTTGTGGTTTTTTGTTTGTTTGTTTGCTTGCTTGCTTTTGTTTTCTTTTATTCATTTATCTTCTTTCTGAATATTTGAAGACTCAGACCTTCAAACAGCAGAGCAAGATGTTGCATGTCAGCCGAGCCATGGCATGAGCCCATAACATGCTCATAGATGGGGGCGAGCTCAAAACACCAACATTTGCTTTCATCTCAGCATGCAGAGGTCGGGCCTTGCCTCTGGCTCCGCATGCAGCCTTCCAGCCCCTGAACCACAGCTGCCCTACATCCAGGCTGTTTTCCCTTCTTTGCAGACACAGCCCTTTCTGCTCAGGTTCTTCCAGAGCTCCATGCCACCCAAGCCACGGCAATACCAGTGACATCTCCACAACCTCATTAAAGGTGCCTGCAGAAGTGTAGCTGAGGGCTGGAAGCCTCAAACACAAGCATGGGAGCAGGAACAGAGAAATAAAACTTAATTTCACTTGTCAAATGAGTACTTTTGGATCAGAAGATACTGGAAAAAAATGTCTTCTTTCTCAGAAATGCAATTGCATGCCCAAGTTTTGGCTTTACATGACCAACCCCCCTCTTCAAAACAGCAAATGTAGGACTGGCTCACTAAGAGCCACGTCCAGGAATGGCATTGTGCTTCCAGGATGGATTGAACGCATCACCCAGCATTTGCTAACTGCTTTTCTGGTTCACTTGAAGAGTGTTTTCTTAAATGAAAGTGTGGTCTTCACCCTAGGCATACATCTGTCTTTAAGTCACAGCACTGTCGATTCATCCCTAAGAATGGGTTGATCAACAGTGCGGCACCTCAACACCCACGTTCAACACCTTCCCTGCGACACATCTGCCACCAAAATGGGTCTCGTCCATTATCTTGGAGCACATCCTCAAGACACAAATACTAGTACAGACATACACTGTGCTTTAAGCCCTAGAGCACTCAAAAGTAATCAACAAGTCATAGAGCAGGAAGGAAAGTCACACAAGTATTAAGACACAAGCATCTGAGATGAAGTTGATTCCCATGTTTACCAGTCAATACCTCAAAAAAATAAAAATAAAAATAAAAAATAAAATTCACCAAAAATCACCTGTTTCTTTGGCAGGCAGCAACTGGAGAGCTTTCTTAAATTTGTGGCAGTAGAGTCCACACTCAAATTATTCTCCTGATGGAAATCCAACAACCTTCTCCATCACCATTGTGGGTAGAGGACAGGCCACCAATGGGAATAGTTTCACAATTCTTTTATTGGAAGCATCTGTAGAAACCATAAAACAACAACTACAACAACAGCCACACAAAGCCATGTTTTCTCACTTCTTTCCGAGCAAGGAGGGTGCCAGAGCGATTCTCCCCTCCCGCCCCACTGCGTGGTGGTTTCCTTTGTTCGCATTTCACTGCCCGGACCCAGCAGAGAGATTTATGGGCTGGTGCTGAGCTCGGGACGCACACAGCACTGGTCTCCGGGGGCTTGGGCTTGACCAGGAAGAATGGGGGTGCAGAAAAGCTCCTGCAGCTTCAGGGAGGAGGAAATTTGAGGGAGGAAGGTTATTTTGGGCCAGATTCCAACGCCTTCCACCGAGCAGCAGCTCTCTGAAAAACGAGCCCTGGTAGCTGATGAGACTCTTGGTGGAGAATAAGTCTGCGGGGTACCACACTCAGGGACACAATGCCTGGGCCCGGACCGACATTCTCTGTGCTCCCCTCCAAACTTGGTCCCCGTCCCAGTGACGAGAAGCATGTTTATTTCACCATCAGATGATTTCCCATCAACAAGGGGTGTCAGGAGCACTGCCGAGAGCAATATTTTGGTACCCAAGCTCTGCTGGGACCTGAAGTGTGCTCTGCCCAGCCCCACGGAGAGAGGGCTCTGCGTGTCAGGGTGGTGATGGTGGTGGTGCAAGAGTGGGACGTGAGGTCCTGAGGTCCTGTTTGCTCTCCTTGGCTTTGACGCACACTGTCTGTGAATTTCAGTAAGTTACCACATCAGCCCCAAGTAACCCTACCCCAGCAAAGCGGGGACACTGTGTTTCCTGATGTGTCAGGCTCTCCTAAGGAAGAAAGTCTCCTGATTTGTGATGGGTGGGAGGAGTAGGCCAGAAAAACAAAGCAGAGAAGAAGACAAAGAGCCTGCAGTAGAGTTGCTCGGCTCAGCAGAGGCAACAATGCTCTGAGCACGCAAGGTTGTGCACATAAATATTCATGGTCTGTCCAACACCCACCCCTACACAAACCCCCAGTGATGGCCAAAACCTTGTAGGAGCAGAGCTCCAGCACTCCTGACAGTGGTGACAGCCATCTAAGCAGAGTTTTTTTTATCTCAAATACAGAAAGAGGGAAACACTCCTGCCTCCACAGACCCTTCCTCAGGGGTGCAGACCCCAAATACCTCCAGAGGCTGGTTCAATACTTGCACAGCACCCAGCATCACAGGACTCTGAGCCAAACAGGATCACACATATACAAAACCAGTGATTTTTTTTTTTTTGCAATCCTGTGCATGTGTGTGTTTTTTTGGTGCATGTGCTCATGATAAACATAAACCAATAAAACAAACCCAAGTGAAATACAGACTGGGAAAAATGTAACCTATTAAAGCCACACAGAAAGGTTTTTTTTCCTATTCTTGCTCTTTTTCAGTTTGTCTAAATATACCTCTGGGCTTTTTCTTTTGGTTTAAGTGTGCTCTTTCATGGATGGTTTTCAATGTATGTTAAAGTTGCTGCCTGCTGCCAGCTCGGATTCTTGCACTACGCGTCTCGGCTTTCTGTTCTATTAAGACAAAGTGCTGGCACCGCTCTTCGGCCGAGTACATTGTTCATGGTACTGAGCAGCGATTTTCCATATCTGACTGTCTTTGGGTTCACCCCAGGAGGAAGGGTGAGCCTGGTTTGTTAAGCTCTCTTTTCTCAGAGAGCAGCAACATCTGGAGCGCGGAGCAGGCTGCTGGCACGCCTCAGCGGAAAGGAATTCGGCACGGGGTGAGGTCTGCCCAGCTCCAGAGGTGTCATTGCAATCGGTTCTGGTGACGGAGAAATAACGAAGCCCCCACATAAAGCAGCATTAGGAGCACATTCCGAGCTATGCTGTGTTGTTGCTCAGGGGTTTTGTTTCATCTAACAGGGAACCAGGAGGCCCAGGAACCATGTAGCCCTTCATTCTCATCATCTAAAACTACATTTTGCTCTCCCACTACACAAGATTTTTACACTTGACAAAAGCTTGTTTCCCTTGTTGCCTAACTCAATGAGTTAGAAAAAAAAAAAAAAATCAAGACAGGTGTAGAGGTTGAGCTCTAGCACTTGATTTCAGTGCCACTTTTATCGGTCCTTTGAGGAACTCCCAAAAACACATTCCCAGTGCAACCATCACCTGCAAGTCACGGTAGGAAGCCACCTTTGGATGAAGACAGGCAGCTTGCAGCATGGCCAGCAATGTGGGCATCCTCCATGCCTCTGTCAGGCACAGGAACCTTCCAACATTTTGGCCAAGGTGAGACAAGATGCCTTCAAACAAGCTGGTGTATTGCTTTGGGTCACAAAACCCCCAAGATCTATAGATGACACTCCGGCACACCACACCTCCACAAACATCCTCCTTTCCTCGTGCTCTCCACCATCCCTTGCCTTTTCCCTTCCAGTATTGTTGGAGAGCAATGCGTACAAGAAACTTCACTAGATGGTGCTTTCCAAAGCAATGCCGAGAGCCAGTAACTGAACACCACCCCACTAAAATGTTTATGTCCTTGGGTCTCCATGTGCGTTTGTAATTGTACTTGCTGGAAAGCCAGCCCACCACCACGAGTGGAGATAAAAGCTATCCGGCATGCAATCCCCGAAAGTTTATTTTGGCTGCCAAGCCAAATGTGGAGATAGTCTTTAATTAGAAGTGTTGCCTCTGCAACAGTGCAAAGCAATAACAACAACAGTGGAATTCGTCTGAAGTGTGTGCTTCCCTCGCATGGCTATGGTGAATTAAGCAAAAATGTCAAACTCAGTCTGCAACCAGCAGACATATTCCATCACGTTAGATGTTTACCCCATACGGTAGCCTGACTATGGAAGATTGGTGAGAGCACATGTCTTGACAAGCACTGGTGATGTTCACGCTTATTTGGATTGATACACAAAGAAAGACCCTCAGATTTTCCCCCTCCACCTTCCCAAATTACTGTGATGACAATTAAGAAAAGGCAGACATTGAAATTAATGCCTGTCATGACTTCATTTGGGGCAGATCTATAGGACAGTTTACCCTGAGAATCCCAAGAGAATCCTGGTCAGGGTATTCCTCGCTCCCAGCAACATTTATTTATTTAGACCTGAATTATTAGCATATCACTCTTAAAGCTGTCTGCTAAAACAATAACTTCGTATGATTTTATTTGAAAAGCATTACACCTTCCTGTAATGTATAAAAAAATGGTAATTACCATGGGAAGTTCAGGAGTTACAAAGACCACATAACTGAATGCATAGTAGCACCTTGCCCCATCACAAATACGTTGCTTTTCTTACAGGGAGAATATTTTAATAATGTATGATGTTCTTATGGGGTCTATTATTATATCCGGCTGTAAGTCTCACCAGAAAATCCCACTTTCCCACTTTTTGTTTGTTTGTTTGTTTTTTACCAGAAATCTAGCATACTCCAGCATCAGAAGAAAAAAATATATATATATTAACTGGAACCTTCCAGCAACTCTTTAAGAAACTACTTTTCCTCATATAATGACAACATGATTTTAAGGTAAAACATTCTCAGGACTTACCAAACCCAGAAATAATTGCCCCATCAAATGGGGGTCTCTGGTTTGAAGCCTGGGGGACCAGCCCTGCTCACAAGAAGCACAAAGCTATCGGTTTCCTCCTCCGTGCCAAACGCTGTCAGTACCCCGGCCCCTTGCCAGAGCACATCGCTACACACCAGGCAGAAAAGAAAACTAAGAGTGAAAACAAAATGGTCAAACCCCTCCAGGCCCTCGGCTGGAGCTCCACAGGGTCAACAGAGGCCAGGACACAAATGTGAGATTCATTTCTCCCCACCTGCAAGAATTAGCCTGATTATTTAAATCAGACTAAAGAAGAGAACCCTCAGTGCTCACTTTCTGCAACATGTTTACACTTTTTTAGAAGCCAGAGCATGCCTAGTGTCCCTCAAGTGACCACACTGAGTTGCAAACAGAGATTATCTCAGCTTGGTAAGAGCTATGGAAATACCGAAGCGCGGTGTCTTCACCTGGAGCTGCCCTCCTGGTCATTTGCTCTTAGCTACCTCGAGTTAAAAGCTGTGTCTGAAACACCTGACTGCAAACGATTCTTTCCAGTGAAATCATGTGAAAGCAGAACAAACAATTTTCTTCCTAATAAAAGCAAGGCCTTCAAGACCGGCGGAGCCAAGAAGTTAATCAAGTTTCCTACTAAACAGGAAGTTGTGGGACTGTGGCAGGAGGAGCAGATCTGCGTTTTGGCTAGAGAAAGAGCAGAGAGGAATAATATAAATTAACCACTGGGGTTTTTTGTTTGTTTCTTTGACAGGAAAATACCCTTCAAATGCACCGGTTTGGGCAGCATGTTGTTTGATAAGATTGGCAGTGAAATAAAAGCAAGCTGCAGCAGCTTCAGAAAAGGGAATGGTAAAGCCACCACATCCATGAGGACCATCACAATTAAACCAGAGACACACCATTAATATTTCTTGTGGTTGTTATCACACCAGTTGTTATCATCACTAATTAGAGCTGCAGCAATACTCTCACTGTAGCAGCATTTGGCATTTCTGCCCCTGAGCAGGATCCCCCTGTGTCGCTCAAACACAGAGCAGAACAAATAGCCCCCATCCCAACAAGGTTTGTAATACAAGGGAACAAGGTTTGATCCCTTGCAGGGCTTACAGAGAAGAATATACTCACTGCTTGCTCCATTCTCATATGTATAAAGCAACTTCCACTTCCAAGGGCTTGCATGTTTTCCTGTCGTCAGATGGGCATTTATTCCAGTATATCTCACAATGGTGGTGATAGACTAAAACAAGAAGAGCTGAAAAATAGAGACAAAAATGCAGTCGTGTCATTACTGCAGAACATATGACCCCATTTTCCTCCGAGCTACCAAGCAGTACTATGGGACATGTGCATTCATGTGAAAATAAGCCCAGCCAGTCACTGAGATATATACAAAATGGGTGATTCATGATCATTGTTGCACTGGAATCACTCGAGAAAGAGACAGAGGGAAGCTGTTGATTACCAGGCACCTCAGGAAAGACCACAGATACAGAGAAATTTAATATTATAGTCACTGCAGACTAACAGGCAGGCCTCTGAAAAGAAATGAAGAAAAGCATGCTCATTAGGTTCAAAATAAATGGAAAAAGTTGTGTATCCACCAATTCAAAAAGGGTGGAAGTCACTGAGTCATGCCAGCTGAGGCCATTGAATAGGTCATTGACCAGCACTCCAAGGTCCAAATGGGCACGATGCCCTTTACAGCCTTAATCCTTTGGTTAAGTAAAGCCCCAAAGACTGAAGAGGCCATGGAGGAAGCACATAGGTCATATGCTAGCTGTGTTCCTTCAGTTCTTTGGGACTTTACTTGGAGAAAGCAGTAGTATTGAACCCTCAGTACACTGAGTAACTTGAAAGTGTAAGTATTTGTTGGATCAAAGTATGCATTACTTCAAAAGCATAAAATGCCTAGATATTGAAGGCAATAAATCTTCCTCTGTAAAATACATGCATATATAATTTATATGATAAGCTTACTGAGATTTTTAGGTTGGCTTCCAACAGACATGAGTTGTAGGAAATTATGTTCCCTACAAGTGAGTCTGGCTGCCCCCTCTCAGTCCCAAAGAAAATAATTTTTGAGCCCATTAGCCAGTTTCAACCAATTTTGGCAGAGGGATAAAGGTCTCGAGGGTACTAAGTTCCCATATACTTTGTGGTAGTAGGTGGCCAGGTAGGAGTGGCAGGCTTGTTAATGCATGCCTTGAAGGAATGGGATCAGCATAGACACAACCCTTTCTTAGACCTCAGAGAATCCAGAAAGACCTCATGAATGCCCCAACAGACATGGAGTAGTGACAGATTCGGTCAAAATTCATGTCTCATTAGACATCAGCAGAATCAAAGCATAAGGCTCAAAGCAAACATTTCCCTGTTGATCTCCTGCTCGACAAACCATCCATTTCTCCTTTCCTGATGGCAGATACGGTACCTTCAGAGCACCTTCACATCACAGCTAGCAATCCTCCGCTTACGGCTTTTGTTTCTTTCCATTTAATGGGAGCCCCTTTGCATTTTTATGCCTTAACTCTCTGCTCATAACTGTCAGGCTATCTCCTAGCATATGGAAACAATTCATTTTCTTTGTCATCGTTTGGATCTGAAACTAGGGTACTCTGAAATGTAACTATACATGAATTTCCCTGAACTAATTACATAATATTTATCCTATTTTCTTTAAAGTAATACTCGCTAGCTAAGAAATGAAGAACTGCATTGCTTATAATAAACTCTGCATGCTACATTGTAATCTAAACTGTACAGTTATATATGGTGAAGAACTAAAAGGTTTGAGTTATTCCCCTTGGCAAACATTTTTTTAAGGATTGCTTAAATAAGCAGTACAGAAACCAGATGTCATTTGGTAAGAGTATCTGAATGACCAAAAATTTGCTGTCTGGGTATTTTTTTTTACTTTATAAAAACATGAGAAATTCTTTGGATTTATATCATATTTAGCAGCTGTGAAACAGTGCAAACATCTGTTTGTACCTATAGGGAGCTGACCTGCGGGGTCCTCATCTCTTAATCACCAAGCAACAAGCTAGTCTCATATACATAGTTTATTGTTTTCTTTTCAGCTGCCTCCTGCACTTCAAAGTTTTTATACTCTCATGTTCTATTATCACGGCAAGAGGGACAGTCCATTCATTATAAGCCCGGATGAGTGCAACAAATGATCAAGATTGCCATAAAGCACCATGGACCCAGAAGTGCCCTTGGACATAAGCAACTTTCAGTATGTCATTAAAAAATTGTTGCTTCCCTTTTTTCTTTCCAGCATTCTTAATTTTTATTATTATTTATTTTAAACATAAAGACTAGAAGAAAAGAAGATGAAAAGGAACAGAAGTCTTTTGTAGACAGTCCTCTTGAGGGAAGAGGGGTTGACAAGACAACTCCATGAGGTCTCATCCTCCCTATTTTTCTAGGTTTCTACGATTGCCAGTTATCATAAGGAAAAAAATGATATTTCTTACCTCAAAGCAGCATCCTAATGACTAGAGAGTAGGAGAATCCAGTAACTTTATCTGCTATCCCCCTCCAGAGAGGGTCTCCAGCAGTATGTAGGCACAACACCCAGCCTAAGTGAGATCCCAGCCTCCTTCAGGACTTTAAATATAAGGCAGGGGAAGGAAAGGGAATTTACTTCAGAGAAGCACTTTGCCCTGCTCTTTACGGTGTTACTTACACACACACACACCATCCTTTAGTGATTTAGCCAGGAGCAGAATTTTTCAGCCTCTGTGATAATCTCTCCTCTTTTTTCCCTAATGTAATATTGACCTTGGGACCTTGATTTTTATGCAGTGAGAGAAAGGTGCAAACAGCGTGAAAGAAAAGATTTGTGGGCCTTGGACATGAGAGTGGAATCAGCACTCCCAGATATACTATGGGAGCTTAAACTATAGTCTGAACTAAGTCTGAAAACAAATGGGAAACACTGTATGATTCCATCCCATTACAGTACAAATAAATCATTTCTGGAAATCTAAAACAAATGGCCCGAGCTCAGCTCTATGGATGATCCAAATGCAAAAAAGCTGCTAATTCTAAAAGGCAGATGCAAGTAACCAATTAAGTAAGAATGCAGCAAAAAAAAAAAAAATAATAAGGAGTGTAACTTGTTTAGCAGGAAGATGTTAAGGCCATAGAAGTGGGTCTTCCAATCACCTTTTTTGGTATTCCTGAGCAAACATTCTTTTTTGCTTACGTTAATATGGAATGTATTATGACAACGTTCTTATGGATATCCATGCCTTTTGTCTATCAGTACTTGCAGATACATTCAAAACAGCTGCAAATATTTTTTAAATTATGTAAAAGTTCCAAACACTTTGAAAAGAATATTAATATCCCTTTAAAACAGCATTGTATTATATTAAATTAAGGATAGGAATTTACAGAACAAAAAAAATATGTTGTTAGCATTAACATTTTCACTGTTCTCAAACACAGTCATCTTAGATAAGGCTTAGGATTATTTTGATTAAATTTAAAAGAGTTATGGTGTTTGCACATTTAGACGACAAAGCAGATAATCACACATATAGATTACAAGGAAAGGTTCATGTTCACAAAGTTCAGAAGTTTTTTTTTTTCGACTATTTGATTTTATATGTATATATGTACACATACATAGAAGACCTCTCTTTACAACCCTTGTCTCTCTCTCCTATCTGCAGGTCATCATAGGTATACCACCTCTCCTGGTGCAGATGGAGAAATTATGTCCCTTAATGCTACTTCCTCAGTCTTCATCTATGCAGTTGTAGAAATAATAATAATAATAATAATTTTAAAATTACCTCAGAGAGATTTTCAGAAGTGATCTGACAGGGGAGGTATCAGTACTTGCAATGAACCTTTCAACCATCTTCCTGTGGTGGCCTGTTCACATCTGTGATGAGGAGGCTGGTAGCATACCAGGGAGCTATGGACATGAGCAGCTCTATCTGTCCCCTCTTCCAGACTCTTAGGGGAAGGAAAAATATTAATTAGTGTGTTTTCTTGGTACATGGGGGCTATGCCATTGTAACAGGAGCATTGACACTACCAGAAGACCACTGCAAAAGTACCATGGGCAAGTGCTGAAGATCAAGGGCCTCCAAGCTCAGGCACAATTTCTTACAGGTCCCACGCAAGGACTGGGATGGGAAACCTCAGCAGCCACCACAGTCTTCCACACAGCATCCTGGGGACCATGCACTCCAGAAAGGCAGGAGGAACAATGTATTGACCCAGACTCCTACAGAAAAGAGAAGAATCAGGGAGAAAGAAACCAGGACTGCTGAAACACCATGCTCCAAAATAAACCTACAAAGGTAAGCATATGCAAAAGTGATTGTAACTTGTAGTTTCTTTTAGTTTTAAGAGATGCCCAACATGTAACCTGGAGGTATCACAAGCCCTGCAAGCAAGGGGTTTCCTGTCTTTCTTCTGGCTGTTTCTTCCGTTGCGGCCTGTTGTGTCATTTCTTTATTTCCAGCCTCTGCAGCTCCACTTTCAGCCTCCTAGCTTTGATAAACAACATGATAAATAACAGGGAGGATGGGGGAAAGAGGAAAGAATAAAGCTGATCCATGTGCTAACTCCATTGATGGGAACTTATGGACTGTTATTACTTTTCATTTTTTGCTAGGATTAAACAGCTAATAAATACAGATTTCATGTCCCATAAATAACATTGTGTTTGTCAGCTCACTCAAAGAATAATCGATAGTTAGTGCATGAGATTTTCCAGTACAAAAAAAAAAATAAGCTCTGCGTTTACTTTTCCCAGAGATACCTATGCATTCTCCATTTGGTTTTGTCCCTATCTAAAATACCAGCTAAACTCTCACGAAAACCACCTTGAGTGACCTAATTTCAGGCAGCTGGGTGCCTTCAAAACTTCTGGAAATAAGACCTAGACCTAAATAGTTCCCACATCTGGGGAGGCTGCCTTTCTGCTTGGAAAATCGGGATACGATCCCTGGTTAGAAACTGCCATCAGGCCTGGGCTGTCTCCTGGTGCCAAGTCCTTGCTAGCACTTTGTCTCGGCGGAGCAGCTTTTGGATATAACTGTCTTGGCGCTGTCAGCCCCTCCTGACACGGGCATTACTTCTCTGCCAGGCCCATGGGGTTACAATTCTTGGATGTCTGAAACCACTCTACCTTGCGTGAGCTGCAAAATGTACAGCCCAGTGTCCATGCAAAGGAGAAAGCTTTGCTCCAACCCTCACTGAATGGGTTCATGGTACAGTCATCTCTGCTAAAAATATGGGGGCTTTTCCTTTCACCCATGTTGCAGTCCCTGCCACTGAAGTTATCAGAATCACAGGACTTATTTATATTTTTATTTTATATCAACTCGAATAGTTTGCTACTTGTGCTCCGCTTGTTTGGGCAGAGGCAAAGCAGCATACTCAATGCACCAGTTTTTTGCTTTGCATCTCCACCTTCCACCTCACTGGTGGCACTTATCAAACCTGCTTTTTCACCTGTATCTAATTTAAAGGTTACAGTCCATCCATTAACCCCTGCTAACACCACCCTAGAGGCAGAGCAGCAATATTCATTTAGCGGTACCTGGAAATCTGTCCTAAAACTTCAGTATCAAAAAATAAAATAATTAAATAATTAAAAAATAAATGCTTACACAGTACAGCTAATTATATATCTCAGCACAGGGGCACCCTTTCTGACACCACAGACTCCTGTCCTTCTCTCTAGCCAACCTTCATGTGTGCAGAACCACGCAGCAGTTCAGCATCAGGAGGCTGGATGCTTTTTGTATGACATTCCCAGAAACCCTTCTAGTTGCCACCCCGGTCTTCCTCATTCCTCCGCATTATTTGCTCTTTTCTGGGCACATAGCCTGGGGTTTGTCCCCACCAGCTGCACCCCGTGCACGACCCACCCGAGCAAGGAGGAGCTGAAATTTGCTGCGTCTGCACATGGAAACAGCCCTGCTATCTGTGCATGTGGTTACCTGGCAATTCCAGCCGACAATTTTTGGATTATAATTCCATTACCCGTGCAGCTACCAATTCCTGCAACCTGCCACTGCCAAGAAAACTCCAAGAGAAACAAAATCCCTTGAAACCCCTGCTCACAATGATCCAAGTTGCTTTGGCAGCTTCCTTCCAAAGTTAAGTGATTAAAGCAGTGCTAATGAGACATTCATCACCTGCACCTTTTTCCTTAAAATAAATATACAGGCCTCCGCGTTACAGGTGCATGCAAAATTGCTTAAATAGACAGCTTTGAAGCACAGAAAAAAAAATAATAATATTTTTTTGAAAAAATTAAGGACATTCTGGCAAAAAGTTCCCCAAATACTTGAAAATATAACTGAATAAATAACTCCTTTTTGGACCGAAATCTGCAGACCTTAGCAGATGTGTCCAAGCTAAACGAAACATCCAGGGAACTGGATCTCCTTTCTGATGAGAAATAATGAAGAGCACTGCCCTGGCAAAGAGACAGCCTGGAGGAGCCCACTGGTCTTTTCCAGCTCTGACTTCCGTGATAGCTCCGAGTTATCCTTAGGCACTGGCCCGATCCATCAATGAGGTTATTTAGTGCAGACGCGGGGCCCGGGGCTGCCAAGCCTACATCCATATTGAACGGGGAGCATTCAGACATTCGCCAAGTGAATGGGGTTGTTGGGTGCTCACGGTCAAGCAAGTGCCTGTGTCTGTGCAGGGGGGGAAGCGCTGTAAGGATGACTGCATGGGGGCAAAGATCCTCTTAGGAAGCAGTGGCTTTGGAAAAATATGGGGGTAATTCTTAAATTTCCTATATATATATATATTTTTAATGCCACCATGGAGGTGTCAGCTTAAATTATTAGGGGAAAAATCTAAGGCACATAAAGAAATCACATTCCACAGACCTGCACGGAGGTGTGGAGGGGATATTTTCTGTGGGGCACTTTTTTTTCTTTTAGGCCACGCTACAACAGTACCTGCCATTGTATTTGCAGGGCAGGGTGTAAAATCTGCTTACGGGATTTTTCACTGCACGGCTCTGCTCCGCGACCCTTTTCTGCGGGGCTCCGAGGGTGAAGCCCTCAGCAAAACCCTTTTCCTCAGCAGCAATGGAAGCGGGAGCAGGCCCTGCGTTTGTAAATATTAACTTATTTCCAATGTCAGATTATTTACTCTCCGCTCTTATAACCGCCCGGGCCAAGTGGACGGGGTCCAAGTTTGTTAACAATAGATCTTGGCTAGGACACGCCGTAGCAAAGGTTAAATCCTGTTTGTCGTGCTCCGGCCCGGAGCCCCATTGACTCGAGCGGCACCGGCGGCTTCGGGAGGGCGACGGGCTCTGGCGAGGAGGTGAACACAATGAGGTGAAAAAGGACGGCGTCCTGGGAAATGAGGCTCTTCGCTCTCAAGGTAATACAAGTAGATGAACTTGCTGTTCACTGGAAAACTGAAAAAGCTTCATTACCTTTCTGCACGACGTCCCCTTTGCTGCCAGCCCTTGCTGCCACATACTCGTCTCTGCAGGCTGGGCACGGCCCACAGCATCCCCACAGAGGGTTACTGCTCTCACACAACACACAAGGGCCCTGTCATGCATTTAAGCATAAATGACCATATATAAATACATATATCCCCACCAGGAATTTTGTTCCGTGGTGCTGTTACAGGGCTCCTGCATTGTTCCACATTGCCTCCTTGCTCCACACCACCCCCATCACATTACACATTTATGTAATGCACATTACACATAGGTCCATGTATTATACATGAACCTGCGAAGACAAAGCCAAGGAAAGATTTTAGGGACACGTAAAGCCCCGGGAGGGATGGACCCCACTGTCCCTACAGTACAAGGCACCCCTGTTTGAGGGGTCTGGTCCCTCCTGATTGACCAACCACACACAAAGAAGCAGAGGACAGCAGCTGCCATTTGGCCACAAATCTCCAAATTCACACCCAAAACCAAGCACTGGGCGGCAAGGAGGCAGTGGGCCATCCTGAAACATGCAAGCAGGAGGCACCTGCACCAGCAGAAGAGGAACATTTATCCATGGCAAGGCAGGACTGAGCCACCCTGTGCATCCTCCTGCCGGGCCACAGGACCGCTGCTGGCCCCACTGCACCAAGACACGCCGATCCGTCGGGGCACGCAACGTGCTTTGCCCGGCGTGACCCCCACAGATGGTTCATGGAGGAAGCGCTCACGAAGCCAAGCGGTGCACAGAGCAGCTTATCCAGGAGCACTCGCGTCCAGAGACATTCCTCCGTTGATTAGGGAGGCTGAGCAGGAGCCAGGGGCGGGCCGGCAATCTCCTTCCTCTGGCTGCAGCCTTACCGCCACGGCTTGGATCACACCTCTCGGAGACGCTCGGGTTGGGCACGGGAAGTTCACGGCTGCAAGCTTGCCGGCAGGGAAGGGGATGCAGGGGAAGTTCACCAGGGTTCAGCCAGAGCCGGGTCCGGAACAACAGGTCTGATAAGAAAAGAGAGGGTTTGCAATGGACATGGTCCCCCCCAGGAGTCCTTGTCTCTTCTCCAGCTGGTGCAAGGTGCTGGGTGCTTTGGGAACGGAGAGCCAGGCTCTGCTCTGACAAGCTCACGGCTTACAGCAGCTTGGGAAGAGCCAGAAATGAACCGACCGGTGCTCCTCACCTTGACAGAAGGCAACGTTTCCAGGTGGGAGCACACCATTCCTCGCCTCCTCTGGTGCCTCGTCACAAACCGTCCTGCTGAACCCGGACAAGGTTGCTGCAAGGCGCGCTTTGCAATGCAGGAAAGACTAAACAAAGCTCCGTGGCACCCAGGGTCAAGCCGTGCCATTTTCATCCCCGAAGCCAAGAAGAAGACAACACTTTGTAGCAGGGAGCAACACCAAGGCAGCGGAAGGACAGAAAACACGGGAAGCGTTACTCGAATCATCTCTGCATTGAGCGGAGGGACAGGAGTCAAGCAAACAGAGATCAGATGGCCAGATGGGACAGATCAAGCTGTCCAGAAAGCCTCTGTCCAACATTTTTTGATAACAGCCAGAGCCATATGTTCGTGAGGATGTGGGGATAACTGGGAAGGGCATGTGGGCTCAGAAGGAGCCTGGCCAAGCTTGGAGTTGCGAGGCCACAGGAGGACATAGGCTTCCTGGGTACAAGCAGGGTGCCTTTGCCGTGTGAATCCACGCTCTGCGAGAGGGAAGAAGTTGGTAGATCATTTTTCTCACCTCCTTGCCGGGCTGTGACCAACCCTTCTGCGTGCTTTTCCCGGTGTTTGGTCCGTCACTAACGAGCCATGTGTTGGGGAGAATTCTTAGATCATTTATTTTGCATCATGTCTGCTAGGAGAGGATGGTGGCTAATTAGGAAAGCAGACAGATAGCACCAAACACAGCCAAGGGCAGAGGGACCGTGTCTGTGCGCACGGAGGACGGCAGCCTCCCTCTCTGCCAGCTGCCCCATGACGTCCACGCTCGCCACAGGCAGAAGTTGCACATCCTGGACAGCCCATCCTGCCCTTTGTGCAATGTCTCTGGAAAAAAAAAAAAAAAAAAAAAAAAAAACCGGGGGGGGGGAACCACTTTGCTCATTTATTTTGTCAGCTGCTCCTTTGGTTATTTAGCGCATACCAAGGAGCGCGAGGAAATACGACGGATGACGTCCTGCAAAAGCCGTGGCAATAGTTTGCAAGAGTGACTGGCGATGGCGGGCACCCCACTAGTGATGTGCAGGAACGTCCGACCCTCCCAGAAAACCACTGCCGGCCCTGGAAACGTGCAGGTTGTCACCCACTGCTGGGTGGGTGCTGTGCCAGGGCCCTTCGGGTGTTTGCTGCACGTCACAAACTCAAGACCCTGGAGATGGGACCCAACCAGCCACGACTGCAGGCAGTGGCTTTGGCCCCTTGAAAATGGAGTGGAAAGAATTTAGCCCAATAATATTGCTTCCTTCTGGCCCGGTAATGTTACCATTACATCATTATAGCCTTCCCATGCAGGTTGTTTCCCACCCTTTTCATCCACGAGTGCTTGGACACGGAGAGCTACGAAGCTGGCCCTGGGCTTTGAGAGAGCCTTAGAGTCCTTCTGCAACCAGAACAAGACATGTCTCTAAAAGCATTGCTCCTTCCCATGTAGATTTGTTTTCTCACACACACACACGTACCTGGAGGAGGGTGTGACCGAAAAACTCTCGTTTCCTCAGAGAGACAGAGACAACTGCTGGGAAGCTGTTGGATGTTACCACCCTCATTTTACCAGCTGTGACCAGACACAAAAAGGTCGCTCAAGGAAGCCAGGACCAAAGCAAGGATTCTGTAAAGCACATATTCACTTAGCAGCAGGAAGAAAGCAGAGAGCAGTAAGTCTTCTACGAGTGCCATCTTCTCCAAGGCCAAACCACCACGTTAACAGTAGTGAGGAGCACAGTGGAAATCACCTGCCTGTTAAACCCTCCTCATCCTGTTGGCATTGGGTGCAGGTCTTCCCTCAGAGGCTGAGATTTGGGTCATACGACCATTGTTTGGGAACCATAGGCATGGCCTCTGAGAAGCAAGCCTGAATCAGCACTGCTGGCCGGCACAGAGGGAGGAAGCTGCACAAGTGATGCACAAGATCCAGATCAGCATCTGCTGTCTGCTGGCAGAGTTTGCTCCCCAGAGTTCAAACCCACAACTACCTCCTGCCAACGAGGTGCCAAAAAACACCAGCCGTGGGCAGAGGAGTGCTCCTGGCTGCTGGTGAAACCCCACAAGGCCATTTCCAGGATGTGGGTTCTTGCCACCAGCACCACGGCAGCTCCCAGAACCCTGCCTCACCTCTTCCCCCACCACCTCAAAGCCCCATGGAAACCCCACACCGTTCCCTAGGACCTGCAGGACTCTTGCTTTGCATACACCTCCTGGAGACTTTGCCTCCATCAGCAGATCCAGCTCAGGTTTGCACCTTGCTGTAACTCCCCAGGACTCTCACCTAGAGCAGAAAACACCGCAGACACTTCTCATGTCAAGGGTACATGGGTTTTGCGGGGGGCACAGCCTGACTTTCTCTCCCATATGCTGGTGTAAACCCAAGAGCTCAGTGAAAGCACACGGACAAAGTCAGAATAATGGGCAAAAACCCAACAGGGAGGGAGTTACCAGAGCATTTGCAAGGCTGTGGCAATGGGGGGAGCATCCCCTTGGTCAGGGCTGCCCAAATCTCCCCCCCCCCCCCGGAGGCAGTGATGCTTCCTGGACAGATGGGACCAGCGACCAGGTTAGCAAATGCCACCAAGGCTGCTCCCTGCCACCTAATATAAACAGGGCTGTCGGGCACGGTGAGTGCTGCGAGGCTTTGATCAGAGCCCCTGCTGAAATGGGGGCCAGAGTGGGCTCCTCCATCAGCCAGGAGGGGAAGGAAGCCCACGGGCGTTGCACCTCATGACAGCAAGTTTTCTGCTGTGGAAGGAAAGAAATCGTGGGGGGTTATGCCATGAACTGCCTGGCAGTAGCAGGGAAAAATCACTCCCTGATTTTGCTTCTGAAACAGTTCCCAAGTTAGAAAAAAAAATCATTGGGGTTTGGGGGCTTTTTTTTGGGGGGGTGAGTGTGGATGGAGCTCACTGATGGTTTTTCTCCACTGGCAAAGCCCAAGGATGCTGGGGTGGGAAGTTCCCATCGCTGAGCTGCACGCAGCAGACCCCCTTCCCCCAGCAAAATGATCCAGGTTAACAAAATAGCAATGGGGGGAGTGAAGAGACTTTTACAGGTCTGGATCACCCCAGGGATGCAGTTCACAACCCCATCCTCGGACAGCTTCATCACCCTCCACACGCAGGGGGACACCGCATCTCACCCTACACCCCACCGAGAGTTACACCCCACCGCCCCGTTATGGGACAGCCACAGCCCCAGCAGAAACAGGGAGAAAAAATCAGCTTTTTGGGTACGGAGCTGGCCTATGCTGCCCAATTCCTGCATGCTGGTAGAGGAAAAAGTGGCCGAGGTAGGAAAACACCAGCGCTTTCTGTTTGAGAGTGGCAGTAACTCCGTGAAGTGGTTAGGAGTTTACAAGGGCTCGGAAAAAATTACCTCGTTTTAGTAAGTGTTAATTATATGACTAATTAAATGGAGAGGAGGTTGAAACACTCTCCTAGTCATAACCTGCGTGCTCCCAGCCCAGTCCTTGCGTGACAGAGAAAACAGGGAACGAATCCTGCTTGGCCCTCATGGCAGGAAGTGGCTACTAAACCGGCTCTAACTTCTAATTTATTTATCTGGAAAGCTGCAAGGAACTGCTTTAAAATTCACCGACATTTCTGCTACTTAAAAAAAAAAAAAAAAAAAAAAAAAAAACACCAGCCATTCAGTAAAACACATTTGGAACAGGCTGAGTTTTAGGAAAGAGATATAAAAGGCCACTTTGTTTATGTTTTTCAGCAATGGTATGTTGGCTTCTTTTCTTTTTTTAATGATGGCGAAGAAAAAAAACATTATGTTAAATCTCTTATCTTCACACAAAGTGGTTGCAGCTATCACAAAACACACACATTGTGTCATTTCAAAACACGAGCAGGCTCGCGGGCAAACATTCTCCAGATTACCTCCTCTCTCTCTTTTTATTTTTATTTTTAATGACTTTGTTGACATTAATAAAGCTTAGCATATTCAAGCGAGGTGCTTTGTTCCTCCGGTCAGGTCTCAGTCACATCCTTCTGGAGAAGCACAAGGGAACCCCGGGGTCTCAGCCTGGCCCTCGGTGCCTGCAGAGCCCTCTCTGGTGCCCAGCACTGCAGCACCCCCCTCTCACCCCTTCCATGGGCTTAAAATGAGGAAAAAAAAATGTGCCCGAAAGTGATGAGCATGGGGCTGCGATGCAGAAATCTGTAAAACAAACTAACAAATCTTCCCCCATTTCTTCTCCACCCCAAAGGACTGCATCACAGTTCCTTCAGGCCCAGTTCCTCATTTTTTTATGGTAAATAAAAGTGATGCTCTGAGCCTGCTGGGACATGGCAGAGGTTGCTGGCAAACGGGTGCACGCTGTCATCTGCTGCCCTCCCTCCCCACGGATCCCACCCACTCGGGCAGGACCGGGCTGGGCGACAAACCCTGAGCCAACCCCAGCTGGAGAGCCAGCCCTGACATCGGTGAAGCCCGGCCAAAAATAAGCTCTAAATATAAGAAAAATGTGTGGGGGTGGAAAGCAAGCAGCAGCTGTTCAGGTGTGCGGTGCCTCGGTGGGCTCCTCACAAGAGGTGGCTGCGGGCTGATTTGATCCATGGCATGCCCAATGAATTGTGGACACTTTGCTCCAGACACAGCCAGAAGGATGTTTTGGCAAAGCTTGGTCCTTCAGTGCTACCAAGGCCATCAGACAGACTCGTTGGCCACCAAAGGGAGGGACACCCCATTTCCCCAGAGCATCCATTGCCCTTCCAGCACATTTCCCTGGCAGAGATTATGCACCCCAGCATTTTTCTCCACCCCAAATCCCCTCCTGATGCTGCCGGAGGTGGGTTGGACTCAAAGGTGCTTCAGTCTCCCCCCACACAGCCACCCTGGAGAGGGGTGAACTCATCTGCACAGCTTCTTCACTCCACAATTAGTCCATGGCCTCAGTCGTTTCTGAACAATGCAGGTGGTGATGCCTCCAAATAGGCAAATAACCTGGTAGCAAGGACAGGAGGATTGACAGAGGTGCAGAGGATATATGAAAACAAGGAACTGGTGGAAGAGAGCTGGCCAGAATATGGCCTGGCTGGCTGGGCCTGGATGGCTAACTGACAAACCAGCACATGCACAGCCAGCCAACCAGCACATGTACATTCAGCCAACCAACCCAGCCAACAAGCAAATGCACATTTAACCGATGAACCCACCCAACCAGCACATCTACATTCAACCAACTAACCCAACCAACCAACATGTGCACATTCAACCAACCAACTCAACCAACCAGCACATGTACATTCAACCCACCAGCCCACCCAAACAACATGTGCACGGCCACCCAACCGGCACATGCATGTCCAAGCAGCCAACGAGCACCTGCATTCCCAACCAACAAGCACATGTGTGGCCAACCAACCAGCACCTCCCCAGCTGGTGCTGCCTCCCACCACAGTGCAGCATCATGGCAGAAGACAATCCAGGGCTTGGCACTGAGGACCCAAAACTTCTGGGGAAGCAGTACTTGCCTGTACAGTCCATTAAAAACACACCCCATTGTCACTTCCCCGATTGCATCCTCAAGGTTATGCTTTGCTCTGATAGCTGTGGTCATCCTGGAGGTGTCACCAAGCCGCGGGGACACCGTGCAGATTCAGACTACAAAACCACAGTCTGCTTGCCAGAGGTTTTCTCTTCCTGCAGCAATAGGATCTCTGAGGAGCCCCACCAGGTCTCAGCCACCAGCAGCTGGTTTGGGATGCTGCCAGACCCCATCAGCAGGAACCAGGAGGGATGTCCCAGCGGCTGAAGAGCGGATGTCCTCACCAGGAGGGTCACACATCCCTGCCCTGCATCCACAATGGTAAGAATGGGGGAGATGGTGACACCTGGGAGACGCACGGTGAAGCCACCACCATGGTGCAGAAGCCGTGTCCCTTCCCTCCACCCTTCCACCAAGCACCGCACTCAGCCTCCAGCCCCAACACAAACCCTATTTTCACCTGAGACTGGCCACCCCAGAGAGACAGCCTGGGGGCGAAGGAGGTAAATACATGCACAATAGTCACCCGAATATTCCAAATGCACCAGGCTAAAAGCAATGCTTCCTCCGAAAACATGGGTCTAAACTTCAAAACAGTCTGAAGGCACAATTTAAGGGAAATTTCTGAGAGCATTCATTACCGCCAGTGCCATAAATGTCACGGGTTTCACAAGCTTGTCCAACCGACGTGCCCAAAACAGCCTCGGCTGGACTGAGTCAGCCCTGGTGCCAGCAGGCAAACAAGCCCCCGCGGCACGGCACCAGCGCCGATAATACTTGCGCAAGGCAAGAACCGGAGGACCTTTCAGCAGCTATAACTAATCTATTTCCACTGTTACGCTGCATTGCTTCAGAGACAAAGTGGGGATTTTTTTTTTTTTTTTTTTTTTTTACTGCTAATTAACGTTTGTTCGCGCACAAAATGCAGAAGCTGGTGCCAACCGGACATACCTAGATATAGCCTAATATTAGATTTCACAAAAGCATTCATCCTGTCTAAACAAACATCCTCCATACAATATTAACCTTAAAATCTTCGCCGAAACAGATGTTTGCGCTCGTAGGCACGGCCCGGCATCGTTTCCCAGGACGAAGCGAACCCTCCGCATCCATGACCGTCCCCACACCCCAATTAACCCGGGCATTGACAGGAAAACAGGCTGTTATTTTAGGAAGCTTTGCATAAAACTTGGTTTCAAGTTTAAAACCGTATCAGTCACTATTTGTCTCTAGCCCAGACTCGGTATAGGGTTTCTTCCTCTGGCTTTATTGCCGTGCAAAGTTACTCACTTTTTTTTTTTTTGTTACAGCCAGAGACAAAGTCCTGCTTTTAACAGCTGAGAAAACGTGCTGGCAGATGATATACGACGTCGATTAACCAATAGCACGGCTCAGGTCTGGTCGAACATGCAAGCGTCTGAAATGGGAAAGCAAGTTTTTTAGCAATTTGTTATACACAGTAGCAAGAAAAACAGGAAGTAGGTGTTTATTAGCAGTTTCCAAATATACCAGCCAAAATAAAACTCCCCGTGCAGTCTGAGGTATTCAAAATACAGCAAGGACCAGAATTCCTAAGATTATAAAAGGGTAATTAATCACAAACAGCGTTCACAGACCAGTGATTTGGAAACTTCCTTTTTATTGAAGATCGGGATCAAGAGCAAACTTCAAAGCAAAACTAATTGATCTGAGATTCATTGCGTCTGGTCGATAAAGCAAAAAAATAAAATATCATTCCGGCGAAGCCAGGTCTACGGTTTGCATTCATTATGCCCTGACAGCCCATAAAGCACATTAAAAAGCCATTTTTCAGCGAATGCTATGGCGCTGACCTATTTCAACATAAAAGCTATTCATACACGGGAGACTGTTGCTTCCTCGTAATCAGTGTATTGCACCCAAAAGCCAGCCGTGTTATTCCAGGCTTGTTTCTCAGGAATGCGAGCATATCTCGGGGACTGATTCATAAAAGGAAGAGAGCAGCCCACTCCTGGGCCAGGCTCGCATGCCTTATTCAGGAGCAAAATTTCCGAATTTTGTTTGGATTCAGCCAACCTGTTAACTCTAGGAGAGCCAGGCGAGAAGCTGCAGCAAACAACTCAGGCACTAAATGAGCTCTTTTTTTTTCGCCTTCTTCTTCTGAAATCGCCTGAAAAGAGTGTTTTTTACCCATATTTCCTCCTAAGGTTTGCATGCAAGCACATCCCAGCCAGAAGGTAACTGATTCACTGCCAGAGCTCATTGCAAGATTTGCGATTTCACCCATGCAGTTTGTCACCTAAGTCCTCCAGCTTTGTTTTTTTTTTGGTGTTTTGTTTTGTTTTGTTTTGTCTTCTAGGCTGAAGCACCCCCTGGCCGGACACGATGCTGGACCCTGCCATCCGATTTCAGGGCTGACACCAGGGGTGGCTGAGGCAGGATGGGAGGCACAGCCCACAGGACAAGGGACACAGCTGGCTTTTCTTACAGCATTCATTTCTGTGGCAGGTAGGAAGGCATGGATGGACGCAGAGTTTGGAGAAAGCAGAGAACGACGTTCTCTTCTCCGGCCGGCACAAAGCATCCCAGGCTGAGTGCAAGAAGGTCGCTTCTTGCACTAAGCAGAGCTTTCCAAGGCAATCTGCACCTCCTCTTTGTTTTTCTGGAGAGCCTGAGGAATCCCTGGAAAAAAAAAAAAAAAAAAAAAAAAAAGACTTTGGAGCTGCATCCCTCTCAGCCCTCCCTCCATCCCGCTGGAGGTTTTTGCATCGCAGGAATCCCAGCTGGGCCGTGGGCTGCAGAGTGCTTGGATCACGCACCCAGCCCTCCCAGCGCCGAGCCTTCCCACCTCAAACCCTGTCAAAACACAGGCGGCGTGGACGCATCCAATTTATTCTCAATAGGTTTTGCAGACTTTAATTCTGCTGCGCTGCTTTCCTGGAATCAAAGGCACAAGTCTCGAAGCTGCCAGGTCGCTGAAGCCTCTGATAAAGATTTGAGCCTACATGCAGGCTGTGATTTTTGCCTTTTGTCCACCGATGTCTTCACCTGTGTCATCCCCTCCTGGCAAGGGAGCCTGTTGCTGCGAACAGGAAAGAGCGCTGCGAACAAAACCTTTTACAAGGGATTAAATTTCTTCTAAAAGCATGTAATTCTACATAGCCAGAAGCAGTTTCTAATCTTCATATGTAGGAACTTACAAGGCAAGGAATTCAAAGCCACCGGATTAAATGAAAAATGTGAATGAAAAGCTACATGCTGATACTCAGCTGACCTAGGCAAGTTACTGTACATTTTTCAAAGTTTTAAATTACCACTAATGGAAAACGTGGGGAGTAAGCTTCAAGCGTCTCTCTACATCATTGCTTTAAGAAAAGAAGTCCAAAACAATGAATGAATATTTGCGGAGAAGCCCACGATGCTTTCCAACACGGTTGGCCTCCCTTTGCTCTCACTGTATAGATCAGCAGGTATCATCTGATCAGATTAAGACCAGCTGTTCCTTTCTGGTAAAGGAATTTCCCAAAAAGGTAAAATATAATTCAGGCTTAGAAACCTAGATACTTTGGGAGAAGGAAACCTCTGCTCGCTTCTGTAAAAAGCAGAGACAAAGACATTATAAAGCATTTAAGAGCTTTGGTTTCGATTATTTTATATTAAAGGATAGGTAAGCTTAAATTGCTCAGACTCTTTAAAAAATAAAAAATAAAAGGGATTGTAAATAAAATTGGAAACAGATACACAGCGGCCAAGTTCCCACAGGTGCGTTCTCTTGCCGTGGAAAGACCCGTGTGAATTCGCCGTTTCCCATCCCGCCGGGGGAGACGATGAATTCTGAAGTTACCCCGCGTGCCTTCGGCCTCGGCCGCAGAAGAAGTGACCTCTTGTCTGGGCAGGCTGAGGACCCCGGCATCCCTCTGCGCGTCTCGCACCGAAGCAAAGGGTTGTGCTGCCCGCCGGGGCTCGCCGCCAGATCAAAGCCCTTGGCCACTCACAATAAAACAAGAGGGTAAAGCCCAAAGAATCAAAGAAACAAAGGGAAGGTTGACGAGATAAGGATCAGCTGCAGATATGATATTTCACCCAGATCAGAGCCGGTGCAGAAGTTCAATTCAAAGTTCATAAGACAAAAATACAAAGGGAGCGGCTTTAAGGTCTTGTTGCTCTACATCCGTGCCCTCAGTGATATTCCCATCTTCCAGGCAACAAAGATTGCCCCTGTATTGTGTGACACCGTATAATATAGCTCGTCTTTTCCTCCAGGAAAAAGCTCATCTTCTTCCTCCAGCTCATCTTCCCTCCTCACACCGACTCAAATGTGCACTGTGAGCATTTCTAATACCTTCACCCAGCCCCAAACCAACACCTCCAGACGCATCTCACAAGCGAGGCGTGAAGCCATGGGGTAACCAGCACACCCGGAAACCTCTTTCTTTGGGGAAAGGGACCTCTGCACGCCCTGAAACCCTGTACGAGCAGAGCAGAGTACAGACAAAACCCAAGCCAATGTGTTGAAGCAGCTATAATCAAATCCTGTAAGGACCAGGGGAAAAAAAAAAAAAAAAAAAAAAAAAAAAAGAAGTGTGAAGCTCTTTTGGAAACCTGGTGCACACAATGTTGGCATTCACAGATCTGTTAATTGGTACACGCAGCAATTACAGATGTAATTGTCTTGGCTTACAGGGGGATGCCTGGGAATTACTTGGCTGGAAGAGGCTGTTTATCAAGAATTTGGGAACGGGAGGGTGATGGCTAGGAAGGTCCGTGGGTGTTTGGAGGAAGAGCAGACAACTGGGAACAGACATGTCCAAGCCACACGCTTGGCATTGAACACCTCATGCAAGTGATGCACGGACAGACGGACACCGCAGGAGTGTCACTGCCACAGACACGTCCCCAAACCCGACCCGACCAAGCACAGACCTGCTCAGCCCTTTGGCTCAGCCCTTTGGCTGCCACCATCCCCCCTCGTTCTCTGCAGGGGGATTGCTGACACAGATCGGTGGAGGGCTGCTCTGCGGCTGCAAGGAGGCAGAGAGCTTTGGAGATGCTAATCCTTTATAAAGGCGTGGGCATTTCTCATGGATTTATGAAATAGCTGTTGCCAAATGGCATATATGAAAATGGAACTGGCCAGTCTCGTGCAATGGTCTGAACTTACAAGCCGTGAGGTTTCTGCCTGAGCTCACCCCATGCACCATCACACCCCGGTGCTCACTCTCTCTGTCACAGCTATTTTTTAGAGCACCTACAAGCCAGTGTTTTCACCCCATTTCAAACCTGCCAAGGAGAAACCTTCTCTGTCCTGGCAATGTCCAAATTCAAAGGCAGCAGCTGGATGCAGTAGAGGACACAGATGGATCAGGGGAAGCTCTGCGAGGAGCAAGGAGCACCCCGCTGGGCACAGCGTGGGGGGGGGGGGATGTCCTCGCCCCTGCTGGCTTGTAGGTGGAGCTGCAGGGGAGAAAAGCTTGGGAAAGAGATTTTAGAAAAACGCAAAAGAAAAAATAAAAAGAAGATGCAGTTCTTAAATCAGGTGAATGCTGTTGGCTTGTGGTCAGGGTGAGCAGGTTAAATATATGCCACAGCTAAGAGCAAATACATCAGGGCACAAAACAGCTCGCATGCTCTTACAGCGCCCCAAGCTCCTGGTCCTCCTGAGGACAGCATACCGAAGACAACCACGCAGCAATACCAGTCCTGTCCGCTCCGAAAGAGGCTTGCAAATAACTCACATGCTGCCCCCTGGCACAGAAAGCCCCGGAGACCTGCAGGCAGCCCGAACCCTGAGCACCAACCCCACTGCTGCTCAGCGGAGGCAGCGCGAGGACGTCAGCTCCAGAGGTTTTATTTTGGCCGTGGGGGACGATGGCTTCCTGTCGACACCATGTACAAACCGACCTCCTGCCGGCTGTATTTTGTTCCTCTTTGCCTCCAGAGATCACACACCTTCTGAAGTTTCCTAACATGTTTTCTCATAAGGTGCTTTCACAACAGCCATGCCGCGGATACGTTAGCCAGCCACAGCCGAGCATAATTCCAGTCTCATAAATCTTCCGGCAATTACGAGGCCTCATTCAACCTCCCCGTGAGATAAAACAACCGCTGCTTCGTGGCGTCATGATGGGATCATTTATTTATTTATTTTTAGCTTTTGCTTTCCAACAAATTAAGCCTGCGAAATGACAACTGCAACGTGCCGCTTCCCCCGTGGACCCCGGCGGAAATCGCCCACCTCTGCTGGGTCCTGGTCACGGGCAGCTCCCTTGGCAAGAGTGAGCTGCAGAAAGGGGAAAACTGATGGAGTTCAGTGCAATTTGGGATTTCCAAGGTGCCCGGGTGCAGCACAAAGCGACCTGCTCTGCCCAAAGTCATGGGGATGGAAGGGGCTGGTGTAAGGACAGCTCAGCACGAAGTGGGGTTGCTGGGCTTGCTGCAGCTTTAGAAAACAAAGCAATATTTTTTACTCTTTTTCCTTTGGCCGTATCCCATTTTCTTCCAGAGAAAGCAAGCCTGTTAAACCATGACAGGCAGATGTACAATGCAATGCCATCCTCATCCTCGGTCCCAAGGTGCTCACAGCCATCACGGGCGACAGACGCAGCACTCGTGGTTACACAGCTGTAGATCCTGGCGGGTTCCAACCCTCACAGCCCATGGGTACCAAACCACCCTTTCCATTCTTTATTTCCTCAAATGAGACCTCCCGCACTTCACTATTTGTCACCCACGAGGGAAAAGCAGAAGAATCCAGTTAGAAAGGGAGGACATCCCGTCTTCTGGGGGTACCACCCCCTCGGCATCGCGGGGTAGCACCCGGGTAAGTGCAGCCAAACCGTGGGATCTCGCACAACCACCCTGCTGCCGACGTGTTTTAGCTCACGGCAGATTCCCGCTGCTGCTTGCCCACGGTTACGGAACGTGGGAAGGAGCCAAACGGCCGGATTTCGCTGCCTTCCCTTGCCATGAGGATGAAGTAATGGGTACCCTGCGCTCCGCGCGAGGCGCTCAGACTTTCCTCCCTCCCCACCAGCAGTGGAAAGTTGTTGGAGTTAGATGGGCAGAGAGCTCCCTTTTGAAAGCTCTTCCTTCTGCAAACACATTACTGCGCTACTGGACGCTGTTCAATCCGGCGGCGGCGTTAAGTCAGGTCGCCCCAGCACAGAGGCGGCAGGGTGGGCAGGCTGGGCTGGATGTGAACCTGCAGGCATCGTGCCGTGTTGCTCTCTGCTGGGTTTTCTTGCAGCGCCGGCCACCCCAGCTCCCTCCCGGGCTTTGCCCAAGACGATCACAGCGGGCAGCCTGAGCAGCCCGGGGTGGGACAAAGCCACGGCCACACCTGCCCTGAGCACAGCGTAGGGACCTCTGCTGCCTGCCCCCGAGCAGCTTTGGGGCTGCTGTGTCTCACCAGGGCTGCGTTATTAATATCAGCAGTACCCAGCAAAGCTGAGGCATCTTCCCGGGCAGATGGTCGCAGTGTGTGTTTGTGCTCCCTTCGCTGGTACGTGAATATACTCCCTGGACAGGATGCTCAGCGGGGCCCGATGTGCCACTGCCTAAATAGCAGCCTTGATTTCCACCTCCCCTGTCCCCAAAACAAGATCTTTTCAGCAATTTCTTATGATCGTAATGCAGTGGTGACCACTGAATAAACAAACAGCAAGCCCTTAGTTATGATGATGTTGTTTAAGAAAACAAAAATCTCACTTACGTGAGCAACCCTCCCGTGCAGCCTTTTGGGAGACCCCCGTCTGTATCAGTTCCCCCAAGTACTGCTCCCATTGCTGGTGTGGCTCTTCGGGTGGCCTCCCTGGGGTGTCCCAGTGTCGGTCAGAGCATGGGGCATCAAGGGTGTTGTTCTGCACGGGGACCCCCGGGGGGCACAGCCCCCAGCCCCGGCGCAGCGCTGCACCCTCTCCGCTCCCCACCCGAAATCCCCGAGCGTGCTGCACAGACGAAGGAAATCAGAGCACGAGCTTAAAAGGCTGCTTGGAAAACATTAGCAGCTCATTACCGATCATCTGTTTAAAAATCCCCATTAATGTATACACATACGTCCCTGGACGGCACATTTACCCCCAGCTAATGGCACGGAGGGGAAGCTGGAGGGATCTGTGCATAGCGGCTCCGGAGCGCTCCCAGCCCGCCCTCATTTCCAGTTTTCCCGCACAGGCTCCTTCTGACCTCTTCAAATCCCATCCCAATTACAGCCTCCCACTTACCCCTCAATGTAAATAAATCCTGCGTGGTGGGACCGCTGCTACCAGCGCAGATAAAAGCCGTGATGTTGATGGAGGAAAAGCACAACCTGCGGCCGCTTCTCGAGGCGGGCAGGAAAACAAAGCACAGGGGATGTCAGGGCTGATGCAGGGGATCGGGGTAATGCCCAGAGCTTGGGCATGGCAACCCAGGAATGCGGAAGGAGAAGCTCCGAGGGTGTCCCTGCTGAAGAGATGGATAGCAGTGAAATCCTGCGGGGCATCCGCGCACCTGGGACTTTTTGCTTGGACATCTGGGAATTCACTTAGGAGACTGCCTATGTTCTCTGCTGAGACCAGGGGGGAGCTGAGACAACCCCACCCACCCACCACACGTCAGAGGATGGAAACCCCTGGAGGCTCCGCATCAGATGCGGTTTTCCCGTGTGTATTACTGAGGTCTCGAATCCAAGGGAGCATTTGGGACACTTTCAAATGTAACTCACGGCCGTGCCGCTGACTCTGCCGGTGCCACACCGCTAAAGCCCTGGACCTTTTCCCCTTGGGAAAAAATAGATTCCTCCAAGTGTATCCAACAGGCCTGGCGAGAGAAAAAGCTGGATCTCTGCTGGCTCCTGAGGAGGTCAACAAGCAAATTGCTCCTCCTGCAACTCGTCTCCAAATGCATCTTCCCCAGCCACGGGCAGCCTGCCCCAGGTGGGACGCCGGCATCTCGCCGTGGTTCCTGCGCGAGCCACCACAACGGCTTCCAGTCTGGTGCCACGGGGTGCGACGGCAGGTCCCGGGCTTCGGTCTGCTGGGGTTTTGGGGCAGAGGAGAGGGGTGTTGTGTTCGGTTTGGGGGATTTTTTTTTTTCTCAGTCATGGGCTTAAGGCGGGGGCTCTTCTACTGATCATTAAATAATTACCGTGCGGTTTGAAATTGTTTTTAGCGAGAAAGGACTAAATGATCTTATAATGTCCTGAAACTGTCAACATGATATATGGGGCTGCATTCAGCATAAATTATAGGCAGTTTCCGTGCCACAAAAGCCGCACAAGCTCACGGATCCAGCCAAAACATTCAGCAGAGAGTTCTGCCAGGCCGCAGGGCCCGCTTTGCCAAGACGTGCAGGTGTGCACGGCCGAAAGCCGCCCCAGCGCCGACCCGCGCGGCTCCCCCTCTCCTCCCACCCTGCTGTGCTCACCTCGGCTCACCTGAACCACGGTATTACATGAGCCCAAGAGCCACGGGAGGGATTTCCAGCTCCGAGATGGCACGTCCTTTCATTTTATCTGCAGGTGCAGGAGCTGGGGATGGAGACATTTGCTCTGGGAGAGGTGGCCACCTCCAGCGCATGGCTTGGGTGCCGTGGCACAGCACCTCGGACATCAGTGGAGCTTCGTGCAGTTGTGGTGACCCAAGGCCTTCCGTTCCCTTTATGTTCCTGTGCTCTTGCTCGAGAGGCAGCATCTCCCTGGCCAGGTGGGCAGGTAGCTCACACCCTGGAATATCGTATGTATCTCCACACATGCGGTCCTGGAGATGGGATGCCCAGCTCACAGGCATGGCCACACAACCTCTGAGCTGGACAACGCCTCAGCAAAGGATAAGGTCACCATTGCAAGTCCCAAACTTGCGGTGCCCATCACATCCATCACATTCGCTTCATGGGGCAGTGCTTCAAGCCCTAGTTGCATTCCCCAAAACACCAGCAGAGGCTGAGGCGGTCACGTCTGCCCTCTGTACACTGACCTCCCCAAGAGCTGAAGCACTGCAAAGAGCCCGTTCTGCTCCCCCAGAGGAACATCTCGGTGGGATGTCCCCTTCTGTGCCACCAACAGCCCAGAGATGGGACAAGAACGAGAAACCAGCCTGGAGAGGACTTTGCCTGGCCGTGCCTTTTCCAGGGGGCAAAGGAAGACACCGGTGTCATCGCGCACGAGCAAGGTCAGGAAATACTTGCTCTGTCCCTGCTCCTGGTTTTGCTGAGTCCGAAGCGAGTTGTTCAAGATAAGAACAAGATAAGAACCCAGCAGCAGCGGATGCGGGCAGGAGGCCGCGGGCTCGGTGCAAAACATCCTGTTGGCCTCTGCGCAGCAACGCGGCGGGGACAAACAGAGCGCGTCGGCGCGGATGCTGAGCGAGCACCGTCCCTCCTCTGCAGCGGGGAGCTCTCGGAGGTACAAACTCCTTCCCCCGTGCCCTCATTCGGGTAGCCTTCATCGCTGGATGAGCTTGATGTTTGGGGCACTTGGAAGAACGCAATGATAAGGAGATGTGCTGCAGCATCAGCAGGGAGGGGAAGCCCTTTCCCCCCCCGAGAGCACCAGCCCACCTTAGGATCTCCTAGATGTCACATTCTGCTCCGTAAATATTCGCTTTCCTACAGAAAACGCTCCCTGGCCCTTCTCTTCGGCACCGCTAAGCATCACTCTCCCAGCCTCTGGATCAGGCCCAAACCAATCACATCTGCACCCAAAAAAAAAGAAAAACGCCCGCTTGCGTTTCATTTACTTTTATGGGAGCGTTAACGGGTTTCAGTCACATAAAACCTTCACCTTCAGAGGGGAAAGGGGAGATGCAGAAGAGGAAAGCCCGGCACATAAAGCGGGCGGCTTAGCCCCAATTACAAACCGAGCGGCCCCAGCCCGAGAGGAGCTGAACCACTGCAGGGGGGGTTCCCCATACAGGGCTTAGGATCAAGCACGGGGCCAGGGATGATGCCAAGAGGCAAAATGATGGGGGCCAGCAGTGCCGTGGCCCCGTTGTCACCAGGACATGGGGATGTGCCACCTCCAGCACGGCCCCGGGCAGCCCACAGCTGCAGGCAGCTGCCCTGACCCCATCTGTGGGGTCTTCTGCTGGTGGTGGCTTGGGGTTTCCTCCGCTGAAGATGCTCCTAACCGAAACCAGATTTGATTCCCAAATAGCCCCGAACTCCCTTAAAGCTTACAAATCTTCCACACCTGTGTTTGCTCATTCCTGCTGCTCAGCCCTGCCCTGGGAAAGGCGATGTTTATCCCGCTCCTCCGCAGTTATTTACAATGGGGTTTTCGGATGGGGATGGAGCACATATTTGTCTAATGGCGACAGGGCAGTGAATTTAATTCTCCTCATTAACAGTCATCAGCTTAACGGGAAGCAATAAAAGATTTTTTTTATTATTTTTTTTTTAATAGCGGGTGCTTGAGAGGGGTTATTTATTGCAGATGCTGTCAGCGGGATGAGAGCATTGCTGGGCTGCGAGGGGGGAAACTGAGGCACGAGGCCGCTTTCTGGCCCTCCCTGGACCACACAGACAGAGGTGGGAAGAAGTCTCGGCCCTGTGCTGCCCCCAGGCCACACAAGCCCTGTTATTATTATAAGCCCTTATTCGACCCGCAGCCAAAGCAATTTGTGACGCGTGCCGTATAATGGCACCAGCGCCCGGGGGGGTTGCTGCAGGGCCCCCCACCCTGCTTCTCCCCGTGTTGGTCACCTCCAAATCTTCTCGCCTGGTTGAGGTCATCCAGGAAGGGGCAGGTTTTGGCCCTGTAGTTCCACTGAAATGGTCCAGCTGGGCTCCCACTGCCCCAGTAACCAGAGATTTTCTCCCAGCTCCCCACACGTCCCCACGCAGACACAAGCAGCCCTTCCTCCATGGGATTTACACGCACATAGTCCCTTCCAGCCCCCGATTTTCCTGGAAAAACAAAACCCGGCTCTTCTCAGAGATCACTTGATCCTCGCGGCAGCCCTGAAACAATTTGTGGTGAACGCAGGGATCAGAACCGCACGCGGTGCCTTGGCCGCCTCTCAGGCAGCTCTGGGGAAAATCCTCACTGTCTGACCCGGGCTGAGTCCCGGGGGATCTGAGCTGGTTTCTGAGCAGCACAGAGCCCAGGTCTTTGTTTTCTGCCATGTCTGAGAACTGTTTATCCCTGCTCACCCCTTGCCCCATCCTTACCCCAGCTTCGCAGGTCCATCGGACCCAGAGGAACGGCTCCAGCAGCAAGGTCGAGCTCCAAGCTGCTGCAGGCCACGGTGTTGGTCCCAGCAGCTGTGGGGGGACCCCAGCAAAGGGCTGAGCTCCTGCCCAGCCTCAGCACCTCCCTGACCCGTGGGGAGAGCTGCCTGCACCGAGCAGAAGGGCTTGGCGCCTTGGGAGCGCGTTGTAAGAGCATCCAGCATCACAGCCATGAGCTCCTTCCATCACAGGGGGATTAGAAGGGATAAACTCCAAAAACCAG
The DNA here is from genome assembly GCF_011077185.1 of Oxyura jamaicensis. NCBI lineage: Eukaryota > Metazoa > Chordata > Aves > Anseriformes > Anatidae > Oxyura > Oxyura jamaicensis. The sequence continues at coordinate 51,064,790 of NC_048897.1, read as the reverse complement.
GAAAGAAATTACAGGAGCGGCTCCTCATTGCGATCCCTGCTCCTGTTCCCTTGGAGGTAGCTGCTCAGCACGACGTCCAAGCGGAGCATCACTTCCACGTGTGCGATTCCCTGTGAAAAGGGAGGCAGCCCCGTGCCCCGCGAGCAGGAGGCAGCCCCTCGTGAGCCCCCTCCTCGCACCCAGGGCTCCCCAAGGTGGGAGATGCACCAGGTGTGCCTCAGCTAACCCTGGCGTGAAGGCTCTCCCTTATTTCGGTATTGAATAGCAGGAGCGCCTCACGGTGCAGGCAACGTTGAGAAAGCCCACAGGCACCAGGGGAGCAGAGGGAAAGGTGGGAAGCCCTCCGCGACACCACCACGGAGCTGCCACCAGCCATTCCCAAACCTCGAAGCGTAAAGGGATGTGCTATTGTTCTAGGCACGGATGCACGCATTACAAATGGATTTTTTTTGCAATTTCGGAGAGCTGATTGACACTACGGTACGTTACCAGGGGTCTCCGCCCTCCACCGCTACTGCCCAAATCCTGCCGGCATCCTGGGCTCCACAGAGCTGGAAATAGCACCGAGAAGGGTGAGCACCAGCCAGAGCCAGCTTCCATGGCAAAACACAGACCTCAAGGCCAGGGCACAGCAGAGGACGAGGGCAGCAGGCATGTAGGAACAGGGTAGAGGTGATCTCTGGGTCGGAAGAGGCAGCTCACTGTCCAAAACCACAAGCACTGCTGGGCACGGCGATGGATTGTTAGGTTTTCCTTCCACAGCAAAGAAGAGGAAAGAGATCAAAAGGGATATTCGGGTAAGCCAAGGAACTCACTGGCACAGGAAACTGCTGATCTAAACAAAAATAAGGTCTGTAAGGTAATTCCATACTTCATTGATGGAAGTAAAATTCAAGCCAACCTATTAAATACAACAACCCTCATCCTGGCTCCAACCTGCTGGAGGTTGGTGGGTGCTTTGGATGAACATCACCATAGGCTTGCTGTGTTCCTGCACACCCTACGGCACCCTCAGAAAGGGCCTGCAGCACGAGGTCCCATAGGAAGGGGATAGCACGGGCTGTTTATGAGCGTAGAGGAGCACTGACAGTTTTCCATCCTCAGCCTGCTAAAGCTGGGAGCCAGCTTCTCTCTGGGAACCACGTGGTCGCCTTGGACCTGCACATCTGCAGAGGACTCTTGGCTGATCCTACAGGGCCGCAGTTCCCCGCGGCCTCGTCCTTCCACGGGCTCTGAGCGATGGGTTTTCCCTTCACGGCCTGTGTCCAGGTAGATGCCCTGCTGGCTGTTAATAGCAAGCCCAAGGTGCTTCTTTAAGAAGCGGGGGGAAATAATGTATTAAAAATCCTATGTAACCCTTCCAAACGAGGACGCAGCATCCCCGAAGGGGAGGAAAGAGTGTCTGTATGGTTTCTGATACTCCCTGCCATTATGCTGACCGCCCAGAGAACGATGAGGACGCCGTAGCCTCCTCTTTCACTGTATGGCACGGGAATCCGCCGCTGCCTGGAGCTTCAGCGAAGGATCTCCAGGAGGGCAGACACCCAGAGCAGAGTTTTGCAGCTGAATCTCAAGGCAGGGGCTGAGGTGGTCCGACAGCTCTGCTGGCTTGTGACACAGCCCCAAGTCTCCGCACCACTCCCGAGACCCTCGCCTACAGAGGGGCAGCAGCGTCTCCTCGTACCCATGGGGGTCTCGCGACTCCAGGCTGGGACTGTGGCTTCTGGCTTGCTCGTACAGCGCCTCGCACAGTGGCGGATCTTCAGGCCACGTGTGAGACCCCAAGGTGAGGAGAACAGAGCACCTCTCGGTGCCGAGGCGTCCGAGCACAACGGCCAAATCAAGAGGGGTCTTCCTTTGCTGGCTCCGTAGCACAGCCTCTGAGCTCATCCCAGAACAGCGGTGTTCAAGCCTTGCTGCTCCTCTTCCAGATCAATTTGTGCTTTTAGAAACTAGTTTGCAATGCCTTGGACCCTGTGGCCACAAGCAAGGCCTGGCTGAGCTGCACTCCTCCTACGGCATCTCCAGGGCAGCACCTTTTCCTAGAGCGATGCTGCAAGATTTGGCTTGGGGGCGAGTTTCCACCTAGAAGAAGAAAGTCCTGCCAGAAGGCTTTGAGGGTCCTACAAGCCAAGAAGAGAGGGGCTGGGGTGAGACCAGGGCTTGCCCTGGTCTCTCAGGGGAGTTCCTGGCACGCGGTGGAGCCCCTGCACCCTGACCAGTGCTCCAGGGACTGCGGTACCACTCTACACCCAATGGTCCCCACCAAAAACCCCTGTGAACAAGTGACGAAGGGTGACCAAACCCTGCCGAGATACTCTGCTCATCTCCTACATCCGTAAGCCCCAGGGGCTTCAGTAAACCAATACCTCTACCAAAAGTCACAGCCTCCTGGAGGCAGGCGCGAGGACGGAGACGCGTCACGGTGAGTTTCGGAGCACCTACCGCCCATCTTGGGGTCCTTGGGATGCCGGAGTTTGGGTCGCAGCTGCCAGGAGGACACCAGGGGGTGGGAAGGCAGCTGCACACCCACCTCCAGCCACCCTGCTTTCACTCGGGCTGAGCGAGAGGGGGGATTAAATCGACGCGCTTTATCTCAAACTCGCCTTCGTGCACCGGGGCTCCGGAGATGTCAGTGCCAGCCACCGACAGCGAAGCGCTCGCCCGCTCTGAACCGAGATACGCCTGCAAACGACACATCCCACGGCGCAGGGGAATCGTTGTGCTTCTAAAGCAGGCTTATTTGTCACTCTTTGTGAACACAGCTAAACACCGACTCTCCGAGACCGAGCCGACGCTCCGGCTCTTTGCCACGTGAGCGAGGTAAGTTTCCCAAGCAGAGAAGCCAGCGAGAGGCCGAAGCGGCGCGTCCGTGGCAAGCAGCGCTCTGCTCGCAGAGGGGCCCGGCCACCAGGCTGACTCCAGAGCACAGGATTAAACCGCACGAAACAATGGCCAGAAATGCTGCCTCGAATTCCTGGGTCTCCCCGCAGCGGCGGTCAGCTGGCGGCTCCCCCAGAGCCACCTCTCGGCCCTCTCCCGAGGAGAGCTCTGATCAGCACCAGCAAAACTGAAGCGATGGGGAAGAAAAGCCTCCGGTTATCAGCCGGAAAGGGGCCCGATTCTGCCTGCCCTCACAACTTTGTTGCATTTTCCCGGTTTTAAACGATTTATCCGATTCCTCACTTTGCTAAATAGCTCTGGGATCAGAGGGGGCCCGCGGGGGACAGAGGGACGTGGGCGCACGGGAAGGGAAATCCTCGGCCCCACGCTCAGCTTGTGCTGCACGCAGGAGTTTGGGGGTGCCCCCAGGTGAGCTGCTTCACCCACCCAGGAATATTTTGTTCCGTGCACCACTTTCAGTGCCAGCTGGTTTACATCCCTGAAATATTTATATATATATATAAAATTGAAATGTCTTGATTTAAAACAATAAAAAATTAAACCACAAAAAAACAGCAGTTCCCTACAGTTTCTGGGCCCTTGTAGGATCTCACCACCGCTCAACCCCGTGCCCGGGCGGGAAAATCAAAGGCGATGGAAAGCTCCCAAAGCCACATACGCACCGGGACGCCTCCCCTCGCAGCACCTATGGCAAAGCAGGTGCCTCCACGGGGCTGAAGCTTTGCTCTCATCATTGAAACACAATGCAAAAAAAAAAAAAAAAAATCAGCACCCAAATAAACGGACCCACAAAGCAGCAGGAACGCAGCAAAGCAGTCGGAGACTTCTCGCGGCGCTACGAGAACGACGGAAAGCCCAGGGCTGCCGGGCTTTGGGATGCCGGCAGGATAACCCGGGGTGCACCAACAGGCAGGGAGACAAACCTGGGAGAAACCCCAACCTTTTTTTTTTTGTTTTTTTTTCTCCTCCCCTTTAGGGAAAAGCAGAGAGATTTCCTCGAGGCAGCTCCTGAAGCCGTGCCTGCCCCGGTGCCAGGGCTGCTGCGGGTCCCGTGGGGTTCCCTGCGGCGGGGCAGAGGGGAGGCAGAGCTGCGCCCTAATGGCCCCGTCAGGCGGCTGAAAGGCCCTCGCCTTCAGCTGATGCCACTTCAAAATGAAATTCTTTCTCTGGCATGGCTATGCCTGATATGCAGGCATCAAAGGGGAGGCAGCAGGTCGCCGATGCCCCGGGCCACGCATTTCCCTTCTAAAGGCAGGAATGAGAGCGGCAGCTCGGGCCGAGGGGGCCCCCGGAGACGCAGCAGCAATAACCGCCGACCCTACACGCTTCCCAGGTTGTGGGGTGATCCCCTCCCCGCCCCACAGGCGCCGTGCAGCCCACCAGCAGCAGAAACCCATTGCCAGGGGGCTGCACAGACCCAGCCCTGGTGGCCCCAGGGAGGCACGAAGCCACCTGGAGGCTCTCCATCGGCGCAGGGGACACCACGGCTGGTCCCCGTGCACCGGTGCCGGGTAGAGAAGCCTCGCTGGCACAGAGGATTTTGAGGGGTGATTTTTGTGTTGGTTTTTTTTTTTTGTTGTTGTTGTTGTTGTTTCCAAGAGAACCGCGGGGCCGTGCTCGCCTCCCCCCGCGGCTCCCATCTCCTCTCTCCACCTGCACTCTTCAGGGAGCCAAGGCTTTTGGCAAGCTTTCCAGTCCGGTTTTTATTGGTTTCAGCTAAGCTGCCCCTTTTGGAGGGTTGGAGAGCTTCAATCATTAAAAGAAGGGAGAAAAAAAAAAAAAAAATGCATCATGCACCCTACCCCCCTCCCTTCCCACTCCCACAAGGGCCGAGGGTCCGAGCTCCCTGCGCGCACCTCCCCGTGCCACAGGGCCCAGCTCCCCGTTTCCCAAACCAAACACCGCCCGGCCACAGCCTTTGAGCCAGGAATTTCGGGCCCCAGATACCTCCAACCGTACCTGTTAGGCTCTGATCACCTTCCTGCTCGGAAGCAATTTGGAAAGGACGCAGCACAGGTAGCTATTAGCTAACACGTATTTAACCGCTCCAGATATCTCTTTTTTTTTTTTTTTTCTCCTCTCTCCCCTCTTTTGGCATTGTAATGGGGCGATTTGATCTTCAAAGGACCCGTGCAAACCTTTGAAGCTTCCCAAAGAAGCCAGTCTCCAGTGGGGAGGGGAGGAGGGTGGTGGTGGGGAAATGTTAATAGTTTTAAAACCTGGGGAATCCTGCCGATGGACGAAGGGTATAAAACCCAGTGGGTTTAGCATAAAGCCCTCAGGTAAATCTTCACCTTCTTTTCAAATGCATTTTTGGTGGGTTGCTTTGCAAACGCTTGGGCCAGGTTAGCAAGGTCGGCTCTATTCCCAGCGGCCGGGGAGAAGCAGCTCTTAATCTCCAGGGACCCTCATCTCCCACGTGGCGCAGCCCCAGCACAGGGGGATCCACGGTACCTCGGCGAGAAATAGAAAGACTGAAATTTGCAGAGCCTTTTTTAAGGGGAAAAGGGAAGGGGTGAGGGGAAGCAGGGACAAGGGGGGGGGGGGGGGGGAAAGGAAAAGAGGAGATACATCCCCTGCCGCACTCCTGGGCAGCACAGCCTCAGCAGCACCCTGAGAGGTGAGACACGAGATGCGTTTACCTTTAAAATAATGACTCATTTTATTTTTTTCTTTTAATATGTAGTTATAAATATATTTTGTCAAAATATATGATCATTATTGTCAAAAAAAAAAAAAAACATTTGCACATAAAGTCATAAATAAGGTCAAGGTGAACGTTTAGTTTAGAGAAGAGTCCAGCTATAGCAAGCAGTTCTGGGGTGGGACGGGAGGGAGAGAGAAGGGGAGGAGAGGGCGGCGGGGAAAGGGGGGGGGGTCAGCGGCACCCGCACCCCTCCACCACCATCTCCTGGTAGTTTTTCAGGACCACCTTGTCATACTCATCCAGGTAGAGCATGGAGATGGCGCTCAGCTCCGTGGGCACGCAGCAGGCCTTGGGGATGCTGGAGTTGACGGAGTTGACCAGCGTCTGCACGATGGCGTGGTTCGTGGAGTTGAGGTGGTCGGCCAGAGGGAAGGGGCAGTCCCCGTGGCAGTAAAACGCCTGGTACCCCGGGGGCGCCACGATCCAGTCGTTCCAGCCCACGTCGCTGAAATCCACATAGAGGGCATGGCGGCGGCAGTTTTTTTTGTTCTTGCGGGAACGCTGGTGCTTGGGGCTCCGGCGGGCTCGGCGGGTCAGCGCGTGGCCTCGCCCGTCGTGCCCAAAAGTGACCAGGAGCGGCCTGAGCTGAGCCCAGTCCCCGCGCCCTTGAGGTAAAGATCGGCTAATCCTGACGTGTTTGCCCTGATGAGTCTGTGCGTGGTGGAGGTGGGTCACCTCGATCACCAGCCCGTGGTTCGGCTGCTTGTCCTTGGTCCACCGGATCACGGCCGGGCTCACATCAAAGGTCTCCCAGCGCGTCACGTTGTGGTGCACCAGACGCGTGTCCAACAGGCGCGTAATGGCCTGAGCGCGCTCCGACAGCGGCTTCATCACTTCGTAAATGTTTATCCGGTGGAAGCCCCTCTCCCACGCCGCGCTCGGCTCCTCCACCTGCTCCCGGTACAGCCGCAGCTCCGCCGAGGAGATCACCTCGTTTTCCGGCACGCTGCTGAGGTTGAAGACGAAACGGATCCGGGGCGCCTCGCTGGGGCCCGGGACGGTCTCCAGGTGCTCTGGAGGGGAGCAGGGCAAGGGGAAAGCAGCACAAAAAAAAAAAAAGAAAACAAAACAAGAACACGTCAGCCTCATGGCACCCAGCCACAGCCCCCCAGCACGGCCACGGCTCACATCCGTGCTTCACCTGCCCGGCTTCACCGCTCCGCTCCCCCACGCATCCCTCCCGGCCGGACCCGCAGCGGTCCTGGCGCCGCTCGCCCGCCCTCCGCACACCTCTGCCCAGATGGGGTCTGCCCTCCCCGCCTCTCCCCTTCGCTTTCAGGGAGGCTTTTCCCTTTTTGCTTCCCCC